>NC_137470.1:19052626-19603535 GCF_964235325.1 Thermobia domestica | reverse complement strand
GGTGGAATTAAAAAAAAAAAATAAAATAAAAATAACCAGAGTATGTTAACAAAAGATCAACATATTTAGAATACCTTGCAATTGTGTCCTACCTTATCCAGTTCCCAAGGGCGCCGATCCTGGGGGGCCGAGGGGCTATGCCCCCCCAAAGCTCATGTGGGCCCCCTATTGTATTTGTGAATATACAATATTTGGCATAATTTGAGTGCAGTTTGTCTTAAAATCTTCATATATATGCCTTCTGCACCTGAATGCCCCACCCCCCAAATTTACAGAGAAATCGGCGCCCTTGCCAGTTCCCACCAGAGTATAATGCGCATGGAGACATCCCAATGACAAATCTTTGCAGGCACATTGAAGTTCAGTTTCCCTATAGTTTATTATTTTTCTGCTGTCCATAACCTACTTCTTTTCGTAGTTTTCTTGTTTGTAACTTCAAGTCTTTCTTCTTCGTATGCATATAAGCACTAACTTTTTCTTCGATAATATCTTCTCTGACCAACACTTGACTTCTGTTTTTGTCTGTATATACTGTATTTCTGTGTGTATGTACGCCTTTTTGCGTTTAACTAACAGCTTACGCCTTCTAGCGGTAGAACGATCAACTAACTATATGACGTAAATAGGAGGAGCTTCAAAAACTTAGTTAACACTTCGCTACGAGCATAAACATAAAAAGTCATTATTAACAGAATTGACCCAGCTTAAGAATAGAGGCGAGTGTGTGTGTGTAAGAAAATTCTGGAAAACACGTGTGATCTCCGTTTCCTGAAAAAAACAATAATGCATGACTAAATGTCGAAGTTTTCACAGACAGAGTTTAAATAAGGATCAAATACCAAAACCCATCACCTAACACGAATGTTTCGAACACAAGGTGATGCTTGTCTACGTCTGGTGGGGATAATTCACTACGAGTTCGTTCAAGGCGGTCGCAAACCATTAATGTCAACCTGTACATCGAACATTTGAAGCATAGTATGCCATTGTGTGCCACAAATTCCTTTCATTGGAAGGAGCTCTTCTGAAAAAAGAAAAAAATCTCCCTCTTTAACGATCCGGAATAAACTAGAGTTTTTTATGGGAACGAAGCAGTTTTTTTTTTAATTTTTATTTTTTTATTTATTTATTTATTTATTTTTTTTTTTTTTTTTTTTTTTAGTTTCCTGACCTGGAATCTAAATAAACTCTTTAATTAGTATGCTTCGAGAAAGAGAACCGCTCCTCCTAATTCGAGCACCCTTATTTCCATGAAAGTATTTTCGTAATGAAAAGACGTCGAATATTTCTAGTGATTCTTAGGTTTTGAAACCATTTTATTGTTTGAAAATCGAAATTGAATTTCAATCTTTGTAACGGATGTTTGATTTTAAAAACCGAAAAATTAGTTTGTTTTTTCAAAACCGAAAATCGATTTTCAGATATTCGATTTTTCAAAAAGCTGACAACCGAAAGTGTCATTAAATGTGAACAACACTACTCTCGCCTTTGGTACGAGTGGTCCTGCGTTCGATTTCTGGTGGAGACTTGGTCGGAAAAGTGTAGAAATCTTTTCAGCTCAGCTGTCCTTTGTGAGGTTTTTCCTGAGTTTAATTATTCACACCAGGCAAATGACGGCATGGTACCTAACATGAAGATCCAAGTTCCTTCCTTTCTTTCCCTTTTCCTCGGGTAATGGAATCGCTGAGAGACGTCATTTCTCATGTATAATGGGCTAAAGTGGCAATAGATGGCAGAAGCGCAGACATATAATTCCTATATACCACATCTTGTGAATTGTTATTGGCACCGAACTATGTTTTAGCACAAGGAAAGTTCGTTTTTTTTTTTTTTTTTCGACTTTCTCGATAATTGCACATGAGAATTTACATTAAGACATGTTGTTTAGTTCATCTCATTAATATATGTTTGGACAACGTTTAGTTGTAATTACTGGGGACAAGGAGGGGAAATCTCCCTCTGAAAAGAAACAAAAGTATCGCTGGGGGATGCCTTTAAACAGACGCGTGCTGGAAAATATAATGCTTTGATAATTTTTTTTTCTCAAATACACGTCATACATGTATAAGGCTTTTAACTCGCTTACTGATTACATTAAAAGTAATCCAACAAGATCGTGATATTGTTGTTAAATACTAACAATGTAAACAGAACTAACTAATCATGACGACTTTAATGACATTCTTGGGAAATGTTAGGATTAGTTGTCTGCCATTAATTCTAACGGCATTCTTGGGAAAAAGTCAGGAATAGTTGTCTGTCATGTAATTCTAATGGCATTCTTGGGAAAAAGTCAGGAATAGTTCTCTGCCATGTAATCCTAATGACATTCCTGGGAAAAGTCAGGAATAGTTGTCTGCCATGTAATTCTAACGGCATTCTTGGGAAAAAGTCAGGAATAGTTGTCTGTCATGTAATTCTAATGGCATTCTTGGGAAAAAGTCAGGAATAGTTCTCTGCCATGTAATCCCAATGACATTCCTGGGAAAAGTCAGGAATAGTTGTCTGCCATGTAATTCTAACGGCATTCTTGGGAAAAAGTCAGGAATAGTTGTCTGTCATGTAATTCTAATGGCATTCTTGGGAAAAAGTCAGGAATAGTTCTCTGCCATGTAATCCTAATGACATTCCTGGGAAAAGTCAGGAATAGTTGTTTGCCATGTAATTCTAATGACATTCTTGGGAAAAATATCAGTAATAGTTGTCTGTCGTGTAATTCTAATGGCATTCTTGGGAAAAAGTCAGGAATAGTTCTCTGCCATGTAATCCTGTAGACACAAGTTTCTGATCGATATTTACTTGTAACTGTTGGATCACTTGAATGGATCAACTAAAGATTAATTTCAAGTTGGAGAAACTATTTTCTGTCTTGTGTGCATACGATCTGAGAATAATCCCTGTCCGTTCTGAAGAAATTCCTAAAACATTTGGGGTAAAAGAAGACTGTCCGTGTTCGTGAACGGGAAGATTCTCTGCCATAATAATATATTTATCTTTGCCGAGACTGAAAAGTTTTTCGTATTGTAGAGGTGTCCGTTAAGGGAGATTTCATTGTACTCAATAAATGTACCTATAATTGTATAAACTCTTTCGCTAAATTTGTCATCAGATAGGAAGAAAATACGAGGAGTATCTTAAAGTTTTAATTATCATAGTAAAAATCAGGACACAGGGATTGTTGTGATTTGTTGTTGTTAACCCCTCTCTATGTAGTCACCATCCAAATTTCCCCCAGTGTTCCTTCACTTTACGAATACCGTCATTGTAGAAATCTGTACACTGTGCTTTAAAATCACTCTTCCATCTCGTGAATGACATCATCTATGTTGTCAAAATGGCGACCACGCAACGGATTCTGCACTTGAGGAAACAAGAAAGTCACTGGGTGCGAGGTCGAGAGAATAAGGTGGATGCTGCAATACCTGGAAGCCAACGCCCTTGCTTTGTCGACAGCAACTTGAGACGAATGAGCTGGTGCTTCTGGAAATGTGTCAGCAAACGAAGAGCCCAGTGCGCAGATACCTTAGACATGTGACGTTCGTCATGGATAATTTTCTACACGCTACCATAACTGAGACCAGTCTCATTCATAATCGTTTGGAGGGTTACACGTCTGTCTTCGAGGATTAAACACTCTATTTTCTTCACAGTGGCCGCATCGTCCGTTAGGGATGGTGCTTCAAATCTTGCGTCATCTGTGAGGGACATATGACCAGTTTGAAATTTTCTTTTCCATTTTACAATGGTGTCATAAGATGGACAATCATCGCCATATACAGCCTTCATTTCGCCAGGCATTATTACCCTTAAAATGTAGGGACTTTATCACACTGCGAATCTCAATCATATCCATCTTGCACTTTGGTCACTTTTGGCACACCCTGTAAAAAATAACAATCATTAGGAGCTAATTCTCTTAACATCTCGCTCATAAGAACCAAACATAACACTGACAAAATTTCATCATCATATCTTAACTTCCTGGTGATAATTAAAACTTTACGATACATCCTCGTATATAAGAAGAAAAGAAAATTAAAGGGCAGAGAAGTAACTGTCAGACTCTAGTTTAATTTTTTAGTTTAACATCTCAGGGTAGTAGCCTGAAAGAGACGAATTATCAATGAAAGCTAATGATTGTAATGGCAAATTAAATTTATTTTTGTTCTCTCCCACCGGGAATGGAAGCCGGAACTACGTACACACGCTAGCCACTGAACCAGCGGGGAGGGCTCTATCAAAATCCAGATGGGTACCATATTAGAATGTAGAGTTCATCATACAATAATATGCACTGTGGTAATGCCCGATTAGACGCTCCAGAGCTACTTCTGTCCTTTTTCCCTTCCTGCTTCTTGTACCGAAAGAGTCTGTATCTTAACTTTAGTGTTAGATGTTGATATTTTAAAAGTATATTTACCAAACTTTCAGTATTCCACAAATGAATTAATTGTGACTTCCGTGCTTTACAGACCTTCTGCAGATAGCTCCAGAAAATCAGCAACTTTTCAACAAAGATAATCAGGTAATGGAGGACGACAAGATTCTCCAGGATTACGGCATTATTTCCAGTGTGGCCAAACCACAGTTTCCAGCTCTTGTGGGACTTGCCATTCGGTACAGTATCAGTCAATTATTATTTCACTATGGGTCTGTAGCTGTATAGTTTTATATCTGGGTTTGTAGTAACTCAGTTTAGGCGAAAATAAGAAAATTCTCTAACCTCATATTCAGAGGTTAGTATTGGGGTTGATGCATAAGTTGGTGCAGTTATTATATTTTCATTCTGCAGTTCCGGTTATTCAAGTACAAGTACAACATAGACATAACATTAACATATTCTACGAGTGTAACAATATATTGCATACATTTTACTGTCACTCACATTAACTCACAATCACTCCGTGATGTATTCACCTCCACTATCTATGACTTGCCAACGTTCAGGTAGCAGTTCAATGCTTCGCCTGTGGAACTGTTTTGGTTTTGACTGGAAGAAATCTGTTAGCCATTGGTCAAGAGAAGCTTCATCAGGAAACACTTGCCCCTGAATGTGGTTAGAGAGAGAAAGCGGAAAAAATGGAAATGCTAACATTCGCTGCACTGAATCCTCGGTTAAACTCGAAGAGTAAAATTTGACGGAAATTATCACTTTTCTCAACTTGACATTCTATATTAGTTCGTCTGAAACATATACAATAATACGTTCACAATCAAGAAAACCTGTGTTTCACAACACATAAACTCAAAACAACGGAATAAAGATAAACAATCGTTTCACGCCGCATTGTTGCCAACCCAAACGAATACCGCACGAACTTATGCATCGACCCAATACAATGGAAGTTGAAAATAATAATAATATTGGAAAAATAGACTAGCTTACAACAGCTACAAAAATATTGGGCTAGAAGTACTTAAAATCAGTGGCTCTAGTATAAAAGACGAAGTCAAAAAAAAGAAAAAAATATAATTATATAAATGGACATTGTTCTCATAAGATTTGTGAATATACAAATATAAAATTAAAATAATTAATGTGTAATAAAAGTTTCTCAACGAAAGAATCTCGCAAGTACTGGTAATTGATTTCATAAACTAAGTAATATACAATATCGGTCAAAAGTTTAAACTCTCTTTTGGATTTGGTAGAAATGAATAAATAGCAGAAGTGTTATGTTCCAAATAGCATTGAAACAGTTTTATATTGACAAAGAAAACTACACTTTCACCGTAACAGTGTAGCATGTACGGGTTATGCGTTTCTATTGCCAATTTTTGATTCTTCGAAATATCCTAATTTTGCCTGGATCACAGTTGCACATATCATTCTTGCTATTAAGTTCTTTAAAGTTCTGGGCGCAATCTTAGTCCAACAAGTTTGCAAAGCTTCCCACAGTTGATCCTAATTAGTACACGACACTTTTCGAAAATTTAGGCCCAATTCATCCCATAGCATTACGATAGAGTTGAGGTCAGAAGATTGAGGGGGCCAGTCCATGTATTGCGATAGGTTTCGCCTTTCTTTTTTCGCAATGTAGTTTCTACACAATTTCTATGCATGTTTTGGATCATTATCGTGCTGGAAAATAAATCCAGTACCCATGATCCGCTGCCCACATGGAAGCATGACGCTCCAAAATGCTGTGATAAAGTTTTTTTATCATCACTTCCTCAATCGTACGAAATCTTCAAGTGTATTGCCGGCAAAACAACCGCAAACCATAATGGAGCCTCTCCCATGCTTCACAGTGGGCATAACGCATGCGGTGCCATGCGTTCGCCAACCAAACGACGAACATACTGCCTACATTTGTTCCCCACAATTCAAATTTTGATTCGTCGTTGAACAACACTTCGGACAATTGTTCCAGAGACCAGTTTCTGTGAATCCTCTGGCGCTTATTTTGAACACAGATGAACTTGTCCTCGCTTTTGGACGTTACTCTCGGTCTCCTAGATCGCTAGCGGCTTTTATTTTGCCCAGTCTCTCTCTGTCGTTTTAAAGTTGTTACAACAGCCGTCTGAGATGCCTTAGATTTAGATGTGATTTGTCGAGTCGAATAGCCTTCCTTATGTAGTGCAACAATAACAGCACGTGTTTCCACACTTAGCTCTGAATTGTGGCCCTTTTATGTAATAAAATAAAACCAATTGTTAATATTTCTTGATAGTCATACTTAACGACACTTCCTGCAAAGTAACGCATTTTTTATCTATTCTGCAAATATGTTATGTACATAAACATCACACAAAATAAACATGGAAAACACCAGATACAGCAAATTTTACATACAATTTACTTTCAGTTCAAATTAATAAAAGTTCGTAATTGCGTTACACCTACCTGTAAATTAGCATTGCCAGATAGTTTCGTTCGTTAAGTCATCAGTGGCAAAATAAAAGGATAATGAAGCACTAGCAAATAGTTTTACTTTGAGGAAATATTGTACAACATTTGCTGCTATTAATCTTCCGTGTGTTCTACTCTGCAGTCAGAATTATTTACTTAAACATTGCGAATTCGAATTCCGGACAAATGAGTTTAAACTTTTGACCGCTACTGTAAGTATCAAATAGTTATCGTTTTATTTGGTTGCGGAACTGGGCGACAATGTAAATAGAAGGAAGAATCTATATATATTGTGCTAGCTATGAATATAAAATTAGAAAAAAAAGTGAATAAATAATTTGCATGTTTCATTTCCAAATGGAACTATCAGTTTAAAATTATATGAAAGGACTAAAACCAATAGAATGTGCCAATATACTCACGGTTTGGAATTAGCAACACTAATATTTCCGACAAGGATGCTTTATATAGTTTTTCAAAGGGGGTTCAAAATTTGATTAAGGGGTATTCCTTATCCCTTCCCTCCCCGTGGTAATCCGAACTCTGATTGTACGATGGGTGTAAACCATTTTGCTGGGGAAACGAGAAGTGAAGAAATGGGAAAGAAACATTAAATAACAGTGAATTAATTGTGCGTTACTGTTTTTCTGTTTTTCAATAAAGCATGTAGCGAAAGTGTTATTTTATTTCTCTGTTTTCTGAAATATATATATGAATGCATTTCAGGATGTTTACTAGAAACGAAATGTCCTTCAAATAATATACATACGGTGTTTAATATACTTTTTTTTTTTTTTTTTTTTTTTTTTTAATAAAATAACTAGTCTTTGCTTAGCTGGGGGCTTCGCCACCAGAGCACCGCGTAAGTCACCCTACGGTCCCGCACCTCTTAAACTCACAATTCTACCAACTTTCAAGTTTATTTTCATATTTCAACTAGACAAGATACTGTATCCCAAGGAAACACCCATTTAAATAACATGTAGATTTTTCATTTCCCCTTTAAGCCCCCTAAATACTAAAAATATTCATTTTTGCCAATTTTTTCTATGGGTTACTCCCGAAAAGCTACAATCATGTCACATTTCATCATTGTAGCCCTTCAGGAAGTACTCAATAAACAACATGGAGAAGATTTTTCAGTTCCCCATAAAGCCATTCTAAAGTTGGAAATTTTTATTTTTAGTGATTTACTTAGATAAAGCTAACGAAAACGTACAATCATATCGTATTTCAAGTTTATATTACAATTACAATTACCTAAAACGTGAGATTATAGGTCCAAAAAAGGCTCATTTATAATAAGGGGAATTTCTTCGTCGCCCCTTTAGACCCATTTAGACATTAAAATATTCACTTTTGGCAATTTTCCACTTCAACCGGAAGTACCCGTTATTTTATGTCAGTGAGTTCATGTAATTTTATATATAGTTAGGATATCTGGCAGACAAACAAGAAACTAAGGATGCAACCAGTTGATCCTACAAAGCCTTCAAAAGATATCAGGCGAACTTCGTTTTCATTTCTTCGTAAGACTAAAGATTCCATATGGTTTCTGGCTTATTCTAGCATATTTGTTTAGTAGATAGAAACATTACCATTATGGAAGGGTTTGTCGATTTTTCCTCCTCCCTACAGGTTTCGAGTAATTCGAGTTTCCTAAATTTTTCACCAAATGGCTCGCAAGTCGTCTGCCATTATGACGCCGTTGTTGTCTCAACACCCGAGACCTAAAGCTCTCTTGTGTCTTCGACGCGGGAGACCAGGGTTCGATTCACAGCAGGAGCTAATGTGGTTCGGATCTCACATTAAGCTGTAGGTTCACATTTCCTATGGCTTTGGTGTTGAAAGAGAGCCTAAATTCCAATTCAACACCTGAGACTCGAAGGGGATTTTGTGTCGATTACCTTGAATTTTCCGATTTTTCTGTGGAAATATCTTAGAATCAGTATATGGATCTTGATAATGGTGAAAGGAAGTCAGTATAATCGAATCTAGAAGGATAAGGTATTTTGGGTTGGCAAGGAGAAAAGTTCAGATACATTAACACCAGTATTAGCGTAGTTAGTAGGGACTATAGATTCACCCACTATACTAGTAGAAATTAAAAATGGAATATTTAAGTTTAACGTCCCACGTTATTCCCTTTATGCTAAGGGAGACGGATGATTAAGGCAAGTGAACGATAGTGGAAGATTCGATAGAATAAGAATGTGGGAGCAAACGGGAGTACCTCGGGAAAACCCACGGACACGATATTATCCACCACAAACTTACTTGGCCGTGAATCGAACCAAATACCCCACTACCACTGAGCCACCGTAACCCTCTAAGATAAATTCATTATTTGCTTTTTAGAGTTTGAATTCGCCAATATTTAAATTTGAGATAATATTCCTTTCCAATATTCTATGTTCGTGTGAGTAGTTACAGTAGTCCCGAAGATTCAGCCTAATGTGGACTGAAAGGTGGCCGAGTTTGTGAAAATGCCGGGTTATCGGGAATGGGATTAAAAAAGAATAACTACGAGTGTTTTCTCAGAAAATACAATACTGTACTTGTATGTATTGGTTGCTTGAGAATACAACAGAGAATAAACTACCCAATTGCTCTTAAATAAAGGAAAAATACGTACTTCATGAAAGCATAAAGCTTTTACTATGTACCAAAATGAAAATTAATGAATACACACTGTACAGTAATTTACGTGATAATACAGACCTCAGAAAAATACCCGCCAATGATCTTGAACGGGTCTGAGCCTAAGGTTTTTCACCCTGCCAGGGTGTGGCCGAGTTATCCGCACCGACGGGTTATCGAGCGCCGAGATTTAGAGACCTACCGTATTTGCTGTGTGCAATTTCGTTTCTTCATAATTAGAGGCAAGTCAAACGACTTATTTTTTTCTTCTGGTCTACATATGGTTATTGTATACCAGCAGAAAAAAGTACCCCGTTTGACTTCTTTTAAATAAAATATATCTTGCTTCTTCTGCTATATGGCTTATTGCACAAAGAAACTGAGTCACCTTTTCATAATTCTGAGAAAAACAGCAAACTGTAACAGATAAATGTATCATTTTTGGCTCAAAGATAAAGCATAGCGAAAGTGCAATTTTGAAACCCTTAGTGTGCCCCCTTGTACTTCGCTGCTAGAGACAGTGGGAATGAAAAAGTAGTGACTCCGGTATCTTTCTGCAATAAAAGTAAAAACTGTGGGAAATAAGGCGAGAAATGCCCTACAAACGCTTGTTGTTGAGGCTTTACCATAAGTTAGGTTATATAATTATGACAGAAAATTATCGATTTGTCAACGAATGACAGTACACTTACCTAATATCCTACAAATGCTCGTTGTCGTGACCTGACCACGTGAGTTAGGTTAGGTTATATTTTCTATAGAAAATTATCGATTCGTTAATGAATGACAGTACAATGCATTTTCGGGACTGTATTGTTGGTGTTTCAAGTACAATAATGTAGAGCTCATACATGCATACGTTATTCATCATCTGAGTCTGCTTCATTGTCGCCTCTAGTTGACCACTCAAAAATCTCCTCATAAAATCCTTTGACATTGTTAGGTACATACAACAAAGCAGTTTCTATATCCTTCAGTTTAGCAAACTTGATCGGCATGCGAGCAACTGGGAACGCACATGGGGAAGGAAGTACAATTCGTACACCTTTGGACAGGCAGAAGGTGTGAGGCGTCAAACCTTTATTGAATTCTGACACTTTGATAGTACCCTTATGTTCCGTACAGTACTCAAAGTATTGATACTTAGAAATCTGAAAATACTGCCTATTCTTGTAGGAACACATGGTAGTTTCCACATAAGGCACTTTTTTGTAGACATGTGGCCACCACGTTGTGAAATCAGTAATGTCATTAGTGTCGATAAGTTTGACAGTATTTTGACTGCTACGAGTTGCGTTACAAATTAGCGTGCACAGTTCGTACAATGTATAAATACGGCTGCAATGTCTAATAGGATGTCGAATAACATTAAACGTCCCGTCGCATGGAACATATGAGTGACCTCTGAGTGGAAAATGATGCACCATCTTCTGAAATCGTCCAGTGTCCGTTAATGCTAGTAGAATGCGACACAATTTTGTCCAAGACAATTGTCCGACAAAAAGAAATGCAATTCTTATACACTAAGAGGCACATAATCGGCAATATAATCTAATAGGAAAGACGCCATGGCATTTGGTCCTTTTCCTGCTTGTCCTTCATGATACAGGTAAAACTGAGAATGTCCTGTTTTCCTGTTATACACACGAAACGTATTTACTGTCAGCTGCCCCAAATAGAACATGTCTTGTACAGCAACTTTTGGTAAGTCTAGATTTTGCATGAAATCAAAACAGAGCTCCATTGTATCTTCCTTAGAACGAGACAACGTTTAGATTCCTTCAGTGGTGTGTAGAACTTGTTGGCTTGTCTATTATGTACCATTAATTCGGTAGCAGCAACTGTTTTTACATTGTCATTTAAGAGTACACTTCATTTTCTTTATGGGTTCCTCACAGAAACCACACGTGTCTACCTGGGGCTTCCCAAAACTAAACACAAAATTTTCCTTAAAATACTAGTAGTAGAAGCTGTATTTTATTGTGGATGTAGGGGACAGTTCGAACATCTTTTGAATTGATACGTTTTCATTGAGGTACTTGATGTCTGAATAGTGTCCACGTTTAGTTGGAAAAGAAGTTACCTGTTCACGTACTGTCTCTATATCTTTAGCCTTAATCATATTTCCACTTTTCCTCTGTCCGCGCATATCATGAGGTATTTTGCCGTCTAATAGTAACATCTGCAAACGCCTTATTCTTTTCTCTGACACATCATAAAGTCTGCAAAACGCCCCACGACAAACTTGTATTTTCTTACTTTCCAGTAGTACGGTACATGGTACATAAACGACTTTTCACGTAATGAAGCATCTTCTTGGCGTGGACGATGTGTCTTCACATTTTCAACATGAATCATTCTCTGCAAATGTATATCCTGTTCATTTTTCCTTTGCATTCTATATAGTACTTCAAACACTACAAGTTTCTCGTCATCGTTGAATTGTTCGTAACATTTTCTTGGGCACTTAACAAGGCAACCACTCTCTTTTTGCAGGGGTTGTAATGCCCCTATAGTTCACACATTCTTGTCCACGCACCCTTGCACTTCTAATCACATTTCTGGTATATGTTTCACGCCTTTCCGACGCTTTTTTGACTACTAACACGAATATCATCCTGCATATCTGTCATACACGTAACCAAACAGCACACAACAATTTACACTGCTCTGTACTAACATATGACCTCTACAGACAACTGCTACAGACGAGCTGTACTTACGGAAATCACTCATCACTTGTTTCAAGGTTGCCAAGTTTATTTTTCACAGGTTTTTCTCTTTCTCCGTACAAAGGAACCAGTGCCCGTCCCTACAGAGTAGCCATGTTTATTGCAGAAAGGGCCTCGAGTCAGTGACTTAGGTACCTTTCTGCACTAAAGAATAGTGTCTGATAAAGCCAAAGTGTTAGTTGGCGAAACTGTCACACGTATGCAGTTTTTTAGTGTGAATATATTGTTTTGCTCAGCAAATAGTTTGTTTGTGTTTAACTAAATAATAATTTTCACTGTGCATTTTCTTGGCTATACGCTCATGCGACTGACGTCCTTTCTGCACTAAACGATGTGTCTGTAATTGGGGAAGTCAAAAATACCAGTAACTCTGATACCTCAGAAATGTGACTTAGGTCCCCTTCTGCAATAAGCCATTCTATATATATTAATAAAATTAACCAGCAAAAGATCTTTTATTTATTTAAGAGTGTTTACCTTGAACTAAAAGAGGAAGAGAGATTTTGAACACACATTAGGACTTTCATTCAATTCTTGTTTTGTGTTTCTCTGCTGGTCCACACCCAGGTTGATTTGAGATATTGAGCGGGCCACTACAAGATATAAAGGGAAAGGAAAGTGTGAACACAAGACAATACTCCTGTTTTTTCTGAAAACAAAAAGGGAAAAAGAGATGGCTCACTGGAGTCAGGAGAAATAAAAACATGGTGTGTGTGTGTAGGTAGTAATGATAATTTCCTAATGTTTTCTGAGAAATTAAAAAAAGAAAAAGGGTTCAAATTGACCATTTTCTATAAAACGTGGAGGGGGGCTTACCACACTATTTTTCAGGAGACACAAGTTAAATGTAAAGTTCTGTTACAGTGTGCCTTGTTTCCTGCTACATTCTTTAATTAAGAACAAATATGAAATCATTAAGTTACCTAGTCTAACCTTAACTCATAACCTGTCTTAACACACTGTTATTCCAATACTTTTTTCTTAAAGTTTCAATGCTGTTACTTCCAGCCTGGCCTAACCGACTTGCTTACCATCGCTGACGTGGAAGGACATTGAGTTAATGCTGTATTGCGATTTAGCGCACATTTCTGAACTTCCTCAGCTCTATGGCTTTTGTTTACTCACACACTATATTATTTAATAATTTCTATTATACTTCCGCCATTGTTACTCTCTGCCTGGCCCAACCCACTTGTTTCACCTCGCTGATCTGGAAGCATGTGGAGTTAATCCTGTGTTGCAATTTAGCGCACGTTTCTGAACTTCGCCAGCTGTGTGGTTTTTGTTTACACACACACTATATTATTTAATAATTTCTATTACACTTCCGCCACTGTTACTGCCGGCCTGGTCCAACCCACTTTTTTAACCTTGCTGACCTGAAAGGACATGAAGTTAATGCTCTGTTGCAATTTAGCGTAGATGCCTGAACTTTCCCGATCAGTTATGACTTTTGCTTATTGGCATGTGAGTATGGCTTTGTTTCCTAGACGTGACTACAGCTGTGTACTTTCAAGGGCATGAAGTCACCAGCAGCCAACAACAGGCAGATGTATTCTGTTTAGATGGTAGTTCTATGTCATTGAGGACGATTCATACAGCGTCACGACTATAGTTTCGATACTGATTGTGTTTTCATAAGATACATATTTTACAGTGTTGTTCTCAACTCTGTGTATATAAAATCCGTAGTCAGTTACAACATAGCGTATTTCTTGATATAAGTTAAATAGTAATTAGTATATTAATGAGCATACTAAGGTGCTCAATTCTTATTCTAGTAAACAACATGTCGACGGCGAAAGTGCAAAAACCTAATAACTCATCAAAACTAAACTTTTCAGGAGAGCAATAAAACCGTTTTGCTTTCAATTTTCTCTACTTAGAAGCACTATTATAGTTCGAGATAATACTTTATTAATCCTTTCAAGTATTATCTCGAATTACAACAGTTTCCAAGTAAAAAAAAAAAAAAAAAAAAAAAAAAAAAAAAAAAAAATTGAAAGCAAAACGGGTTTGCTCTCCTGAAAAGTTTGGTTTTGATGAGTTACAAGGTTTTGCACTTTCGACGTCGATATAAGAGACCGACTTTTCTTTTAAAATATTTTCGTTACAATTTTTCAGGAAATCAGATGTTGGGTTAACTGAGTTACTCCGCTTGATAGAAGAAGGGGTAATAATTTTGTGACTTTCTTTTTCTTTTCAGATTGGACAATGGCGAATTTGAATCTTTGGATATCACCCTGTCTCACCCGTCTCCTCCTGAGCTACTTAATGTGATGAAATCTCAAGAAACATGTGACCATGATTCCTTCCGATTTGCTTTTTGAAAATTTGAACAAATTTTTGTGCTTCTATTCAATTCGTAAAAGAAAACCATGCCTTTTCTTAAAATTTAAGCTATTTATACTTCCAAGATTAAAGTTTAGTTCTTGAGTTCATAAAAGACTGCTGAAATAAATTTTGATTTTTCGTGTTTCTCTGTGGATATCATTGAATTATTGGTTTAATCATCTCTTGCTTGTATTTTTTTAATTGTACAGATTTAACTAATATATAATTTGAATTAGGAAAAAAGAAATGGTTTTCCGAATTCTATTTACTATCATGTTTTTGTGTACACAGAATATAGTTAATTTATAGAAACAAAATCATTCTTATGTATTTATACACAATAAATAGTATGAAAATGTATTTCGCTATTTTAATTTTTTTGTTATTATCTGGCAATCAAAACCACATTCACAAAGTAGTTATGTATTTTGAGACTTAAAAAATATAAAACGATAATCATGCCTGTTGTGCTTTATGGTTGCCAAACATGGTCGCTTACTCTGAGGGAAGAACGTAAAATGAAAGTATCTGAGAACAAGATTTTGGGACGAATATTCGAACCAAAGAGGAACGAAATGGCGAAAGGCGGAAACTTCACAACGAGAACTACATAATTTATACCGTTAAGCGAACATTGTTAGGTTCACGTTAAGTAGGCTCAGGTAGGCAGGTCATGTAGCAAGAATGGAAGAAAGTAGGAACGCTTTCAAAGTTTTAACTAGAAATCCAATCGGAAAACGACCATTAGGAAGATCTAGATGCAGATGGGAGGACAATATTAAGATGGATCTCACAGAAATAGGAATGCAAAATAGAAACTGGATCCAGCTGGCTAAGGATAGAAGTCAGTGGAGAGCTTTTGTTAACGCGGCATTGAACCTCCGGGTTCCATAGGCCATAGAGTTAGTTAATTAGTAATTGTTTGGCAAGTATTGCCATGACGGAAAGGTTTTGTTTGTATACATATGAAGAATATACCGAACTTGCCGGCGTATACGACGCACTTTCTTCCTTTTGTAGTAACTACAAACATGGAATTCATCTTATATGCCAACACAGAGATTTTTATTATTTCAAACAGTAAGTATTGAAATGAAATTTTTAAGTTTTACATCCCACAGTTATGCCGGTTAGGCTAAAAGAGACGGTGATGATGAGAAATGAATGAAATAGTGGAATAAAGAAAGTGGGAGGAAACGGGAGAACCCCAAGAAAAAAACCCACATGGTATTTGTCTACCATAGAGACCACTTGGCGTGGGCTGGGATCAAACCAAGGACCCCTTTCAGTAAGTATTCCTGATTCTGTGTTGTTTGATGTCTTCCTTGGGGACTGCGATAGCTCAGTGGTAGACGTTTACTTCTAGTGCGTGGGGTTTGTGATTCGATTCTAGTTTGTACCAAGCCGAGTTTGTAGCAGACAAATACCATGTGCAAGAGTTTTCTCGGAGTTCTGTTGTTTCTTCCAACTTCAATCTCATCACCAGCGTCTCCTTTAGCCTAGACGGCAGAGTCGTGTGACGTAAAATTGAAAGATTTCATTTTATTTTGATGTCTTCTTTGTTTCCTTACGGTATACAACAGCATTCCAGGTACATACAGTTCAGTGACTCAGTAAGTGTTTTTCCGATGCAAGCGTATTATTTACCATTTCTTATAGTATGTGTATTTTTCTCTGGACATGAACATGCGCTAGAGACATTCCTAAACACGCGAGCGATTCTATTATAATATCTATAATATATTATTAAGTCCAGTTTTTTGTTTGTTGTTGTTTTTATTGCCAACTTAATAACTCTTAAACCATCCGATCGCGATCTCAATCAAATTTCCAACTTAGATAATGTTCGGGCCTGAAAAGTTTTTTAGCATTTCACTTTGACAGTGCAACTTAGAGGAGGGGAAGGGGGAGATATATTTTTAAAAAATGAAAATGAAAGCGACTGCCTTTGTGATTTAATAACTCTTGAACCACCCGGCCGATTTCGATCAAATTTTCCACATATATATATATATAAAGTTTGGACCTGGAATGGTTTTGGTCATGTCATTTTGACGGTGCAACTTAGGGGAGGGGGAGGAGGAGTAATGATCGATCGAAAATGACTGACATTAGTGTCAAATCCATAGTTTTCGGGGTCGCTGAGATGAACAGTGACACTTTCTATGGAGTTTAAAACGAAATTCATCCACATAACTTAGTGAAGGTGACACACACATATATATATATATATATATATGATTGCCAGTTTAAATGCATGCCACTAAAAACAAAAGTAGCATATTTCACGGGTACCAAACACATAAAATAAGTAGTTGTGCATTTAAAATTTTTATTTTAACCCAATAAAGCGGGTAATCATGCTACTATATTATAAAAAAAGGAAGTCACTATGTTTGTAACTTTGTACCTCTTGAACCACCTGATCGATTCCGATCCAACTTTCAACATAGATATGGTTCAGACCTGGGATGTTTTTTTTTTTTTTTTTTTTTTTTATCATTTCACTTTGGCGGTGCAACGTAGGGGAGGGAGATATATAAAATTAAATAAAACTAAATAACTCTTGACCCACTCTACCGATCTCGATCAAATTTTCAACATAGATATGGTTCGATCCTGGGAAGTTTTTTATCGTTTCATTTTGACAGTGCAACGTAGGGGAGGGGGAGGAGGGATATATATATATATATATATATATATATATATATATAGTGACAATGGGGTAAAGAAAACGCTCATTATCATCATGTGTTTAGCGATGTTGAGCAAGCAAACGGGCGAAGATAATGGAGCCTTGATTTTTGTTGTTTTTTCTCAGTATTTCTGAATCTTACCCATTGAATGAACGTTGTTGACGAGATTTTTTTTTTATCACAATCTGTTTGCTCTGCCAATTCTCTGGTCATTTGATGAGGGTTTTTCTGAAGAAGGGATTCTATTGCTCTTCATCGATTTCAGTTTGTTGACTGGTGTGTGATTCTCGTTGAGTTCAAAATTAGATTTTTGGAAGCTCGAGAACCAATGGTGGAAGGTATTTCAAGGCATTGCTCTTTCTTTGTACACAGAAGAAAACTCACGAGCAGTTTCCGCGAAATTAACACCTTGATTAAGTACACAAAGCAAATGGTGTCGGAAATAATCAATTTTGTACACTTGGCATTCCATTTTAAGGATCTGAAAAGACACAAATGTCAGTAAAATTTAAAAAAAAATTCAAACACGCTATCTTGTAGAGCAAATAATTATGTTTTAAATAATAAAATATTTATTAATGCACTTTAACTCGTCATGTATATTTAAATTTGAAGAAAAAATGCCCTCATGAGTTATTCCTCTACCCAATAGAAATCATCCTAATTGCTACCATATTTATTTTAAACTAGAGAATATTACCCGCTTCGCTGGGTTGAAATAAATAATTTAAATGTACATCTTTGTATGTCACCGTTCATCTCAGCGACCCCAAAAAATGTGGATTCAGCACAAATATCGCTCATTTTCTATGATTTTTTATATATCTCTTCCTCCCCCTCCCTCAAGTTGCGGGTTTGAATTTGGATTTGAACAGGATCGAAAGTATCACTGTTCATCTAAGGAACACAGAAAACTATCAATTCGACAGTGATAGTGGCCATTTTCGATCATTTTTATATATTTCTTTCTCCCCCTCCCCAAGTGGCGGGGCTAATTTTGGGTTTAAACCGGATCGGAAATATCACTGTTCATCTGAATGATCATGAAAACTATGGATTCGACACTAATATTAGTCATTTTCGATCATTTTTAAATGTTTTTGTACCCTTTTGTAGCATTTCAATAGATAGATAAAATAAATAAAATATACGGCAAACGAAGCTAGTTATCTTTTCACTATTACTTGGTTGTTTCGAATTACACTCTTGTCTATAATAATGGGTATGTAACCGAATGATTCTTACAGAATCAATTCAGAGGGGTACAGCACTCAGTTCTAGAACGCTCATCCCTGGTGCGAGGGGCCACTGATTTGATCTTCATGTCATAGGAAATGAAATGAAATCTTTAAGTTTTACGTCCCACGATTATGCCGTGTTGGCTAAAGGAGACGGTGATGATGAGAAAGGAATGAAGTAGTGGAATGAAGAAAGTAAGAGGAAACGGGAGAACCCCGAGAAAACCTACGCACACGTTTTTGTAGTACAAATCTCACTTGACGCGAGCTGGGAACGAACCAAGGACCCCATGCACCAGAAGTGAACGCTCTACCACTTCGCCACCGTGGCTCTTCCACGTCACACGAGTTTGTGTTGGACAATATCGTATCCGTGGATTTTATCCGAGTTCTCCTGTTTCCTCCCACATTCTCATTCCACCAATTTTGTTAATTTAACCCTCTTCTTTAGCCTAAAGGGTAGTAGCATGGGACGAAGCTACAACTAAAAATTTCATTTCACTTACAGAACCGATTGAGAAAATTCAGTTGAAAAACTACCTTGAATAGTGTTGGCATTATCAGTTGTTTTTCTCCCCTTCAATAACTTCAATTCTGTGTGCTTAATAGGGGGGAAGCTGGCTCAGCGGTAGAGCGCTTATCCCCGGTTCTATCCCCATCCAAGTAATTTAGTGCTGAACAACATCTTGTCTGTCGATTTTCTCAGGGTACGCCAGTTTCCTCCCATATTCTCATTCCACCAATTCTTCTATCATTCACTTGCTTCAATCATCGTCTCCCTTATCCCAAAGGACAATCGTGGGACGTTAAACTGAAAGATATGTGCTGAGTAAAATATGTGCGAAGTTAAATAATTCTATATATGTAACATATATACATGATTATAAAATAGCAAGTATTTCCTGCAATGATTATACTGAATATCAGAAATTCAGAGGGAAACATCACTGAAAACCCAAAAGCCACGACATGGTTTTGGGACATGGGAACAGGGGTAGGGTACAAATTCAGTTTCACCGCCATTCTGACGAAAAAAATAATCCGTTTCGGTAGGAAGATAGGACCACGGGAGAAGAGGAAATGAGGTGAAGCCTAAGCTCTATGGCTGTGCTGACGCACTCAATCCTAGCGAAGTAGGATGGGTTCGTCCGTCTTCTAGTAACACATATAAAAGAATGACCAATATTTTGTCAAAGACGAGAAGACTCCGCAGTAGAATTTCTAATCATTGTTTGTTTGCGAGCTCACATTCAATTGTTCTACTTCAATGTTGTAGAACGCTAGAGCCACCGCTAAAATTATCGTATATTTTCTCACTTTTGGACTTGAATTGTCGTACATCATATTACAGTCAAAATTATATGATTTGATAGCTATTGTACAGTCAGCAACAAAAGTTCTTTCCGTTTCATGAAATTAGTTTCGTAAATAACTTCAGAATGAAAGGACAATTTGAATACAGTTTTCAGTAAATTAAAAGGAATATAATTTTCTGTGCGATCCAGGCCATTACCGTCATTCCCAAAATAAATTTTACCAACCGGAAATAACTTTTGTCGTTGGCTCTACGTGTTGCAATTCTGAATTCAACATACTCCCTATACTTTCTTGCTGCTATTTCCATACTATCAAGGTTACTAGAGAGAAAGGTTGAGCTACAAGCGCACATCCTTCAAGTCTTCGCTTTGCGTGACGTCACCATCGAGAACAAAATGAGGTATTGAAGCGTTAGAAGCAGGCAAACAGATGTATTTTTTTCATATTTTTGCTGTCGTAACTGTCACGTATATACAAACTATGAATAAATAAATAAATAAATAAACAAGTCAGTAATAATTACAACACTTCCTTAATGCGGTTTACATTATCACAGATTAACAATATATAATGCGTGATGATTTATTTCTTTTGTAATGAGAGATAATTCTTGAATAGAATTACATTTCAAATTAATTTATACCTGAGATGCTACTGTGAATGCTTGCATGCAAAATTACAGATAAATATGCGTAAACGAGGGCCATCCCGGCAATTTGTGGGATCTGGGACTAAAGTAAATTATAAGACCAATGCTGTAGTGAGTTCCACATCTAGCAGAAATAAATTGTTTTGCACCAGCTTCGAGTTTTTCATAACATTGAATTTGATATTTCACTAAATATTTAAATCAAGGAGTTAATAATAATAATAATAATAACAGGGACACACCAACGGGTGTCCACCAGGTCCGAATCCCTCGAAAAATCTTCGAAATTACTTTTAACTAACATAAACGGATGCTGTCTCTCGTCAGCATTATTTAATATCTATTTAGAAGAGATAGTGAAAAGGAGCCTACAAAATGAAATCGGCATTTCAGTAGGAGGTAGAGTGATTAGGTGTATAGGATTTGAAGATGATATGGCGCTTGTTGCAGAATTTAAAGAGAAAATCAGTAAGAGGTTCTCAGGAGGATCAGTAAGAGAGAGTCAGGAAGATCAGTAAAACATGAGGAAAGGCTGTGAAGAACATGGAATAAAAAAAATGTTAGAAAGACAAAGGCCATGGTGATTGGAACGAACGAGTCGGTGTCAAATATAGAGGTAGAAGGGCAGAAAATAGAACAAGTAACTAGTTTTCGATACCTGGGTAGAATTATTTGTGATGATATGAGGTGAAATAAAAGCAAGTATAGGAATGCCAAAAGAAGCCTTTAGGATAAAGAAAAAGACTATTTTGTGGGACCTTGAATAAACAGTTGAGAAAAACTTATAAAATGTTTCGTGTGGAGTATAGTGCTGTATGGGCCAGAAACATGGATATTACGCAAAAAAGATGGAAAACGACTAGAATCTTTCTAAATGTAGGTGTGAAGGAAGACGGAAAAAAATTGCTGGGTCGAATAGAAAATGAATGAGAGGGCGTTAGAAATGGTAGGGGAGAAAAGAACAATTTTAGATATCATGAAGAAAAGAAAGAGAAACTGGTTGGGACATTGACTAAGAAGAAACTTGTCATGAGGGACATGCTAGAGGATATACAGAGTGTCTACAAGTCAAGAAACTGAGGAAAAAGGCAAGAAATCGAACACCAGATCAAGAAGGCCAAGAAAAGTCAAGAAATGGCACGGAAGGTCAAGAATTTTTGTTTTATATACAACGATGATATACAGCTACGTGCTGATACACAGCTGCAGTGATGATGTAGCTGAGATACTGAGAAATATTAAAATGCTTTTTGCCAGGAATCAAAATCAATGTGAATAGGGGAATGTCTACTAACCTAGAATTAGCCTGGAATTTACTTTTGGACCTGGAAACTTGGAGATAACCTGGAATATAAAGAGGAACCTGGATTTTTTTAAAATTTATTGTTTAAGTTTTGTTTTTAAATTATTTTCATTTACTTTTGAAGTGTGCAGTCTGGACAATTAAAAGGAAATGGATAAGTTAAAGGATTGATAGAAGCAAGGAAGTGAACCATTTTATAATTTAGTAATATCAAGATAGCTCAGGATGTAGATGATTGTAGACGGATGTGATGTTGGTTTTGGTGCTTCTGCTGCTTGCAAAGGTTTAAAAGATCTGGGGATACTGTCATTTAGGAACCAGTGCAGAGAATTTTTAATCACTGTTCAAGAAACTGGTTGAAAAGTACCCATTGGCCTGCAGGATTGTTAACTGGCCTTCTTGTCTTTCACGAGATTAATGGCGAATTGCTCACTACGAATGTCTCGTGTAACCTGTGCCCTTGAACAATTTGTGTCTAAGAAGCATTTATGTCCATCGATGGCAGATTGTGTGAAACGGGACTACCTTCAGCTTTGCGATTCCCGGTGTTTTAAGGAAGCAGTTAAATCATTTGATTGGAAGACAGACAAACTGGATGTGGTTTTTTCTAACGTTCTCTGTGACATAAATGTGAATAGTGTTTTGACAACTAAGTTCTGTCACCATTTCTGACTTTGTTTGACGGCAATGCTGCTGTGGAAAGAGGTTTTTCAGTTAATAAAGAGTGTTTGGTAGAAAACTTGACAGAAGAGTCACTTGTTGCTCAAAGAGAAGTGTACGGAGCAGTTACAGCTGCAGGAATGATTTCTAGCGTTGGGATAACTAAAGCAATGATTTTGGCGGCAAGAAATTCGTCGTCCAAAAGATTGGAAGCTATAAAGGATAAGAAGAGCAAAGAGAAGGAAGTTGCTAATAGTAAGAGAAAGACTGCATAAGAATTAAGTTTGCTGGAGATGAAGAAAAACGGATTTATGCAGCAAACACATGAAGAAGTTGATTCTTTAGACAGACAAATCACGGTGTTTAGTCAAACATAGATGTTCAGTTAAAACTTGTTTGTTACTGCTTATATTTTTGCATAGTAATGTGTATTTTTCATTACTTAAAAAGCTATTTATGAGACGAGTGAAGATAAATATTTTATGCAAGTACAAATGTGCAAGTTACAATATGTGTTGCGGTGACTGACTTTTTTGTCATGGTAGTAAGTATTTGTACTTATTAGAGTGTCATATATCACTGTAATCACATGTAATCTCTGTCATTTAGTGGTAGTGTATTCACAGAGAAAGTGCTAATTATGACACAACAATAAATAAAGCCATACCCCATCCAGGATGAAAGTTAAGTGTATTCTAAGACATAACACTAAAATGCTAAGATTAGGTATATTAGATGCGCAGTCTTTATTAATTACAAGTTGCTAAGACAAATGTGTAAAATAAGTTAATGTTTCATCTTAACCGGCCATTAGTAAGGATTAAAAAAAAGTACCGTAAAATACTGTAGTACTTGTTTAAGAAAATTTGTAAAATCATCAAGAAAGTCCAGAAAAGTCAAGAAATTTGGATTCTAAAAACTTGTAGACAGCCTGGTATGGTGGCAGGAAGGAGAGGAAGAGGGCGAAAGAGATTAGAATTAATGGACGAGATCGAAACAGAGAAATCATACGTAAAGACGAAGAGGTTAGCTGAAGGCCGTGGAGCATGAAAGCTTCTCATTTGCAGCAAGTGACCAGCCAATAATGGCAGAATACCTAAAAATATATATTTTGCCTGCAGCAGAGGCGCGCTCACGGGGGTCGTAAGGTCCAGATTTTCTACTTTGGGCTCTCCAAACAAAAGTTTTTGGGTGCTCGCCTGTGTTGTAAATTATCGGCGAATTCAGTTGCGAAAACTCCTTGATGCCTAGCGTTTTCTTTTGTTGAATATAAGACACCCAGGCTTAGAGTTTAATATCTACAAATTCATCTCTAATCCAGGTGAATTCTGTAACGAAGTTTCTCCATGTTAAGTATTACTCTGGCTATCTACTACAGAATTATGTTTAATGTCCATTGCTGACATTATGAGTACTCTTTGCGACCAAAAATAAGGAAGGATGAAACAGAATGAAATGAGAAAAAGAAGGATCAGCGCTAAAAATAAAAAAAAAATTTAAAAAAAAACTACAGGAAGTTTTTGGTTACTCTTTCTTATAAGGAGATTTGTATTACTTGCAATACATGGTGGCGAGGTAAGCGAGATATCCTGGAAGAGTCAGGGAATTTGAAATTTCAAGAAAAGTTACGGAATTATCAGAATTTCTGCTACTAGTCAGGGAGATTATAAGCTTCCAAAAGCATAGTGCCATTGTGTAACAGTGTGGCCATTTTTTAAATCATAATTTTTCGTCATCGCATCCTTGCAGTATCAAACATGTTATTTCAAGAACAATTTTCTACTGCTTCTTTAATAACCTGTCATTTGGAACCGACAGTAGTTGACGGAATAATAAAAACAAAAAAATATGTGGAAAGAAATTTCTGTTAGAATTTAATTCAACAGAGAAAGGAATGCAGATATTGTAAAATAGTTTATAAGACATTATTGAGTATGTACTTTTTATAATAGTTGAGATCATGATGAAAGGAAAATTGTTATATTTGAATAAACAGAGGAAGGACGTATATATTGTAAAATCTTTTTCAATAGTTTTTTTATTATTATTTTACTCCAGATTTCTTCATAGTTTTTATTAAAATACTTACATATCCTCATTTTATTTTCTTAACAAACCAATACATGTTGATAATAAAGTAGTTTAGATTGATCGATCTCCTGGACCTTCAGAATTTCATATCCCCCCCTGTTACGAAATCCTGGCTAAAAGAACCAATATATGTTCCAGAAAATAGTTCAGAATGATCAAGCCCCTGGTGTGATGACCACAGTATTTCATGTCGCGGACCTCCCCCCCCCCCTTTACGAAATCCTGGCTACGTGCCTGTGTGAACATAAGCATATGGAAAAAATCCTGATTATTATTACTTCCTTTTATTTTCATCAGAATTGTGTGCAGATCATTTTTCCAGGTCCCACTCAATAAGCAATGTAAGGGCCGCGGTGGCTCAGTGGTAGAGCGTTCACCTCTGGTGCTAGGGGTCTGGGGTTCAAACCCTGCTCCCGCCAAGTGAACTTTGTGGTGGACAAACACCGTGTGCGTGGGTTTTCTCGGGGTTCTCCCGTTTCCTCCCACTTTCTTCATTCCACCATTTCATTCATTACTCATCATCACCGTCTCCTTTAGCCTAACTGGCATAACCGTGGGACGTAAAACTCAAAAATTTCATTTCATTTTTCAATAAGCAATGATTGAATAGAATATTTGTTCACAAGTCAAAGTAAAATTATTATTATTTTGAAACGAAAGCAATACAATCAAACACTCTTTGCAAAGCTCCAAGGACAAGTGACTCATTTGTCATATCCTTCATTGCGATCTCAACAACAGGGATGTGACTTCATGCTTCACTTGTTGCAGATTTTTTCTCTCGCTTCCAAAACCTCCCAAATCCCCCATTTTTAAAAGGAATTTGTGGAATGGCAATTGAAAACAAAGACCAAAGCTATGTATCGAAGTTTTCCCTCTCCTCTTTGTACCGCGATCGACCCACTCATAGAGTTCTGCAGTTTAGCTATAGTGACTGGATGAAAAGGTTGTGTATTATTGCATTCTTACCTTTCTAGTTGTGCTTAGATTTTTAGAGATGGCAAGAATTTTTGCATTCGATATTTTAACCCTTATTGAACTTGTGTAATGTAGACCTTGCATATGGGATAAGATAACAGACTCTTTCAAGATCAGAATTGAAAAGAAAAAAACATGGTGAGAAGTTTATGCAAGTCTTGCCCAGGATTTTGAGTTCATGGACAAAAAGAAACGAGAAACGACAGGTATGTATGCAACAGCGCAAATCTGTCTTCAACATTGGGGGGGGGGGGGGGATAAGATCGTTCCCATATTATATATACTGTATATGCAGGGTTATTCAAAAAGAAAGAACATATTTCAAACATTTATTTCTTCCAAACTTCAAAAGATAGAAACATGATTCGAACGTTACTTGATTAAGAAAAGTTTACAATTTATAGTTAGTGATTATGGTATGCTTTCAATATGAGCACCGTGTGTTACACGACAAATGTCAAAACGGTGGCTCATTTCTTGCCACATTCGAATCAGCTGGTCTCTAGTTATCGAATTCACAGCTTCAACAATTTGATGTCGTAGACGATTTGCTTATGATGCGGCGGTTGTTTATTAAATTGACGGCGAAATGCTCGCTGAACTGCAACAATGGACTTAAGTTTTGCCAATTGTAGCACACAAAAAGACTTCCCCTGTGGTGACGCCGCCATTTCACTACAGACAAACAACAATCAACAGTGCCAATGCGGTCGTGATTGGAACTTCTATCCGGGTGTTTAAATTGTAATCTGAACAATGAATTAGAAATAGTAAAACTGTTACTTTTCCTGAAAGGTCTAACTTTTCCTTCCTATGGACAAGACCTGGGGCAATTGTTGCACTTGTCCGAATCGTGGGACGCCTCGGAGTGTTAATTTGATTTCCAACTTAAATTAATAACTACATAGAAACAAATTTAAAAAAACATTTAAATCATGTACTTCGTGCATACATACAAATGCACGAAAACAAATTTAAAATTCGCATACTTTATTTTACTTTGAATTCGAGGACGCTACACATCCGCGCTTCGTTTGATGATACTAAACTGCTCGCTGGCTTTGGCTTGTACCTATATTTATTTGAGCTTAAGTAATTCAGGTCCCACGTTATGCTGTAGGTCCATGTCTAATGTAGTCTCGCTGCAGAAAGGGACGCTAAAGCTAATCGAATCTATTGGGTAGGTTCCTATAAGAGTATGTGGTCTTGAAAGAGTACACAGTGACATTTCCAAAGTTGGCAGCATTGTGGGATAGTAACGTCTAGATGTTAGCAAGCAGCAGCACGGAAGATTGTGTATGAGCACAAAGGAAGTAACAAGCAGCTGACAAGAACAGAGTAATTAGGAGGTAATTACTTTCATATCACTTCACTGTAATATTACACATGTAGAAGAATAGCCTATAATGTCTGACCAATAACGTTATGACTAGAAGACAATGATTTTATAGTAAATTTATTTTCACGCATCAAGAAAACAAAGGTGCACATTTCAGATGTCTAGTCTACTTGCTTCTGCCATCTGGGAACCGAACATTAAAAGTGACGTTGTTCTCAAAGAGTGCGCATTAACCAGTACCCAAAGAGTTCGCGTGAGTACTCTTTAGGGACTCAGTAGTTTCTATGTAGTAAAATTCATTGAATCTATTATATTTATTTCAAGATGTCTCAGATCACAATTTTCCAATAATTTCTTGTAGAATTATAATAATTTACATAGTTTGAATTACAAATAAAATGAAATTACAGTATCCTAGCGCTTAAATGCATACGTAAAAGATCAATTTTGTAACAATAGTTTTTGTTTTTATTTATTTATAGGAGAACAATACACCAGAGGGAAACTAATCAATGTTCAGACATTTCATCTGGGTTTCATGAGGATGATGATCAACATCCGAGGAGATCCAATAAAAGAGCAGTGGAAAAGTCTAAAAGTACAGACTGTCGAAGTGACAAGGCAGCAACGAACAGTCACAATGTAATATGTGAGTATCTCCTTCTGGTTTGTTTCCCCTACCCAAAGCCAAACATGAATTGAAGAGCAATAGACGTGGAAAGAAATTCGTAATAATGACATCACCATACAAAGCAGCAGTGAGGTGTGCAGCATCAAAAAGCAAGGAACCAAGCAAAGAAAGCAAGCGTTGCAAAGGAAAAAAGTGCTTAAAATTTGATGTTGCTGTGCTTTCCACCTCTAAAGACCTTCAAGAAAATGTCATCTGCTAGGGATGCCACGAAATCTACGAGGACCCTATTACAGAAGACTGGATTAAATGTGGAGGTTACGAGCAATGCTGGCATGAAGCTTGTTCTAAGGACAAGGTGCCTTTCAGCGTGACATGTGTTAAACGTTTTGTTTCTTTTATCTTCATAGACACTTTCGCGTGTGTGCTCTTTGAGGACGCGTTGCGTACTCTTTAAAGATCTGTCCCCTAAGAGTACTATTTTGCATCGATTTAGAAAGAGAAGTATATATCCTATGTTGTGTTTACATTCATATTACTTTTCGTTATATATGGAAGTATTGACACTACTTAAGAAATAGGTGCATTTGTTTTGGATTTTTGTTTGTTTTTGTTCCCGTAATATGACTTCTATCACTAAGTGCGTACTCATATAGCAACCTACCCCATTATCAGATACAAATGAAATAATTTTTCTCATAACGTTTTACACAAAGTCTTAAACATTCCCATTTCCTGACAAACTGTTCTAATCAAAACCGATTACTTCAAACTCGCAAACAAAAATGGCCAATTCTCTGTTGGAAACAGAGCTGTAGCTAGAGATTTCGGCGCCCGGAGCAAAGTAGAATTCGGCACCCCTACATTCACCTTACCTTTTTTACATATAAGAGAAGCAGCTTTTGTTTTGCTACGCTGGATTTTTATCAGGCTGCTTGGACACACCATTGCAACAACCAAAAGCGATCATCATTTTCTTTTTTACAAGTAAGAGCTGTTTGCAAGAGGCTTATAGTAGATTTTTTTTGTTAAACTTGCCAAAACTACCTTTGGTTGGTAAACAGATCTATTTGGAGAACAGTTATGAAAATGCTTTTAATATGCTCGAGTTGGATTACACCATTAATTTCTGGTAATAATTGTAAACTTTTGAAATTTCATTCTCTATGTAACCACACAAATAGTATTTTAATTTCGATTCTTTTACAGTAAAAAGTATTTTGTAGGATGTAACGAAAATTCAGAAGCATTCTTTGCGAATTTCTCAATATTCATCGATGGAGCTGAAGAATATGTTTAATGTTTGTATTTAAAATCCAAAATATAGTTTGACTACTACATGTGTTTGAAATTATAGAAATTACTTAATTTCTTAATGAATGAAAGTTCTGAATTTAAGGTTACTTATTAATTAACATATTTAAAATACACTAACACATATACACAATATATACTATATAATGTGTGTATATGTTTTGTATGTATGTAGATAGATAAAAATATCGCATTAGATACGAATACACACAAAAATATTCTGGAGATAGAAGTAGTTGATGGAGAAATGATCCTAATAAATTCCTTCATATTGGAAACATTTCATATATCAATGGAATAAACACAAATCATAGTAGAAATCAGTCTGAGAACGACGAAATTCGTTGGGTTAAGTACTGACCCCTGAAGCTACAAAGGCTAGGTTCGAAAATGTTATTATCCCCCTTGTTTATCTTCATTTTTAATATTCCCGTGCAAATAGCAGCTTATGTGTGTCTCTTCACCCCTCTCATTTCCATATCTACATTCTCACCATTGTGATTAATCCGATTGGGTAGAAAAGCGGTATTAACTAACCAAACTCATTACCATGAAAACACCAAAGATGTATTTCAGACTTTGAACGTTTTTGATATTGAAAATGCTTCTGTGCACACTGTAAGTCATTACTCGGCACCCTGTATATCACATCGTCATAAACAAAAATCACACATAATATTTTTTTTAAAGTAATAAGTAAAAACTTGTGACTCTTATTGAAACGTTTGGGTTGCGAGTAGCTCGAGCAAGAGAATGCTTAGCAAATCTATTTCTTTGCAAACTGACAACAATATTGATTTAATAGGGCGCAAATTCCTTTACAGGGTGCTGCGTCGTTTACTCTTTTCGAATACTTTTTTTCTTTGTGCTCGTTCGGCGCCCTCTTGCTATCAGGGTCCCGGGGAATGGTCCCGCTCGCCCGCCCCTAGCTACGGCTCTGGTTGGAACAATTAATCCTCCTTTTTTGATCATTTATATCTTCCGCATTTACTCTGTACAGGCAAGTCCAACCCAAGTAAAGAATACATAATCTCTCGAGATATGAACTTTTTTGTCATTTCAATGATATTCGTCCACGTAGTGCTTAAATATACAATAGAAACACATCCCTACAAGAATCTGCTACTATAGATATACCACATTGACTTGACACCTAGTCATCCGTTCCAAGCGCTGCTATCGGCTGAAGGAATTCCACTCCCTTTGGTGTAGACGGCTGCAATGCTCTCTCGCTTAGTAACAACTGAACCCTTATTCGCTGAACGCGTGGGTGTGAGCTTTAGTTTGCATTTTTGCCACGGCTCAAGACATTTTGGCAGCACTACAGAAAGAAAAACAACACAGTTCAAACACAACAAAAAAAAGTAAAGTAAAGAAAGGATAAGCTCTGACCTTTACTCACATGATATGACAAGAAAGGGTAGGAAGCAGTGTGATATTCAGTCGGTTCCCTACAACCGCTTGTTAAAATATTTCGAGTTCGCAGCACCTCTTGTTATACCCAGATATAACAGTAAATTTTACCCATTTATACCCTGAACAGTAAATTTTAGTTAACCATCTTTGTTTTTAGAAATTCTTACAGTTACAGGTTAAGCATACGATCTCTTAGAACAAGGTATATGCCTTTATTTCTTAGTTTCAAATGCTCAGATATCAAGAAAGAGACCTGGAATCACATGGTTATTTATATTTAAAACGTGTACATATCATTATCGTTTCGTTCGAAATCATTTCGTTCTAAAATTAGTTGTGGTAGATTTATGTGACAGCAGCGATGTTACTGTTGTGTCTATACAGTGACGATCAAAGACTTTCACAAAAATCTTGGAGTGCGAAGCAGACGACAAGCTCCTTTCTCGATGCTGACGTCAATGTGCAGAGAGTGGAAAAGTAAGAGTTTGTACTTTCTACACATAAGTAAAGGTTACTGGAAAATATTGCTTAACAATATCGGGAATCACAGAAGTAACTACAACCCATATTCTTTCCAAAAATTATTTGGAATTTGGGATAATAAGAAACCAGGATTAACCGTTGTCTTTTTTTCTTTTTTTCTTTTTTTTTTTAAGAGATTAGTGTTTCGAGATAACATTTTATTTCTGTATTCGGAATTTACAAGGCATTTTATTAGCAGTGGAACATTCTTTATTGTTAAATAATCGGATTAAGCATCAGTTCTATATAATCTGCCACTAGAGGGTTTCGCCCTCTCTCTTGGCCTGGGGTTTGAGATCATCAATTATTCTTTATTAATATTATGAGTGGCCAAAGAGCTGTGAAAGAAATATTTATTTTAGTCATTAACAAAATCAAAATACAAAAATTATATCAAAATGAAAGATTTTTTTATATATCGATATAATAAACAAAACGAAATATGAAAACAAAATGTTATTAAACAAAACAAAATTAAACAAAGTATTAAACTAACAAACAAATTTGCGAGTGCAGAAAATAACACAAGTGCAAAAAAGTGAAAAGAAAAGTAGAGCAGAATAAAACATTGTGGAATATACTGAAGATATTGTTGAAAGAAACTATAGTACAAATTGATGACAAATGAATAGTGATGAGTGAAGTGCTCTGGACGTCACAACACAGTAGATGGATGTTAGAACAGACAAATGCATGTTAATCTTCTGTCCTGTGGCGGCTCAGGACTGATGAAAGACATATGGATAGCCCTTATTAGTGGTGTAGATAAACAGTGCTATGATGAAGAAAGATGAGGAATGTACTGCTGGATAAGTTGGTAACGAAAGAATGCTGCGTAATGATGATCTGCTGGAATATTGGGAGATATATTGAAAGCAAGACGCTGAGTGGTGTATAACAGTGTTTATATGTGAATTACGGCTGTAAGTCTGTAAATAGTGTATCAAGAAATATATTCCCACGATTCTGGAGATTCTTTGCTATAAACTTTTCACGCAAGTTGGCAATGTGGTGAACGAGTGAAGGAAAGTCAATTTTATCATATAGGTCAGTATTGTGGTAAGGAAGTTTGATCCGATATGCTAAACGAATGGCATGTCGCTCTGAACGAATAAATAACTCTAAGATATGAGAGAGGAAGACTCAATTTAAGCAGTTTATAAAATAATCCGTAGTGCCAAATCCGATCGAATGCCTTTTCAAGATCCATCAGTATGAGAAAAGACGGAAGGGATTTATTGTAGTGGTTGTTTATGATGGTGTTAGGCGAAGTAACTGATCATTTATATTGTAACAAGATCTAAATCCAGCCTGATGAAGTGGTAAAAGCTGATGATGAGCGATATCGGGATGTAAACGTAAGACCAGTATTTTTTCAAAAACTTTACCCAGTGTGGAGGTTAGCTGGGTTGGACGATATGAGGTTAGCTGGGTTGTGCAAAATGTGATGGTTTGTTCGGTTTCAAAGACACAGACTTTAGATACTTTCCAATGGGAAGGATAGTAACCTATTCGAAGTATAAATGTATATATTGTAGCCAGAAAAATGAAAAAGTTGGCCCAACATTCTTTAAGAAGTCTATACGATATCTGGTAAAAGCCGGGGTCAGTGCTATGTTTCCGTTTAATAACGGATTGAATATCTCCAGAAGTAATTTCCTGAGTTAAAGGATTATTGTTGTCTAAACTGTGATGGATGGAAGGCTGTAGTAGCTGGTTTATTGTTTCTTCGGAAACTCTGGGGCTGCAACGGTGAATGCAGATAAGAAGTGTAAAGACAGACTGGAGATAGGAAGCGAAAGCATCTGCTTTCTCGTTGTCTGTATGTAAAGGTTGGTCATTCTGTATAAGAGGATAAGATGAATTTACTTTTTGCCCAGTTAGAAGGTAAATTTTTTTTCAGTATTTCGTTGGGTGTGATTCTGTCTTCAGTTGATTGGAGGTTTTGCTCCAGCTAATCCGCTTGTGAGCAACAATATGATTATGCACCGTCCTTTGTCGCTACGGAATTGCGTTATTTTTTAGGGTCAAACCGGTCAAAGGGTTACGCCCTTTCTTCGGAACTAGGATTATAGGTATGGGGAAATTTTCTTTATTTGTAGGGGGACATTGGGGGTCTGGAGCATTATTTTATTTTATTTTATTTCATTTCATTCTTATTTGTGGGCATCATTTTTTTGTTAATATATCCTTGGAGCATCAATTTGCAGTAGGTAGGTGGCATTTATTATTCACTATTGCAGTAACTGGAGGCCGGGCTATTGATATGTTATGACAGATGAGGTAAAATGCAGGTGGACGTCACAAAACACAAGGGTAATGTTAGTATGGACGAGTGAATGGTTATCTTCTGCCCTGGGTCGTCACAGGGTTGATGAAGACACATGAAGCCCGCTGCTAGCAACATTGATGGAACACTAGTGCAGAGATGGATAAATACATGGACTAAGATGAGGTGGATGGTAAATGGCAAAGTCGGCCTTTTGAGCGTCATTGTCGTCTAAAGTGTTATGGTATAAAGTGAGAAGATGTTGTAGAGGAGTGGCTTGGTGACGTGGGGGCGTATCATGTATATGTCCTGTTGAAAGGTGTCTAGGAATTTTCTTCTGCAATGACTTTTGTAATATATTTAGTGCGAAGTGTTTTTAAGTGTGGTAATATTGTTGGAAAGTTGATTCGGAGATAGAGGTCGGCAGTCGGTGCTGGTAGTTTGATACGATAAGCAAGTCGGAGAGCATGTCTTTCGGAGATGGCGAGTCTATTATATAGTTCATCAGGGGCAGAGATCCAGCAGATATGGCCATGTGTGAGAGCAGGAATACTTTATAGGTCGTGATGACAGTGTCGGTATGTAAGCCCCAGGTTGTGCCCGCTAGGCGTCGGAGAGGTTTAAGCGGTTCGTTGCCTGTGATCGAATCTTCTGTAGGTGGGGTTTCCAACTGAGTTTAAAATCAAAGATGATCCCAAGGTAGGTAACTTGTGATGATGGGCGGATGAAAGTACCATTTACATGAATGTGAAGAAGTGTAGGAGTGCAATGGATTCGTGAGCGGCAACGAGGTGGGAGAAAAATAAGAGCTTGTGTTTTGAGAGAATTGATGGTGAGGCGCTACTTTGAACACCAGGAGGTAAAGGCGTCTATTGCCTGCTGTAGTGTTCTATTTATGGTTTGAACAGTATTAGATGTGGCAAGAAAAGTGGTATCATCTTCATATTGATATACTGAAACATTTGGTGGGAGAGGGGCATGTCGGTGACATAAAATATATAGAAGAGGTAAAAGGACAGATCCTTGAGGGACGCCACAGTGAAGACAGATCGGATAGGAAAGAGATTGATTGATATTAATATAAGCCATACGATTGGAAAGGAAAGAATGTATACATCGGATATATGAGATAGGAAGATGGAAAGAGTGAAGTTTTGCGATGAGACCGGCATGCCGAACTTTGTCTAAAGCCTTCTTCAGATCGAACAGTAACAAACAAGATGGTTTTGAGGTATTATAATGATTTGTTGTAGCGGTGGTGAGGCGAATTGCGTTCGTATTTTTGAAAGCACTAGCAAGATTTGCGCACAAGAGCCAAATATTGAGGATGTAATATTAACTGATATGTTTTACCTCGATACTGAGGTATATGTTTGTCAGCGCTACTTCTTATAGCCTTGACAATGTTACGTACGGTACTTTCAAGCTCGGATTCAGTAGTAGATGGTGCTAAAGGAGCAATAGCGACATCTATATCAGAGCGATACTAATCCCAGTTCGCCTTGTCGTACATCTTGATAGTTCTTAAAATTTGTTCCGATTGTTGTCTTTTATGGTTGACAATCACTTTTATTGGAAGGTGGTAGCTACCATTACAATCCAGAATCTGTATGGTGCATTTATCGACAATTGAAGCAGTACTAATAACAACATCAGGTGTCGTCTGACTACTTGGTCGCATATGGTTTGGTAGATGATAAACATGTCCATGTAAATTAAGTGATATGTGATCGTGAAACTGTTCTTTATCTTGTACAGAGCGACCATGAATATTAATGTCTGCTAGTATTATGAGATGTCGAAATTGGTGAAACAAGTAAGTGAAAAAGACAAGAGGAATGACGTAACCGGGACAGACGTAGATTGTAGCCACTGTTACTGCAAGATTTCGAAGATTCTTAGGTCACTAGGTGCTCTGGTAACTGACAATGCAGTGCAATAGAGTGGTTTCTTTTAGCCATTTTACTACGTATTCCGATTGCAGCACTGCCTTGAGGCTCTTGCATTAATGTCCGGGCAATCACAGCGATTCTTATATCGGATAAGACATATATGTAGTTGGTTTGAGCATAGTCTCTCTTAGTAGAAAAATGTGGATATTCTCCTCAAGTAGTAATTTTCTCAATGTGATGCAAAAGAGTAAATGTTCACGAAAAGAAGTGCAGGAGCCATAATCGCATAAAACATGAACTTAGACTGTAGTGTCTCTCGATATAATGTGGAAATGAACATAGGACCAAGAATAAGTAGCATACAGCTTGACTTGAAAGATAGCTGAAGCTGCTGCAATAACGTGATCCAGAATAAGTTGGCGTTGAAAAGGAAATATATTTTGTATGATAAGCGTAATGTAACGAAGACAGTTTTCAACAATTAATGGAGTTGTAATGGATTGTGATACTGGCACTTTTGAGTCTGTAGTCCGTAGTGGGACAGTCATCTCAGGACCTTCCGGATTTGCTGCTGGTTTAGCTTTACATTTATAGTTATAGGTCGGATGTGTGTCACTGGAACAAGTAGAACAGTGCGGGGCCCTTCTCGTATTTGGACAATCTTTGGTTTTGTGAGTGCCAGTTCAGTATCCACATTTCGCATCGTTAAGACATTTAGCAGTTACATGTTGATTATAAACTTGGCACCACTCACACGTAATTGGCAGAGGGTGGTTTGTGCGAGATGGCTTTACCCGGTGACGCTTTTGTAGATAAATGCGCCCTCTTGCAACAGAATATCAATGGATGCTTGGGAAGTGGTCAAAACTCATACCATATATGTTGCACCGTTATTATTTTTAATGCGGATATATTTTGAGACTTCAATTCGCTCAGCTTTTAATTCTTCAAGTACTTCCTCATCAGTTATTTCCGATAAGATATCTCAAATAACTACTGACATCATGAGTGTTCTGGAAGATAGAGGATTTTGTTTGACTCTGTCTAGCAGCTTAGATAATTGGGCAGCTTTACCAAAAATGTCGTAAATCGCCTTATTACAAAGTGTTGTACCGAAATTTTCATCTTGTTATTATCACCACCCGTGGTGAAGACAATCTGATGAATACTGGCTTTTGGTAGGTATTTAATGATTTTGTTAAAGATATGACGAATGTTACTACACTTAGGATCGAAATTGGCCAGAAGAAATGAGTATAGTTAGATCGAGCAATGGTGGCTGCATATGACTGTTGCTTAGCAACAGTGGAGATGGTCGGTTCTGGATTCTCTGGACGTTTGATAAAGGTAGGAGAACGAGAGCGGGATCTCTTATCGATAGACTCTAAATTACCCTCCGAAAGCTGTTGGCTACGCCGAACACTTCGGGGATCTCTTTTGGCATCCGCCAATGGTTTAGGTGTAGGGCCGTGAACTAATCACGGTAGCTTATGCATGCTGCGATGAAGAATATGCACCGCATAAGGTAGGGTTATACGGGTAAAGAGCACCCCGTTCGGATAGGTGGTACAGCCCAAACAAAGCGACAAAAGAGTTGGTCAGAATGTGAATACAATAACCTTCAAGAAATTTAAGATAAAACCCTTCAGAAGGTGAGGACCTTCTGCCAGACACCTAAGTGGAGTATCAGTACTGACCTCACAAGTACTGACCTCACAAGTCCTTTGCAATACTTGATCACTGCATAGTACAGTAACTAACTACAAGAGGAGTTAGGTTTGAAGTATGAGCCGTTGGCTTTTTTTTCTGTACGTGACTACCCATTCCGGCTAGAACCCTGTTAGAGAGTTACGCCATCTCTTAGGGAACTGAAGCATGGAAAAGTAGATGTGGATGACTTTGAGAGGGTCTCAGAGTTCTTTATTAAATCTTGTCCCAATTATCAAAGACTTAAGGACCTTTACAGGCCGGTTAACATCAGGCAGGTTAAGTGTGACAAAGTTATTACATGGTGTGCATGAACGTTAAGTCTGGACAAACAGAATGAGTAAATATGATGCAACTTAGTTGTCATTATATAAGTTTATATGCTTTGGAGATGAGGACGATGAATGTGGCGAGGTGCATGATCATATCCCAACACAGGGGAAAGTTGTAGACGAATGAAGTTATCTTCTTGACTAGGAGCTACTCTAGGCATTGATGAAGACAATGGGAGCCCATGTTATTTGTGGATGATTTATTGTGCAACATGGGATGGACAGATGAGCAGAAGATGGTGATGAATTTGATAGTCTGCAAGTAACTCCAGATCTAGGGCATCAGGAGGTAATGTGTAGAAGTACAGAGTATATAGGAGTGATAGTGGTGGATGGCGATGGATAGAGTGTCATATGATGCATAGTAGTCAGAAGTAGAGGATGGTGTGCTACATAACGATTGCGTATATAGGTGAGACGTAACTTTTCGAGATGAAACTGTAGAGATGGAAACTGAATGCAGTTGTATAGCTCTGCTGTTTGGCTAGGTAACAAAGATGACAATGCAAAGCTTCTGTATAACAGGTTAATTATAAATAATAAGGCATTTGCTCTTGAAGAACTACAACAAAGTAGTGCGACGCCATCAAAGCAAAAGGAAATTCCGAAGAACGTGAATACAGAATTTGCAACACTACCAGTGGTTAACCAAACCCCGATTTCAGTGAGTGAATCTACCTGTGCAGAAATGCCATCGTCCGATAACAAAAGAGGAAGGAAGATTACCCGGGCGACCTTGCCACACCCCCAAAGAAGCAGAGTGTGACTAACAAAGGAATGCAATGGAACATGTGGTAAGTTATCTACATCTGATCTTGAAGAAATGTGTTTGTGTAGTTCAAAAATAGCAACTGGTCTTATAAATAATAAAGACTCTCTAAAATATTCTATCAAAATGCTCGTAGCTTACGTGGTCGAACATGTGATTTCTTTTGTGGTGTGTTAACTAACAATTACGATCTAATTGCAATCACTGAGACATGGATTAACGAATCTCATTATGATGCTGAGTTATTTGATAACAGATATACTGTGTTGAGACAAGACAGAAACTCTGTCAAAACCTGTAAAACAAGAGGTGGGGGTGTTCTTATTGCAGCCCTAACTAAACATTGCATGTTCTTATTGGACAGGTGTGATGATAATAGACTGAAATAATAATGTCTTCATTTCCTCCACGTTACCATGATGATCGCCATGTTTTTTTCTAAACAAATGCATGAATCCAAAGGAATACTGTTAAGTCTGCTGTTAATAATGACAGACAGTTAATTAGACAATTGAAAAATATTTTGAAAACAAAGTAAAGTTAGTAAGAAATGGAACAGATTAAGAATATGGGGCCACTATTTAGAAAATTTACAAGTAAAATTCAGTAATTCATGAAGTAACATCTAAGGAGCCTTTTTCTACAAGGACCACATCTCTACGTAAAGTGATAAGATAGACATTCCGTAAGAAATGGCAGCGCCATTACCATTTAATGCATAATGAACAAAAGCAATTATACGCAGTGTAAAAACTCCGGTTTGTAAAAGCAGATCCGGTTTGTAAAAGCAAATACAGACTGACGAGCTGTCGGCACAATGAAAACAGAACAAATATACTATTTATCTACAAGGAAAAATCGCTGTCCAGTTTGAAAATAATGTTAATTATGTTGGCCCATTCAGATTTCTTACACCCACGCTTTAAAATATGAGTTACATTGGATACAAAATAAAGAAATAAACAATCAAAACAAAAAAGGACACTAAACTTGTAGCCATATGCGTCCTGAGAATTTTCAATCTGGATCAATTTCTGATCGGTTAAGTTTTAAACACTAATTCAGTAGGTCTACACATATGCAATGTAATGTGTGATACTGATGGTACTAAATAAAGATTTCCCAGAATTATTTAAATTTAATATCCAATAATAAGCAACAAATACACAAAATTTGTGATATCAGGGGAAACATTTCGGTATCAACGCTTGTCATATTTTATTACATTATTTACCAAATTGCTTGCTTTTCCTATCTTTTTTGTAGTTTCATTCATTGGATTTTTTTTATACATATGTTTTTTTTTTAATCTAATGTTTGTAATCCTGAAGTTAATACGTCACTGCTTTCGCTTTGTAGTTAGGTTTTTAAACCATGTTGTTTAGAAAATAAAACTGCCATCACCATGGCAACGAGAAGGATGTGACGTCACACTATTTCAGTCTATTATGACTGCTTGATTGCCAAAATAAACAGTGAGGGGAAAACCATATATATTTGTGTTGTGTATTTCTCACCGGGATCTATTATTGAACTGCATAATGATTTATTTACTCGCCTTGAAATTAATTGTCCTCAAGGTTGTCCTGTGCTCCTAATTGGTGATTTCAATTTATCGGAAATACACGGTACGGGATTTAATTTTGAAACAAGCTCTTCTAAATGTAAGAATGTATATGAATTTATATCTTATAATAATCGGCAATCATTAAATAATGTGACGAACGAAAATAATCGTACATTAGATCTGGTTCTGTCTAGTATAACGAATATAGAAGTCAGTAGGGAATATTGTCCTCTAATTCCAGATGTACACCATCCATCCTTAGTAATAAACGTTATGCAGCAGGGGTCAGCGAAGATTAAAAAGAAAACTAATATATCAGGATATAATTTTAGGAAAGCTAATTTCTTAGGGTTGTAGATTGAATTCTCATCTATTGACTGGAACTGCCTAAAGAAATATGAAAACTTCAATGACCTAGTTGATAACCTCTATTATATTATTTACAGTGTATTTGACAAGTGCGTGCCACTTAAAAGCAACACAAGAACAGCTTATTCGTGCTGGTTTACAAATGAAATTATCAAAAAAAAAAAAAAAATCAAAACTAAAGCAAGGTATCATAAAAAATACAAATGTAATAAAGAAGTAAATTATCTCAATAAATTCAATGAATTGCGTAAGGAAATAAAGAAATTAAGCTGGCATACAGAGCGTTCATACAAGATTCTGAAAATAACATTAATAACAATACTAATGAATTGTGGAACTTTATAAAAAATAAAACTAAGCATCTTCCTGGGGGGAAATTAAATTATGAGGAACGCGAACTCTATCGTAATGATGAAATAGCCAATGCTTTTGAACAGTATTTCTCGTCAGTATATGTGCCAGATACAGGTGTCACTGACATTCCTACAAACAATTTATTAACTTATGTAAATAACAAACTAGAGTCACTTAGTATTGAGGAAATCACTCAATCTGAAATGGAAATGGCAATCAAAAAATGAAAGCCCAGAACTGCTGTTGGCCCTGATGGAATACCTCCATATATCGTAAAGGGTTGTTTAGATGCGTTTACGTATCCGCTAAGGATTGCATTCAATCTCGCTTGAAAAACATGCGTTCTTCCGGATAAATAGAAATCATCTATAGTTTGCCCAATACCAAAAACCAATGATAAACTCGAAATAAATAACTACCGGCCTATATCAATTTTGCCTACTTTTGCAAAGATATTTGAACAAATCCTATATCGACGGATAAGTGGCCATATCCAACCTGTAATCTCACCATATTAAGATGGCTTTATCCCACAAAAATCAACAAGAACAAACCTTGCACTTATCACAGACTTTATAGCAAATTCGTTAGATGTAGGATGTCAGGTTGATGTAATATATATAGATTTTGAAAAGGCGTTTGACAGAGTCAATCACAAGGTACTATTACATAAGCTAGGTGAATATAATTTCTCTTCTTCCTTGATCAAGTTCTTTTCATCATATTTAAATAATCGAAAACAAACTGTTATCTACAAGGAATATAAATCATCTGATTATATTGCATATTCTGGAATTCCCCAGGGCTCTAATCTAGGTCCATTACTGTTCCTTTTATTCATTAACGATCTCCCTGATCATATATTATTAAGTAACAAATTGCTTTTTGCTGATGACCTCAAAATATACGGTAGGATAAGGACCATCCATGACTGTCTCGATTTACAACGTGACATGGAAAATATTGCTAATTGGTGTTCTCTTAACAAACTTAATGTAAACATAAACAAATGTAACATTTTATCGTTTACCAGAGACAAAAGTCAAATAGAGTTTGATTACTCAATGAATCAGATCTTACTAAATAGATTAAATTCAGTCAAAGATCTTGGAGTTATATTTGATACGAAACTGACATTTAATAACCATATAGAGAACATAGTTAATGAATCTCAAGATGTTAGGGTTCATAATTAGAACTGGAAAGGAATTTTACAATAGTACCACACTAACAAAAATGTATTATTCCTATATCCGATCAAAACTGGAATATGATGCTGTGATCTGGAACCCATCACAACAGCAATACAGACACCAACTGGAAAAAGTCCAATCTAAATTTATCAAAGACTTGACATACAAGACAACTGGAATCTATCCATATTATGAAAATTATCTAACATTAATAGACAACTTCTGTATCCCTACACTTGAACAAAGGCGAAATGTGACAGATATGATTTTTCTCCATAAAATAGTACAAAACGAATTTAATTGTACGGATCTCATATCAACATTAAATTTTAATGTCCCGGCACTTAAAACTCGTCCTGATAACTCTGGTATGTTCTATTGCAAAAAAGCTAGGACCAACGTATTATTGAAATCACCAATCTGAAGAATGTACTCTATTTATAACAAAATATGTATCGAAACAAAGAAATAGATATATGTAATATAAACTCTGTTTAAGAAAACTATTGTAAATGTACTATGTAATACATCAACACTATAATTGGGCTTATGCCTACTGTGTTGATGGCAAATAAATAAATAAATAATTCTGAATGTGTCGTGGAGTCTCTCGCAAAGTCTGAACATTTTTGACTGGCTGAATGAGATCCTTTTATATATATATATAAAGCTTTGGTTGGAATAAGGTGTCGTCAAGCCACCGGACTGGAGACGAAGCACCATATGATAATCCGAAAGGCTTTTTTGTTTGTTTGTTTGTTTGTTTGTTTCTATTGCAGGTCCAGGAGGGGTTATGATGGCACGGACGTACCCCAGTTCTTTCATGGACGCCGGGGCAACAGGACGGCAGAACAGCCTTTTTTTATTATTTATTTTATTTATTATCATTCAGTAAAATACTATTTTATATTATTATTAAAACTAACTTAATGTATTATCTACTAGAAGAGACATGCCGAAGAAAATCTTATTACACAATATTATCAATGAAATTACGTAAAAGTGGGAAACTTTAAAAACTATTGAAATTCAATGTGAACAAAAATAGGTTAAGCACTTACGCAAAGGTTAGTTTGATTTTGCACTTGCTACGCTTTTGCAGTAAATTGTACATTAGACACGTCATTTGGTAAAGGTATTGTAATATACAAAAGACGGTATGAAATTTTATAATCATTTTTTATTGTGTATAAATATACGAGATCGCTGTTTCACCTATCGTACACCTTCTTTACCAATCCTGGAACTATCAGTGTTCGTCTCCGTGATCAATAACAAATTTGGCTACGTCTTGTCTTGTACGATAAGTGAATAGTCATACCATAACAAACAGTGATTAGATGTGTCTTCAAGAGAAAGTTTATCATCTTAAAATTGTTCCGCGTTCTAGTTATTTGGGGGTGTAAAGCTAACCACTCCACTCAGATTAATTCGAAAAACATCGATTTCACAAGGAAAAACATCGAAAAACTTCGATTTCGAAAAACATCGATATGTCAGACAAAAGTAAGGAACCAAAATAAGTAATCTATATATACTGTATATTTCTGAATTAAACTCATTTGACAGCAATTAATCGGTTCCAAAATAATAGGCAACAAGTTTTCAACACATATATTTATCATCCATAACTAGTGGCCTGGTTACATCAACAACAATCTCGACTAACTCAATTCGGCTGTCCTTTGTTTTATATATAACTAGACCTCATTTAACGTCTTCTTCTTTCACTTGATACAGGTTAAGAACTCAAACCCAACAGAATTAAACATGATAATGTTTAACTTTCTATATCGAGATCGGTATAGAGTTATTAGGGAAACGAAACCCAATAAATGGTGAATATTCAGGTAAGAGATAACAATAAATAGAAATTGTTAATTAAGATAACACATAATTATCATACATCCGATCACTTCTACTCTCCACATCCATATTCCTCAATTAATAAGAGTAATTACGCTCTCTATTGAAATTGATATCAGTTGTTATTATCATCGTTTTTTTCAAATTTACGTTTTCTTCCTTACGCCAATTGAGAGAGTGGATTATGTAGCTTATCTTGGAGTCACTCTGCAGTCAAACCTATCGTTCGGTATTCATGTCAACAGAGTAGTTGGTGAGGCTTTCAGGAACCTAGGCTTTACGATGAGATTGGAAGTGATTTTCCTAACACTAATGTCCTCAAAATACTATACAATGCCTATGTAAGGTCTAAGGTACAATATGCAGCGATAATATGGGGATCTAACTGTAAGAAATATATAAACGAAATCAAAAACATTCAAAATAAATTTGTGCTATTTCTAACATATATAGAAACAGGAATATATTCATAATTTGAGAACTATGATGATCTTCAGAACAAATATTCATTACAATCATTTGAAAGCAGTAGAACTCATTTAATTTGTCTTTCTTACATAAAATAATTCATAATGCAATAGATTTAGAATATTTGTTATCAGAAATCAAAATTCATGTCCCACATAGAGCAACGAGTCCCCATTATGGCATATTTCATCTCTCAGCACAAAGGACTAAGGGATTGGATGTATCGCCTGTCAGAAAAATGTGTTTGTTGTAGATATAAACCTTTTTAGTTATAAACAAAATGTTCATTCTAAATAAATTAGCTATATATCATACGGTGTGTATTTTAACGTATAAAACATCCATTTTGCTATCATATTATTATGTTATTGTATGTGTATTTTAAAGTGTATTACCATGCAATTATGGAAAGCTGTAATTAGGCATTTGTCTGTTGTTTTTGCGAAATAAATAAACAAGTATAGAAACGAACAATACTAACCTATATACTGTTCAACTCAGTAAAAACAACAAAAAAAGTGTAACATTTAATATATATAAATGACGCTATGTATGAGTTATATTTTTTTGCAGTGTATTAACCATCCTGTTAACCTATATTGAGTAGCATCCTTTGAGATCTGGCAGTTCTTAGTCTCCACCTGGGTACTGAATTTCTTCTCAATCGGCCGAGTACATTCCCTGTGAAGATTGTTCTTGTAGTGGAATCAACCATGTTATGCTATAGTTAAAAATGAAACATTTTCTTCTGAAACACGGACGGCGTTTTCAAAAAATTTTACTCTAAGAAATTTCACCCTCAAAAGTAAACTACCTTTTGTGGATTTTTCATAAGATATGACTTGTAGTGTATATTAGTGTTATCAATGAAAACATTTATTTATGAAATATGAACAAAATCGATTGAGCCGTTTTCGAGAAAATCGTCCGAAAACAACTCACCCCTGCAATAAATTACCCTCTGTTGAGTTTTCAAGACAAATGAGTTACTCCATATTGCCAAGTTATTAATAAAGTATTTATTTATGAACTATGAACAAAAATTGGCTGAGTTGTTTTTAAGAATATTGTTCGAGAAGAACTCATCCCCAAGAATAAACTACCTGTTTTCTCCAGTATATAGGTCAATATTGGCGCGAACCATACTAATCTATATATCTTTCAAATTAGTATTTAAAAAAGGCATATTTTGATATATTGGAACACAGTGGATCAGTAGTAGAGTGCTTACCTCTGGTGTGTGGAGTCCTTGGTACGATCCCCGACCAAGTAAGTTTGTGGTGGATAACATCGTGTCAGTGGATTTTCCCGAGGTACTTCCGTTTCCTCCCACTATCTCATTTCACCAATTTCTCCATTACCATTCACTTGCTTTAATCATCATTTCCTTCAACCTAAAGGGCATAATCGTGGGACGTTAAACTGGAATATTTTATTTCATTTTGATATATTTTGATATATATAGATGGTGCTACCTACGTGTCTTCTTTCTTATGAACCATCTCTTTAAACTAGCTATATTCGGTAGCATTATTTTGAACTCACACTTCATACTCCACAATTTCAGCTCTATCGGTTTTTTTTTTTTTTTTTTTTGCCTCAAAGTGGAATTGTTACATTTGTCACTCCCAGGGAAGATTCTTCTTGCTGTCAAATCAAAAAATAAATCTTTTTTTTTTTTTTTTTTTTTTTTTTACATTTATCATGGAAATCAGTACATTTGTACCTAAAATACCTCGAAGTTGGAAAAAATTCCCATAAAGCTGAATTTTTCAGAGTAATTTTCTTTGTTAGTGTACTTTGACATATCAAAAGTCCCCTACTCTCCGACGCGTGCTTTCTCTCAAAATGGAAGACAAAGATGGCAGCCATGAAATTTCAACTTGACGACTTGGAGCGAGCATACAGAAAAGACTGAAACTATTTTTTAATGATAATTATGTTGTTAAATTTCACTTTCGGCAGGTTTAAATTTGTTATAGGCACAAAAGAATTAAAGCAAATATCACAATTTTTATGTTTGGAGACATTTATATTAGAATAGAAGTCAGAAGTGAAGAAATAAATGTTGAAGATAAAAGTTGTAGATAATTTAGTCCCTGAAATCTTGAAATTTTATATAGACCAAATAACAAGAAGGAAGAAAGCCAAAAATGCTCCAAGCATTCAGCGTAAACATAAAATCATCGCTCATTCAATCATGTCTGCATATCGACCATGCTCCTTCTTGAGTCCTGTTGTATTAGGAATTGGAATATACTGCGAAAGGCAATATGTATCTTGAAATATAATAAATGTGACTTCTAGTGTTGGCGTATCAGTACCGTACGCAGAATTACAGATATTTGAATATTCTACAACGAAGGTTGAATCTAATTACGATCCAGACACATTTATCCAGTTTGCATTTGATAATGCGGATTTTAATAATAAGACTCTAGATGGTAAAAAAAAAACATATTTCACAGAATGAGGAGAATGAAATTTTGTACTCTGCCTGAAAGAGAGGACGAATATTCCCCGATACCACGACTAATTGATCTACCCACGAAAGATGAGTTTGCGACAGTATAAAACTTGAAATATTAAAAAAAAAGAAAAAGAAAAAGAGAAGAAAAACTATAATAATAATAATAATAATAATAATAATAATAATAATAATAATAATAATAATAATAATAATAATAATAATAATAATAATAATAATAATAATAATAAATTTTATTATAGAAACATCTGAGAACATCAGATGTATTACAATCGTCAGAAATAGATAGAAGTTGAAAATTTTAGGGTTACATATATAACATACCATAATATACCATAATATAAACAAAGATCACTGCATAACAGACGCAGACATTTTAACTATCAATTTTGAGTTCAAAAAATTCTTCAACACTATATATATACAATTATTAATAAGTAATTTCTGTACTTGTTTTTTAAAAGCCAGAAATGGAAGTTCTCTTAAAAATATAGGAAGAAAATTATAAAATTTAACTGACATATAGTAAAAGGTCTTTGTGTCTTACTATATTCACATCTGAATAATCCTAAACGGTTCCTGTTTCTAGTTTGATAAATATGAGAGTACCCTAACTCATTGTAAATATGATTGTTTACCTTGATGTAAAGCAAACATTGGTATATGAAATTGCAGGTACTGTCATAATTCCTAATTTAACAAAACTTGACCTACAATGTGGACGACTAGGGAGACCGAGCATTAATCTTACACATATCTTTTGTATTTTCAATAGGCTTTTAATGGAGGACTGATGACCCCAAAGTATCGTTCCATAACTTAAATGACTGAATTTGCGCATAACAAACAGTTTTAAGTATCTTTAAACTTACGCACAATCTTAATCTACGTATTAGATAAACTCCGCAAGCTGATTTCAAAGGGATTGCAAGCTATTGAAATTCGAGACGAAACATAACTTCTTCTAAATGAAATGCAGATAATGCAAAGAGCACAGATATCTGATGCAATCTGGATTGCTTGCGAAATTCTTCTGGAAAAAACACCATCTTCGAATGGTTTTAACCGGAACGTAACTGGACAAACGAATAGCTCCTTCCATATTACCAAGATGAAGGCTCTGCTTTTCATAAATTTGAATGCTTTCAACATAAATACAATCTATACAACCCAGAAGATGGCGGTAGACGAGTGTTTAAAACATAACTAAAGAAGCTGTATTGTGACATTTGACCAACCACTCTCTATCAAAGCCGGTAGAGATTGTCGAATCATAAGGATGTGACAGTGATCTTCGAAGTAGTTAAGTTAGATGAGCTCACATTCTAACGTTTATTGATTTGATGAAATATATGTGGGCAGCTTTCAGCCAAATAGATGAAAGTATTTTCGACAACCTAAGAACTAAACTTTCACTGTTTATGAATAATACCGCAAGAACAGAAGAAAGTTTGCTTAGCAGCAGTTAAATGACATCCTTTCAAGAAGTAATAGTTGTTTAATAAATGAAGGCTGAAGAAGTTGGATGTACAGCTAGCTCGTAGGTGCAGCATATTGAGCAAGTGAAAATTATATTACTGTTTATTAGATCTGAAATTACTGGAGACCGACAATTGCATTTACTTGCCACAAACCTCAAGCTGGCTTACTTGCATGCGGCGGGTCGCATAAATTATGCCAAGTGTACACATTTACAGTATTTGTCCAACAAATGGAGGACTAAAAAACAAGAATGAATCTAAATGAATACGAGAAATTGATATGTAGTTTCTTTACAATCCGCAGAAGTGAATCTTTTTGAAGTGAAGTGTGGACTCACACGATAATTGATCAATGTCTTATGCGTCCAATGAATATATTAGGAGGATTAACACAGGGCAGAGATATTACAGAGAGAACCCACAGTGGATATTGACGATGGCAGTTTGTCTTAATGTACGTGAAGAACTTGAAAAAATTGTGATATACTCCTCTTCCATAGAACAACACGTTGAACTTTGTGAGTCTCAAGAAAGTCGTTATAGACAGGACATTAACACCTTTCACCAATGGATTGACGCTCATTCACCATTTTCAGCACAAGGTTATCCTAAATACCTCATATGTGTAGCTACTGGTCTTGAATCAAATAAAGCAACAAACTGTGACCGAGTAAAGGAAGTAGGAACAAGCATAATCAATAAGATGTGTTGCAAGAGTTTTGGTGATTTAAAGCTGACGCGGAAAGATTGTGTCACTCCTATTTCGACATCGAGAAATATTATTAAAGTTGCTGAAGATGTGCTGCAGATCAACCCTCTTCAGCTGTTTAGTCGCATAGTCTGCGTTTTAAAATGTCAAACTGATCTTTCAAAGTATTTGTCGTATGAATTAGCACCGTTTCCGCCAGCTCTTTTCGATGAATTCTTAATGAGAAAAACACAAAAGTGAAACTTGTTCGACGTAATTGAAGATATGCGATGTGTAGACTGTCCTACTAACTCAAAGTTTGTCATTGATGGTGGATTTTTACTGCATCGGGTGGTTTGTCTCCTCAAAAACACCAGCACCTGCTATTACGTACAACTTTTGTGAGAGATACGTGTAATGAGTACAAAAGCATTTCTCTTCATCACAACAATTATTGTTTTTGATAGATATGATTCCACAAGCACAAAAACACTAGAAAGAAAACGTCGGTCATTGAAAAAGACATAGGCTCATATTGCTTGTCTACCAGAATTTAAAGTAACCTTGAAACAGGATGAATTTCTGAGAACCTCTAAAAACAAGAACAGATTCAAAGCAGAAGGTGATGCCGATTCCTTAATAGTGTCATCTGTGTATGAGATTACCTGTAAATACCAGAAACTTGTCAGTGTTCTAAGCACAGATGTAGATTTACTTGTTATCCTGCTGGCCAGGACAGTACCTGAAACTGTAGTTTTCTTCTTTATGCGAAGCTCCAGCTCCAGACCAAATAAATATTTTGACATTTCAGCGATTTAGAATAAACTTGGGACACTGAAGAACGACATTCTTTTCCTCCACGCCATGACAAGCTGTGATGCAACATCAGCTCTGTACAAGAAAGGAAAGTCCATTTAAAGTACTTCAGAAGAACTCTGAACTTTCGGAAGCGGTAAAAACGTTCAATGAACCCAGTGCACAGTCTGAAACCATAATCAAATTTGGAGAAAATTTCTAGTAAGCTTTTATGGAGGAAACTTTTGTAACGGCCTAAACAAACTTCGTCTTGTTCTCTTTTCAGAATAAGTGTCTCGGGAATCGATTTCAGCGAATTTCCAGCTATTAACGCTACCTCCATAGGCTGTTGCTTGTCAACACTCGCTGAGGGTATACTACCAAATACAGCAGTGGCTAGGAAATCCTCTTGATTCATTCGACTAAGGATAAACTGTAAAACGAGGACAATTACGTCCCATTCCAACTAGCCTAAAAGGTGTATCACCTGAACTTCTTACTTTGATCAGATGTACTTGTAAGATTACTGCAAACAGCAGCTGTTGAACTAAGTGTGAATGCCAATCTGCTGGTCTGCAATGTTCTCAAATGTGTAAAAACTGTCTCTGGATTGAGTATGAAAATACAGAAATCGTTTATGAATCTGAGAACGAAATTGAAGATGTAGAAAACTTTTTAATTTTTAAATAATGTATGCATAAGGTACATAATAAGGTATATAATTAGGTATATAATAAATCTTATGTAGAATCTACATCAAGGTACGTAAAGACAAAGTAAATACATCATTTTTAAACCCATAAAATTAACTTCAACTTTTATTCAAACAATTTTCCTCATTTCTAATTTCTCTCCTAATATAATTGCCTCCAAACATAAGAAGTGATATTTGGTTTGACATTTTTTATACATATAACAAATTTAAACCTATCAAAATTAAAATTTTACAAGATAAGTATCATAAAAATTTAATTTCAGTCTTTCCTGTATGCATATATACTTGATACGTATCCAAAACGGCATAAAGAAGAAAGTTACTGTCGCCCAAAGTCGTCAAGTTGAAATTTCATTGCCGCCATCTTTATCAGCCATTTTGAGAGAAAGCACGCGTCGGAGAGTAGGGGACTTTTTTCTCATCTTTTTCCTAAAATGCCTGGACTATAATTCTTTAGTAACGTAGTGGTAAGTTTATTCTTTGTTATTTCCATTTTTATTTTCGCAAATAATGTTGTTGGCCAAACTTTCATAAAATTCCATTCATTAGTCTGATCTTCGTCCTCTTCAGTAATTTCAAAACAATATTTTCTATCATAACAATCGTTAAAGTAAGTATAACTTTTAACCATAATTTATTTCAAATGTACAGACCTTATTAAAAGTGTCTTTTTTCAAAACAGAAGAAGCCGAGTTCCCTCGTGGTTATGTATGTGCCTTCGTTTCAGGGACATGACTTCGATTATCAGTAGGACCTCAAGTAGTTTGAATTCCACGTTAAGCTGTACTTTTTATATGACCTCGATGCTGAAAGGGTCGCTAAGTTCTAATTCAATCAAACATCATTAACGAGAAGTCATTTTTTTCTTATTTAGAGAAAAATATTCAATCAATATATATTAATGAAAGCAGGAAACAACTGATTTAAACTTATTTTTACATGCCTGATCCTCTATATGTGCGAATTCAATAATACAGGAAGACTGAAAAAGTAAAAGACTGGACCGAAACTAGAACCCAGGATCTCCGGTGTACCGTGTCGATGCTTTAACCACTACGCTACCCAGTTTGCTTCCCAGAACAGCCACAACTCTCTCACTCCTGAAGTTGGTGCTTTCCACTCAGACTTGTATCACAGCCTCGCTGCTGTGCTTGGAAAATCCAGTGTCCAGTGCGTACTGGTTAGTTAACGCATCGGCACAGCATATCGGAGATCCCGGGTTCGAGTCCGATCATTTACTTTTTCACTCTTTGTGTGTTATAGTCAATTTATGTTCATTCTCCTAAATTAATATCTAAACCAATGAAAACATAAATATCCTGTTCTACAGTCTTCTACAGCAAATAACTTTTCATATATAAGACATAGCTCCTTTCTAGAATTAATATGTAATTCTAACTTTCCATTTATTTAAGTATCAGAAACTTACTTGAAACTGCCATATAAGTTACATTGAAAGTAAATTTGATATTTCAGGGGCTCGGGCGACATAAGGGTAAGGGTCACTTCCGGTGAAATTGAGTGATTGTCTGGAATGGCAGTTACGAAGAAGAGATCTTATCAAAGTATAAAACAGCTCTCCCAAGGGACAGAAAAGTTATAAAATGTCCATGCTACCCACCAACCTGTGGTTGAGGTAAACAACAAGAAGGTGGAATGGATTGGCATCGAACCACAGAGTAGTATGTAGGTAGTTTTGGAAATGTATCTAGAAAGTTAGAAATGTGACTTTTCAGTTTTCTTTTTATCTTCGAGGGGGTCGCGGTGGCTTAGTGATAGAGCGTTCTCCTCTGGTGCATGGGATCCATGGTTCGATCCCAGCTCGTGCCAAGTGAACTTTGTGGTGGACAAACACCTTGTGCGTGGATTTCCTCGAGGTTCTCACGTTTCATCCCACTTTCTGCATTCTACCATTTCATTCATTTCTCATAATCACCGTCTCCTTTAGTATAATCGGCATAACCGTGAGACATAAAACTTTTGTACGTAGATTTCATTTTATTTTTTTTTTCATTTTTCTTTTATCTTCGAATTACATAAACTTTTGTTCTCGAAGTATTCATTTCAACCACCGAATAATTAAGAAACTTCCATTCTTGTGATTCTTTCTTATTATTAACGTAACTATCCTTTTAATTTTAAAAAATCTTATTAAATACAGTGGCGTACCCAAAGGAAGCTTCCACTTTTCAACACTTCTTGAGAAGGATATTATGAAAATAAACGTTTACTACATTAAGATATTGTACACACAGAAATCAATTTTGTGTTGAGAAGACATGAGACTGAGTGCTTGAACCCCCACTTGACGAAATTGTGCATACGCCACTGATTAATATACGGGGTGTTATAAAAATGTGTCACAATATTTTGGGAACATATTCCTCACATTAAAATAAGAAAAAAAGAAGTTCACATGGACCTGTGCTGAAAAGTAGATAGTTTCGGAGTTAAACGGTGCCGAAAACTTGAAACAAGTGAGCTTAAAAGTTTATAGCTCCACTACTATGGGACCAATCTTAGTCGGGTAAAGGCTTCACTGAAAAACTGGTATGTGAGCTATCCAAATATCCATATTTAAGAATGCTCCAGTACTTGCACACAATTTTTTAGAGAGTTAGGTGGAGAGTGATCAAGTACTCTCAGACAGTCTCTCTAAAAATGATTGTGCAAGTACCGGAAGTTCTGAAACATGAATATTTGGATAGTTCACATACTAGTTCCTCAGCGATGTCTTGACCCGACTACTATTAGTGGAACTATGGACCTTTAAAGTACGTCTTTTTTTTTTTTTACGTTTTTGGGCGTATAATTACGAAACTACGCACTTTGGACCAGAGGCCCATATGAACTTTTTTCTTATTTTCATGTGAGGAATTTGTGATAAATTTTTGTATTACCCGATATCAAATTAAATATATAATGGACGTAGGCATTTTGAATTATTTGCAGTCTGTTCGCTCAGATCTAAAGAATCCGTATTACAATCAGTGATGAAAATTTTCCGGAAAATTTTCCGATTCACAAAAACATACTCCACTTATTCCTACATCGCTGCTTAGTCGAGATGTGAGGTGGAAAATTTTCTTCTATATTTTTCGGGAAAATTTTCTTCTATATTTTTCGGGAAAATTTTCCGTTCTTAACAAATATCAATGATCAAGTAACAATTCGTCGGTATTCATAAAATCAATTGAATCCGTATATAGAAATGTTAAAAAGTGAAAGATCGTTTAAAGAATCTGAAAATTTTAATGGCTTAGACAATTTTCAGTACTATGTAGGAAAAAGTAGAACAATTTTTCATGAATCGAATGAATAAGTGGAGTATGTTTTTATGAATCGGAAAATATTCATGACTTTTAATAAATTGAAATTTTAGATAATAGAATGGGATATTTGTACTCTACGAACTCGAGGTATGTTCTCTGCACTTTGTATATATATATATATACATACACAGAGAGAGAGAGAGAGAAAGAGAGAGTAGTTGAATTGAGTTGATTTTGAGTTTAACGTTCCTTTCAACAGTGAGACTATATAAAACGGTACCAACTGATTAACGTGGAATCCGAACTACATGAGCTCCCGCTGGGAATCGAAACCAGGGTTTCCATGCCAAAGGCGTGTATGCTAACCGCTTAGCAACGAAGGAGCTCGCAGAGCAAGAGAGAGAGAGAGAAACACTGTAAAATTTTATTTCCCAACTTGAAATAGAAAATTTTCCAGTTCCTGAAAGCTAATTGGAAAATTATAATTTGTTGCTAACTAACTTTCCTCTACTGAAATTCAATTTTGTAGCTCTATGTGCATTTAAATATAGTGGAAAATTTTACCTAACATCACTATACATAATATCCAAAATTGTCAGGCCTATGAAAAGTGTTTTCCACTTGTTTCTACATCGTGATGAAAATTTTCCAATCTATGAAAATTCCTCTCACTTCTTTCTACAGAGCAATAAAACTTTCCGACTCATAAAAAGTTCTTCAATTTTTCCATATAAGGCAGAAAATATTTGGATTCATGAAAAATTGTTTAACTTGTTCCTACATAGTACTGAAAATTGTCTGATCCATGAAAATTTTCAGATTCTTTAAACGATCTTTCACTTTTTAACATTTCTATACATTAATTCAATCAATTTCATGATTGCTGAGGAATTGTTACTTAATTACTGATATTTTTTTTTAGAACGAAAAATTTTCCGGAAAAATATAGCGGAAAATTTTCCACCTCACATCACTAATTACAATGTTCTATTCTAGAAAGCACTAAATTTTCCACTAGCTTTTTTTTAAATATTTTTTTTTAATGGAGATCTGCAGACTTTTCTGTCAGTCTACGTATTGAATGAAAAGAGATGAAACCTTTTACCAACAACAGATATCATAACGTTAATTATGGATACGTTAGGGATATCATTAAAGTCTGTTTTAATATAATTATCTTGAATCCAATGAAAATAACGTAAGTTTATTCGGGTTGCTTTCGAATGTATCATCTTTTGACTACATCTCGATATTTTACAGGTCATAATTTTATTTTATTAACGTTTCTCGAATTTTTGATGAACTTGCTGAAACATAAAGTTGTACGTCATCCACATATAGATTATATTTTGCATAATTTATAGGTTTTGGAAGATCGTTAGTATATAATAAAGAAAAGAGAGGACCAAGTACTGTACCTTGTGGTACCCCTTGTTGTAAATATATCCATTCAGATGAATCTTCATCTGTCATTAAGGCTTGTTTACGATTGAATAAACATGAATATATCCAAGTAATAGCATTGGAGGAGAAGTTAAAATAAGAACTTAGTTTAGTTAATAACTAGCCTTTGGCTAGCTGGGGGCTCCGCCACCAGATCCCCAAATCTACACGGCCTACGGCCTCGTATTTTTTATCTATCGGCCTTTGCATCAACAGTAAATTTCGTGAACTTGCTCTTCATATTTCCTGAATCTGTCCATCCGGGGGCTTCGCCCCCACACACTGCTTTTGCTCGGCATACGGCCTCACACCTCTTGAACCCACAATTTTATCGTTTCTTTTTCTATTTCAACTATCTAAAAGATAAAATTTTGTATCCCAGGAAAACGCCCATTTAAATAGCATGGGAATTTCTTCATCCTCCTTTAGACCCCTAAAAAATTAAAAATATTCACTTTTGGCAATTTTCCTGTATGTTAGTCCCGGAGGGCTATAATCATGCCAAATTTAATCATTCTAATCCTGCCGGAAGTGCCTAAACATTTTCGGGTGAAGAAGACGTCACATATAAATAACATGGGAAAGATTTTTCAGTTCCCCATAAACCACTCTACAGTTGGATATTTTTTATTACTGATGATTCACTTAGGTAACGCTAACGAAAACGTACAAGCATACCGAATTTCAAGTTTATATTCCAGTTCTAAGTACCTAAAACATGAGATTATATGTCCAAAAAAGGTTCATTTAAATAACATGGGGAAATTTTTCATCCCCTCTTTAGACCCTCTAAAAATTAAAAATATTCACTTTTGGTAATTTTCCTGTGGGTTTGTCCCGAAAAGCAACAATCATGCCAAATATAATCATTGTACCCCTAGAGGAAGTGCTCAATAATTTGGGTGTGTAAAAGGTGTTTCATATAAATAACATGGGAAAGATTTTTCAGTTCCTTATAAAACCACTCTAAAGTTGGAATTTTTTATTTTTACTGACTTACTTAGGTAGTGTTAACGAAAGCGTACAAGCATACCGAATTTTAAGTTTTTATTCCAATTCTAAGAACCTAAAACATGAGATTATAGGTAAAAAAAAAAGAGACCCATTTAAATAACAGGGAAATTCTTCATCCCCTCTTTAGAACCCCTAAAAATTAAAAATATTCACCTTTGGCAATTTTCTTGTGGGTTAGTTCCGGAAAGCTACAATCATACAAAATTTAATCATTGTAGCCCTACAGGAAGTGCTTAATAATTTATGTCAGCTCATGTAGTTTGATATATAGTTAGGATATATCAAAGATAAATCTCTGGAAGACTGTTTAAAAATCTAAAATTACTTTCCTTTTTTCGAATGCATCTTTTATATCATCGGATACTTTGATTACAGGTGTTGCAGTACTATAATATTTTCTTAAACCAGACCGCAAAGAATTTATTAGATTATTTTCTTGCAAGAAACTTATTGTCTGCTCTTGAATAGTATATTCTAAAATTTTTTATACTTCTGATGTTATATTCTCAGGTTTATATTTTCGTGAAGGATTACAGGAAATATCATACGTTGTTCATTATTTGTTGTAAACATCGAATTCAGAGGCGGCTCGTGGTTAAATAAATAGTTGAGGCACAGAAAACCGGCTCGTAGTGTTGAGTGGCGATAAAACTGGCTCTTCTCGACCCCTTCCCCCCCCCGTTCCAGGATTTTCTCTGACTTTCGGGCTGCTAGTTAGCTAATAAGCATAGTATGAAACCAATCACTTGAGAAGGGCATAAAGTCGAGGTTTCCCACATTGTAGAGGCGTTGTTGACGCTACTGTCAATGTTTTATCTGCAGAAGATGAAGTGGCATTTGTTAATCTATATCTCCTTATTTGGTTACAAAAATAACATTACTTTTAAGGTAACGATCGTCAGGTTACAAACTTGTTTTTTTCTTCAACGTTGAATCACTCTCATAGGCGTTAATCTGTCTTCAACATTGAAAGGGGGGGGGGGGAGTAAGACCGTTCCGCCCATAATCCTTATTTTTTAAGCAATATTCAAAATATTTATGAAGTTGAAAAACAATACTGTGAAGTATCAGGGGAGCAGAGTTGTCTTCAACATTCAGAGGTGGGCAGATTTGAGGCTTATTCTGGGGAGACATCAATTTCATTTCACTTTCCTTTGTGGCAGTCGAAAACAAATCATCACATTTCTCCCCAAAAACAAATTTCAAATCGGATTACTGGAAAGACAATCCCCCAGTTCCAAGATTGGGGGAACATGTACCCCTCATCCCCTGGGGATTTGCGCCAGTGATCTATTGCTTTTTCCCTTACCTACAAAAAATCTATATCCTGTACGGAAAATAGAGAAAACATATATACTAAACAAACAGAAATAAGTTATGCGTTGAATTTCTAACATAAATATTATAACACGAACTTAACCGAACTTAGATTTAGATGCAACGATCCTTTTGTGTTGCATATCATGTGATCACACGAACCAATGTCCTCTATCATGTACACATTAATTCAGCATAAGTCCAATGTTCTAACACATTGTCACAAACTTACAAAAAATACCCCACACATTAATATCTTACAAATGTGCAATATCGCTTGAAAACAATATAAAACCTGCAAAAAATCACGATATTACACCCGATCTATCGTCGATTTTTGCGCTCTTACTACAAAAATGTTTCACAGTATTGCCATAATTGTTATAGTTTTTTTTTTTTGGGGGGGGGGTCAACATTTTTAGTATGTTTACTAGAAATTAAGTATAGAGCACTATATATTTTGAAAACCAGGCAATTGCCCTAAAATTAAATATTACACTTCCTCAGTAAAACGTTCTAAAAGTTTAAAATCTTCCTAATGTGAAGGAAATAGCATGGGAGACAGATTATGTCCAGCCAACTATCGATCAATATCTTTAGTACCCATATTCTCTAAAATTATTGAAACGGTGGCGAAGGAACAGGCATATCATTATCTAAATGAACACACAATGCTTAATAATTCACAGTTTGGATTCAGAAGCGGTAGCTCAATAATAGATGCCATTGACAATCTAGTGAAATGTATTCATGAAGTATTTGAGAACAAGGGTTTTGCATTGGCTACCTTTTGTGATCTAAGTAAGGCTTTTGACTGTGTAGAACATTATACATTGTTAAGAAAATTGAAATGCTATGGTTTTCAAGGTAAAAGTCTGAACTTTTTTAAAACATACCTAGAAGGACGTACTCAGATTGTTAGTGTTAATGGAATGAAATCTGATAGTATTCAAATAAAACATGGGGTTCCCCAAGGTTCTGTACTGGGGCCGCTATTGTTTATATTAATGATAAATGATCTACCACTAAATATCTCAGCTAAATCCTTTCTCTATGCTGATGACACAACCTTTCTAAACACTAGTAATAACTCTATAGATCTAATGCAGATGAATGAGAAAACTTTTATAGAAACTAAGGAATGGTTCAAGGCAAACGGATTTCTTCTCAATGAAGATAAGACTATTCAGCAAGTATTTTCATTAAATGAATGTCCGGAAATGTCAGATAATGTGAAATTTCTTGGCATTATTCTCGACAGGCAGTTAACATGGAAGGCACATGTAGAATATGTATGTGTAAAACTTTCAAGAACAATAAGTTTAATACGAAATTTAAGAGATATTGTACCGAACAACTATATAAGATCAGCCTATTTTGCCTTTTTTCAGAGTACCTTAGAATATGGAATATTGTTTTGGGGGAGTAGTAACTACATAAATGAGGTTATGTTACTACAAAAGAAGGTCATCAGAATAATCAGTGGGGCATCATACAAGGAACACTGTAAACCATTATTTTGTAAGTTGAAAATTATGACTGTTGTAAATTTGTATATATATAAAGTCTTAGTTTATGTAAAACAAAATATGTCAGATGTGAAACGTAGACAGGATATTCATTCATACAACACAAGATATGCTAAACAAGTTGATGTATCATACAGCAGGATAACAAAAATTAAAAATAGCTATGCAATACAGGGTACAAAATTTATGAATAGGGTACCAATAGACATCCAAAAGTTACCGCTCACTAATTTTAAAAGTAAACTGTATGATTGGTTAATTACTGTACCATATTATAATATTAAGGAATTTGAAGAAGATAAGAGTATATTGAAATAGGGGTTTAAAAAAATAGTTGTAAAACTGCATTTGACGTTGTCTATTGTCTGTATACAGACTTAACGACAATAAAAATATTCTATTCTATTCTATGTAATTGGTTACTTCTATATAATCAACGCTTACGTTTAAATCTATTCAATTTGCCACACTGCATGCCCTTGTCTGGGGAACAACGAAGAGCATGAAAAGTATCACTCTCTGGTTGAAGCATGGGCAGTGCGCGTAGGCAGGCCCATTTTCAACTGGCCTCCCTTGAAACACAGAACATTGAAGGAATTCGTAACCCAAGACTATTGCTCTTTGGTTATCCCCACACCCCTTTCAGAGTGCAAGAGGGGTGTTTGCGTTGTCAACAGTTCTTCGCTTCTGAGGAGGCCAAATCTGTTTCAGGCCTCAATACAGGATTGAAATTTTTAAAACTGAAATTAGCCAAACAGTATAAATTTTCGCTTTTGCCTTTAATTTCTATCAAATTCTGTAATATTTTACAAATATTTTCTACACTTGAGTAAATGTATTTTAAGAAGTCTGTTTCGTGTTATACAATAAATACACAGAAATGTTGATTTAATTTGAAATTTATTGCAAAAAGTTAATTTAGTTTTGCTAAAAATATATAGGTGAGGCCAGGTCCCACATGCTTCACCTGACGAACCGCTAATGGTCTAAATATATATATTGTAAAACTTTGCTTATGGCAAGAGATAACAACTACAAATTATCACTGTCAGTTAATTGACATTTGTGATATCCTGAAAAGGCGCTTGCTGACCTTGGTGTTGACGCTAACAGTGGTAGACAATTTAATTTGTTTTAACGCGTCGGTTTTTTATTTATTTATTTATTTATTTATTTATTTTATTTATTTATTTATTTATTTATTTATTTATTTATTTATTTTTTTTTTGCTGTGTAATCTTCTTCAGAGTATGTTCTTCATTCCTTCTGTTATTCTTCGCAAAATGTCAGCATGTTTAGCATTCGTTCATAGGGAAAGATGTATTCCTCTGCGCAATAATGACACTCTTCCCGGCCTCTTAGTAAAAACCAACACGATTTCCATGACAACAAATAGTAGTCATACGGTTAATGTAAGCATCATGTCAGGGAAAATGTAGGGATTAAGTTTCGGGTAGGGAGTGTTCATAGCAGTAAACAGTCTATTGAATTTGTAGGAAGAAAACGTAATTTTTATAATGTTCTAAATTGTAGAAAAATATTGCTTTTATGTGTAGTCACATTATACAGTATACTTAATGGTATGGTTTTGTGTATTCGCTAGATTGAAACATAAGCTATTATGAATCAAGTTATAGTTCATTGGCCGTTGATTAATGCACAGGGTATTATAAAAATATGTAATAATATTTTCGGAACAGATTCCTCACATAAAAATAAGGAAAAAGAAGTTCATATGAACCTCTGCTCAAAAGTGGATAGTTTCGGAATTATAAAGTGCCGAAATCGTGAAACAAGTGAATTTTAAAAGTTCATAGCTCCACCACTATGGGACCTATCGTAATCGCGTAAAGACATCAGTGAGGAACTGGTATGTGAACTATCCAAATATCTATATTTAAGAATGCTCCAGTACTTGCACATCAATTTTTAGAGAGATAGGTGGAGAGTGATCAAGTACTCTCAGACAGCCTCTCTAAAAATGATTGTGCAAGTACTGGAGGCTCTGAAACATGGATATTTGGATAGTTCACATACTAGTTCGTCAGTGATGTGTTGACGTGACTACGATCGGTGGTATAATAGTGGAACTATGGACCTTTAAATTTCATTTTTTCACGTTTTCCCGATCCTATAAGATTCACTTCCAACCACAAGTCTCGTATGAACTTTTTTCTTATATTGATGTGAGAAATCCATTCCCGAAATATTGTGACAAATTTTTGTAATGACCTGTATAATAGTTTACTTCAGATTAAAATGTAAAAGTGAATACCATATGTTTTATAAGAACAGAGGGAGTAGGCAGTTACTGAAGCAAATTCTAACTCTGATATAAAAGACCATTGTAGTTGTGTTCAAATTGCCTGGAAAAGAAGAACTGATACGGATCAAATATGGCCCCTGACAGTTGCAAGTTCTACTTAGAGTTTACTAATACTTTCTTAGCTTTGATGTCAGTATGGTCATCCATAAGTTCCTCGATTAATTTTAGACATATTCTTCTTCTTTCTATCTTAAATTCTACCACACCTCATTTCATGTCTCTAATGAGATAATTTCTTCCCAAATGATAGTCTACTACTTTCATTTCCTCTCTTTAACTATTTTCACACAAAATACGATTTTCTTCTTCCAAAAATATTTCGCTATCACTCCCTCCTTGATATTATTTCCTGATCAAACTTTAGATGTTTATTAATAATAGACTCCAAAAAGTAACCATGCATTCTAATTTTTCTTCTTCACCTTCTATAGCAGAGTTCTCTATATATAGGCTTTGCCTATAATGTACCACTTGGCTTTATCAGACATTATCTACTGTCTGATGAAGTCAAGTAATTAGTTGACAAAACTGTCACAAAATATTAGTTTTTAATAACAAATTGGTCTCCTTTGCTAAGCGATTAGTTTATTTTTAAGTAGAGTCAATTACCGCTTAACTAGATTAAAATAAGAAATATTAGAAATATGTTCCGATAGTCAGCCACTTTTTACTATTACTGAAGCGCCCTCAAAATGAAATGAAATCTTTGAGTTTTACGTCCCACGGTTATGGCGGTTAGGCTAAAGGAGACGGTGATGATGAGTGATGAATGAAATGGTGGAATGAAAAAGTGGGAGGAAACGGGAGAACCCCGAGAAAACCCATGCACATGGTGTTTGTCCACCACAAAGGTCAGTTGGCGGGGGCTGGGAACGAACTCGGGACCCCAAGCACCAGAGGTGAACGCTCTACCACTGAGCCACCGCGGCCCCTGAAGCGCCCTCAAATCGATAGAAACTATATATATAATGGAAAATCAGAAAATAATAGGTAATCTATATAAATAAAAATTAAATGTTACTATTGTGGTACCAAGGATAAAAACAGATGTGAGGAAAAAGGCGTGGAAAAAGGAATACACGTATTCTTCTTTCCACACCTTTTATTTCACATCTGTTTTTATCTTTGTTACCTTACCACTGAAGACGGAACTAGCGTGCTGCTCCGAAACGTGTGGAGAGTTTCTAGTTTTCCCACGGGAGGACTTATTGGTAAGTAACCAATTTTTTGTTAATTTAAATCATCCTATCATGCGCCTACATAATAATTTTAATTACTAATGAGGGCTGAATTTGGATTTAAGTGTCATCGGAAGTGTCACTGTTCATCTAAATAATCTCGAAAACTATGGGTTCGACTCTAACATCGGTCGATTTCGATCATTTATATATATATATATATATATATATATATATATATATATATGTCTACCTCTCTCCTTTCTCTAAGTTGCACCGTTCAAGTGAAATGACAAAACCATCCCAGGCCCAAACCTCAAATATCGACATATATAAATGATCGAAATGGCCGATATTAGTGTCGAATCCATAGTTTTCGGGGTTGTTGAGATGAACGTAACACTTCCGATGGCGTTTAAATCCAAATTGAGCCTCCAATAATAATGTTTAATTTTTAAGATCAATCAGTGTTTACAGCGAGTGAGTATTCACTGACTAGGGAATCTAAATCAGACGAAAAGACAACAGTCTTCTGCATGAGTTGACAGTTAAAACAAGAATAAATATCATTGAATATCATTGATATAGCAAGCAGCAAGAGCAATGAGTACTTACGGACTTTGTGTCAAGTGTACAGTACATTTTGACATTTCTCGCCTTCTGCTGATAGCTTGAATCTTCACTAGTGGTGCTGTGAGTGTGATAGGACAGTGAGCTACAGAGTTACAACTAGAGGAGAAAAACGAGCTTGAGAACCTTGACTGGACTAAGCATTCATCCTACTTTATTCTACGTCACAACAACGAATTTCCAGTTGAATTTGTGAACAAAACACCTCCTAGAGTATGGCATAATTCCTTAGTACTTTGACCCCTATCTGCTCAAAAACACAAAACGAGCTTTGTTGTGTGTTGCAGTATACTAAAGGAGTAACTATTCCAAAAATTTCAGATTTTTTTTTTTTTTTTTTTTTTATCCAGGCCCATTGGAGATACTGGACAGTGAAATATATTAAATTGGTATAATTCCTCAACTTTACGATTTTTTTCAGGCCTTTCGGAGCAGCTACAGGTGTGCAACTTTTTGAGTATAAACTTATGACCCCGGACTACATGCACACACAAATTCAGACCTGTACGTCAGTTGCTTCCTCTTCCCAAACATGTGTTCAATGTCCAAAAATATTGCTACTGTAGGCCCTGATTTCACCCCTTTCAAGCGGTTTTAGACAAAAATGTTAAGAGATCAAACTTTTAGCTCTGCACAACTTGGAGACGTCCAGCAATTTTCAATTTATTAGGACAAATACACGCTGAGATATTCAAAACAACGTAAATGCCTGAAATCGAGAAAACGCAAAATGGCTGCAGCCGCTGCATCGCCATGCGATGTAAAAAATAATAAATTGTAGTTTTGAAGTACCCTGATATAGGATAAACATTCATGGAAAAATTAGATTTTTTGGAGATGGTCGAGCGGCACATGTTTGATCACTTAGAATGGATTGACTTTACACCAAAAATACATGGAACAAACCTATTATTAAAAGAAAATTGAGCATAAAAAAGTAAAAAATGAAACAGTTGATTAGCCATGTTGTAAATATTATAGAGTATTTACTTGTGATAGGGGTCTACTAAAATCTTAATGAAGGTCCAATTTTTCCGCTATTGGAAAACTTACTTGTTCAAATATAATTGTTTCATGTATAGAAACTTTTTTAAGTAAGAAGTTTAGAAATAATAATAATAATAATAATAATAATAATAATAATAATAATAATAATAATAATAATAATAATAAAATGGATAAAAATATTGCGACCTTGGCCAAGAATTTAGGGAAGAGTGAAAAATGCATCAAAAGATTGCGATCTTGGCCAATAACACAGGGCCGCATAGGTTCTGTTGTTTTTATAATTTTGGTTGTTTTATATGTATTTGAACATGCTGAAACCGAAACTGGCACTAGTTTTCTCATATCACGTAAGAATTTCATACAATTCACGATTTATATATGTTGATTGAGGTATGCATGTTTAAGCGTAATTTAACTAATTGACGCTAGATGTCATAAGTACGTGGTGAAATTATCCAGGCGGTAATAAAAATGAATGTGTTTTAAATGTAAGGAAGTTTAATTTTTTAAAATTAACTAAAATTTTGCCTGCATGGATATTTAAAATATTTCTATATCAAACCTTGTTATCTCATTTCAAATAAATTTCATATTTAATTGTCGCAAATCTTAGATGTGCTTCAATAGTATGAAATGTTAATATCTTAGGCTAGTTTTCTTTTGTAGTTCGTTGAATACTGTGTTGCCATGACATCTCGTGGTTGTAAGAATAGACCAGATTTATTTTGTTTCATCTGTGGTGAATTTGTTCCACACAAACAGAAACAGAAAATTACAGATTTTGTATGAAGGGCATATTTCGGATACTTCCGTATGGAACTTGGAGATCAAGATAAATCGTGGACTCTACACAATCCGTGTAGATCTTGTGTGGGATCGTTACGAAAGTGGAGCACTGGAAAGCGGTCATCTATGCCATTCGCAGTACCTATGCTGTGAAGAGAACCCAAAAACCACAGCGACGATTGCTACTTCTGTCCTTGTGAAATTGTAGGACACAATACTCGAAACAAGACAAAGATAGTGTATCCCAATATTCCTTCTGCAATGAGACCTGTGCTGCACGGCCTAGACTTGCCTGTTCCGACACCTCCATCAAGTCTTGAGTCCGTAATGATCCTAGTTCGTACAGTGATTCAGTGGAAAATAGTGAAATTCAAGATGAAGTTTACAACCTCCCTAGCGGATCTCGTGACCCTATACCACTCACTCAACGCCAGCTCAATGATCTAGTTAGAGACATAAATCTGTCTAAAGAATCTGCTGAACTTCTTGGTTCCAGACTTAATGAAAATAACTTGCTGGCCTGTGGAACATTTTCCTGGTACAGATATCGGGAAAAAGAATTTGTGCAGTATTTCTCAAAAGAAGGTTCTGTCGTGTTTATTTTGATGTGTCAGGTTTGTTGATCAAGTTAAATTTCCTTTGCCTTTCTAGTGATTGGAGATTATTCATTGACTCCAATAAAACAAGTTGAAAATTTGTTCTGTTATATAATGGAAATAAGTTCTCCTCAGTTCCTATTGCTCATTCTGTGTCACTGAAAGAAACATACGAAAATGTGCAATTTATTCTTAATAAAATTAAATACAACGTACATGGTTGTGTGGTGTGTGGAGATCTGAAGATTTTGAGCATTGTATGGGCAACAAGGTGGGTATACGAAAATACCATGTTACATCTGCGAGTGGGATAGTAGGGCACGAAATGACTACTGGGGAAGGAAACAGTGTCCATTACGGAAAACACTGAACGCGGGATCAAAAAACATCATTCAACAAAATTTAGTCAGTCCTGAGAAAGTTATACTACCTCCCCTTCACATAAAATTAGGATTGATGAAACAATTTGTTAAGGCACTCGACAAGGAAAGCGAATATTTCAAGTTCATATGCAACAAATTTCCTTCACTTTCATGTGTCAAAGTGAAAGAAGGTGTCTTCATTGGCCCAGACATGAGGAAGTTAATGAGGGATAAAATCTTCGAGGCAACAATGACTAATGCTGAAAGGGATGCTTGGATAGCATTTAAAAGCGTGGTGGTGAACTTCCTGGGGAACCAAAAAAGTGCTGAATACAGAGAAGTTGTTGAGAATATTTCAGAACTGGGTTGCAACATAAATCTCAAGTTGAGTTATCATCTTGATTACTTTCCACCAAATCTCGGAGAATTAAGTGAGTACCAAGGAGAACGGTTCCACCAAAACATGAGAGATATGGAGAAAAGGTATCAGCCACTTTGGAGTGTTAGCATGATGGCTGACTACTGTCGCACACTGCACACAGAAACTTCAGAAGAAAATCACAAGAAAATTAGGAAAGCTTATAAGAGAAAGCGTGCAAAAAGATGTGAAAAATAAGTATGTTATATGACTGTGTTGGTTTCCATTTTACAACGTATATATTTATGTATATATTTTCATATTATATGTACAGTATATATGTAGTAATCTCTATGTGTAGAGAATTTTATATTTTTTTCTTTGTCTGTCTGCATTCACATTAAACAAAACATGCTCAGTTATTTAGCATAATAAGCTCATTAGTCTGATAGAAGATAAGAAATAAGGTATAATAAAGCAGTATTGAATACAGGAAAAGGCCCAAATTTTGACATTGATTTGTAAGAAAACCTTACGTGACAGGGAAAAACGAATTCATTATTCGTAATCAGCTAGGAACAAAGAATTGAGTTCACCTATTAATCAAAAAACAACATGAACTTTTTTTCAATTTGCAGCCCTGTGTAATTAGTTTTGGGATCAGGGGGTCACAAAATTTTTCAACGGCAAATTGAGTTTTCTTATTTTTTATGGAATAAGCACATCATACTGAGTTAAGCGATAGTTTTGGTTTGGCTGCACTACATATAGTTCTCCAGATATAAGGTCTACAAGAAAATGTTTCCCTAAAATATATTGGATTTTATGATCCAAAAATATGACAAACGTTACTTGTTTTACGTAATATCATTCATGTAAATTGTAAATAGTAATTTTATATACTGTAATGAATTAACTATCCGTAAATATAATATCTACTAACCAGGTTAATGTTTCCTAGCATGTTGTACACTATAGTGAAATTTGCACATGTATTTCGATACATTGAACGAAATAAATAAAATACAATTACACGTACCTAATGCACTATAAAAATTAATATATTAGATAAGTTTCCTTTTGATTATGGCTATAATATTTGAAGTTTTACCGATGTGACTTTCTTTGTTAGTCACATCTGATTGCAGCTTTGTTTCAGAAGTAATGTTCTTATAGAAAATGTCTTTCTAATATATCTATATCTATATCTATATCTATATCTATCTATCTATCTATCTATCTATATCTATATATATATATATATATATATATATATATATATATATATCGGGTGAGTCAAAACAATAAGGATGTACATCTTACGCTTCCATAGATATATGTCTTGCCTTCGTTTTCTTGTTCTATCCAAAGACAAATATTAACTCACTTCAACATGGGTGAGTCCACTAAGCTAGCAAGGCAGAGGTATAATGATCTAGTTCTTTATCACTATAGTTCAAAAGACTGAAAATAATGGATCTGAAGTGCAGAGAGAAAGTAAGAAATATCATTAGGTATTCAACGTATTCAAGAATTTATTAATTTATCCAAATATTGCCTTGCTCACGTCAGTTAACATTCCTCCGAGAGAATTCACTCTAACATTTTATAGCATTAACAAAGTGAAAACTGTAGTACACAAAAGAACCTATTATTCCAATAGTTTTTAATCATACTTCTGGAAAATGTTTTTTTAAAAAAACTACTTTTAACGTTAACTAAAACCTTCGCCAAAAAAAAAAAAAAAAAATCTAGTGGATCTATGTTGTGTCAATTCAAATTCAAATAGAATTATTTCCTAACGTAAAGTTTCCTCAGATCCAACTCTATATTATGCTCCTATCTTTTTTCAGCCTACTCAATGTACTTTTGCCCAAAAACTTTCTAATTAGCACCATGAATTAACTCCACGCATCTTTCCCATTCCTTTCATTAGCATTCTAGTGAAGGATTGAGTCGCGATGGAAGGAGACGAAACTAAATACAATCTTGGTATAGGTCCTTTCTTGTTGAAAATGGTCATTTCGGTCTGTCTCTCGTCTCAATCTCCAGACGTTTATCCTGAAGGGTAAATATCAGTCCTGTTTCAGTTCGATTTCCTGAATTGTATGAAGTTAAAAATGTACTGTATGAGCAGTATCATCTTACAATCTGTCGATACCTCTTTTCAATTTTACACTTCATTCTTTCACTGTACAGTTACGGTAGTTTATGTACCTTTTCATGGCCAAGTAGCTAACACCTCTTGTTTCTGTGCTCAACAGTAATGGACGCATAATTTTGGCGCAACAGATTTTATAATCTCATTCTTCTATTGAACGGAGTGATGGCCTAAAATTCTTAAATGACATCTTCAAAATTTGAAAATTCATAGCAATCGACTTTTCAACACAAACGAACATGATACAGCAAGATGAAACAAACGCACAAGAGAGCAGATATTCAAAGCTGAATGAATTGTGTAGGAAAAATGAAGACAGGAGTTAAAATGCTCCTACTACACCCACTGTACGGCTGCTTATGGTGTTCAAGGTCTCGGGTTCGATCTCCGTGTTTGTGAGAGGTACTAAACCTTGTATAAACATCTGAATGATGATTCATAACCCAGTTTGGGAAGGTGATCATGTATCTAATAGACTTGGTGCTAAAACTGGTTATTAAAGTTTAATAATCATTGGTATATGCAAATGTGTATTTTCAACGTAGGTTACTTGGACCTCTATACAATTTTCCCATCTTTACAGCAATTTTTAAAATCCCTGTTGACTAGAAACTTTTTATCTTCATCTGCAAATCAGTTTCCACAATACTAATGACGTCATCATCTGCGGCAAAACGGTTTCCAGAAATCATGATGTTTGAGCTAAGAGAGGATATAATACTCTGCAGGCGCCAGATTTCGTAAATAAGACAAGTGAGAAATAAGTTGGAATAAGACTCGTGCATTTTAATACACAGTTCTGCGACCAAAATGATGCCCGGGACATTTTGGCCGTTTCTTATAGATTTTGGGGCGTTGAGTCCGAAAATGAAGTCAGAATTTGTCCATCACGTCACATTTTCCTCAAAAATCATCATCATTATTATCCTAAAGACGCCTCAAAAGATTAGTAGACTTTTACGTTGGCAACCCTGGCGACATCCCTCATTGTCACAAATCCATGAATGATACCTCGTTGAAAAGCGTATGGAACAGACTTTAACGAGGTATCACTCATGCGTCTACATTCCTTATCCTTAGAAGAAGAAGAAGAAGAAAATTGTTTTCCTTATTTTCTTTTACTTTCGGGGCTCTGGCAACCCTGATAGTTGGAGTATGCATGCAAAAAAAAATCTCACATGTAGATCAGACATTGGGTCCACGCACATAAAAAATGGCGGGGCATAGATCCAATGGCAAGGGAGAAAAAAATTTGGAAGGTCATCTTGTATTTACCCACCACCACCATTTTACCCCGTTTGGCAGCCCCGGCGACACCAAATTGTCATAGGGACATGAATGATACCTCATTGGAAAGCTTATGGAACACAGATTCCAACGAAATGTTTTCATGCCCTGCCGTCCCATAAACTTAGAAAAAGTAGAAAACCATAACAGTGTTGCCAAAGCTAATAAACACACAGTTTTGAAAGAAAAATTCTTGCACTGCCTAAGGATTTTGTTGAGTTATTAGGATCTCGATTTAAATTAAAGAAATTACTTGCGCCAGGTACAACGTTTTCTAGGTACCGGTCTCGTGAAAAACTGTTCCATATTTTTCTGAAGAGCAAGGTCTTGTATATTGTAATGATATTTGTGGTTTGATGGGGCAGTATCGAATACAATACAACGCATCTGATTGGAGGTTGTTCATCGATTAATCTAAAACAGTTTAAAAGCTGTCCTCCTGCAAAATGGCAATACATGTGCCTCTCTTGCAATTGGTCATTCCACTCACGTGAAAGAAACGTTATGAGAGTGTGAAATTAGTACTGGAGAAAATCAAGTATGAAGAACAGGGGTGGTTGGTATGTGGTCACTTTAAAATGCTCTCTATGTTATTGGGACAACAAGCAGGTTACACTAAATATCCATGTTTCCTTTGCTTATGGGATAGTCGTGAACTCAATGAAAGTCATTGCACCGACAAACAGTGGCCACAAAGAGATGTTCTCAAACATGGAGTGGCAAATGTGAGGGAGGGCCTAATTCCTGCTAATAAAGTTCTCTTACCACCGCTCCACAACAAGTTAGGTCTTGTAAAGCAACTCATCACAAAGTTCTCCTTAAAGATGGTTCTATCAGGATTTAAGGGTAATGAAAAGATGATATAAAGGCAAATGGAGTGTTAACATGATGATGGACTTTTGTTGGATGGTTGTCAAGGACATTCCAGTAATATCCTAAAAACAGAAATACAGCAGGAGAAGTTTACAAGTCAAAAAGAAGCGTATCCATAAGCATCAATGACAGGTAAGCTCTATTCCAATTTCAAAAATATCTTGTAGACATAAATATAGTCTTTTCGCTGGATCTACGGTAGGTATTGGAATGTTTTGGGTATAATATTTCATGATGCGTAGAATGATTTGGGTGATATTTTGTTCACATGCAAGTATAGCGCAGGTTTGCCAACGAAAAATAAAAGAATTTTTTTTTTTTTTTCAAGAAAGGAAAATTTTTCGTACATTCGCAGTACCTCATTTTCCTCCTGGTATTGGGTACCGGAATGATTGTGATATTGTATGGAATCATGATGTTAGAGGAATAAATTGATACAGAATTTATTTCTCTTCTGCAATTACGGAGGGCATAGGTAATTTTTTATAATTAATTAGGATAAACTTGGGAAATTTTTAGGAGAAAGTAGGTAAAAAACTATATTTCTCCTCACTTCAGTTTTATCCGATTTTGACCAAATTCGCAGATTGTGTTACCAGTATTTAAAAGTTATTTTTTCGAATATAAATTATATTTTTACCACGCAGGACTGCTAACCTACATTTTTTTTTTTTTTTTAAGAAAATGACACTTTCTCCCAGTTTTGAGCCATCATTTCCCCCCTGTGCATTTTACTAAAAGTATTCGTACATTTTCTAAAGGTGTGGTCTCGGACGATTAAAAAAAGATATGACTCATTCTTCTACGATAATCAGGAACGGGGAAATACGTCCCTAAGTAAAAGCTTACACGAAAACAATTGATGGATTTTTAAGGGAATTATTCATTTGCTTGAAAACCTGACGTGATGCACGGCAATGGAGGTCATTTTCGGTTTTAGCACGTCGAAATCATTAAGAAGCAGCAAACATATCCAGGGCATCAGAAAATAAGTTTAATTTTGCAGACCTGTGTAATAAATACAGATGATGACGTATGAGGTGAAACATTAATGGAGTGGAGCAAAATGACTTTCTTCATCATTTTCTGATTTTGTTTTCTTTGATGACACCCACCTGTTTGCCTTAAAGAGAAGCATAATAGTTTCCTGCAATGATTTAGACTTTTTCCGGGGATATTTCATTTCCTCCCACATTCTCACTCCATCAATTATTTCATATTCATCCGTCTCCCTTAACTTTCTCAAGTGATGTTAACTTAAAGATGTTGCTTCAGTTAATTAGAAACAAATTTAAACATTCATTATTTACAAACAAATGCAAATGGAAAACGCTTCAAGCACCAGAATAAAAGGAGGTAAACTAAATACATTGCTAGGTATAAGTAAAAAGATGTTTCTCAAAATTTGCACCTTATTAGAAATTATTCACAAAATAATTTTCTCTTATCCAAAATCTTGTATTCAGCACTGAAGAATTAAATTTTTGAGTGTGTGCATAGTGCAATCTGTCTGGCATTTATATATCGTTTCTTTTTCCTGCTATCTTCCAGATACTTCATTCTTGGATTTACAATTTCTTTTCTCGTTTCAACGTTTCATACTATATATATGTCAATCTATTCTTATGACGAATTAAATGGAAAGTAAATTTCATATTAGAAAATAGGGAGAACGTTATCACAAAACACTGTGAGTTGTACAATATACGATATTTCGTTAAATACTTCATCAGATAGGAAGAAGAAAAAGTAGGAATGCCTTCAATATGGTTCTCAACTAAACTCCTAACGGCTACCTTTCTGTTCTTTAATTTTTCTACTAGCCTTCGGCCCTTTTTATCTGATGAAGTATTTAACGAAAGCTTTGAGTAAAATCCAATTTTTCTCTTCTCGATATCATTGCGAGAATACGCCGGGTTTAATTTCTTTCTTTTCATGCTTCCCTATTACATCTTTCTCATCTCCATTTCCCTCCAGCCCTAAACCTCTGATTTCTCCAAGTGCCCATTTTTCTACTCCATGTAGACCTATATTCCATATAAAGCTGTTAAGGATTTTTTTCTTTCTTTTCAGTATCCGGAGGTTCTTCGATACTAATAGCTAGCCCATTCATTCTGTAGAATGCCTGCTTTGGCTGTGCTATTCTAGTTCTATTTCTTCTCTATTTCTAGTTACACTTCTTCTGTTGTTCTCTTTCCTGCATTTAAAGAATATCAAATTGCATCTTTCCTTAGGCCTTTCACGAAATAGCCAGTACCTCTCTCAAGACATCGTTTTTTCTTGCTGCCAATGTATTATCATCTGCTATCTTCCTGTGCTGTTTATCTTCATGTATTTTTATTGTGGGTGAAGAATTTTTCATTATTTCTGGAAAATATATTTTGTTAGCTCACCGAATTTGTCTTTCTGTGCAGCTAGCTCTCGTCAGTTCTTGTAGTTCAAATTAACGAACGTATAATTAAGTGAAAGTAAAATTTATCTCCGCGACCCAGAAACTATTGATTCGACATTAATATGGCTTGTTTTCTACCACTTTTATGTAATTTCTTCCACTCCCCATAAGTGTTCTAGGAGGTCTTATCCCCACTGGGGGCTGAAGTTGGGCCTAAGGGGCATCATAACTGTCACTAATCAACTTGGAAGCCTCGAAAACTATGGATTCGATACTACATCTATCATTTTATATTATTTTGACACGTGACAATTTCCCAATAGGTATGATAATGGGAATTGAATTTTGACGTAAATGCCATCGTGAATGTCACTATTCATTAAGCCACCACGAAAATTGTGGATCTGTCGTTTCCTATAATTTTTATGTCACCCCTTCCACCTCCCGTAGGTGTTCTACGGGATCTTACCTCCATTGAGGGCTGAAGTTGGATTTAAATGGCATCAGAACTGCCACCAATCAACTCAGGTTCCCTGAAAACTTTGTATTTTACACTAATATTGTCATTTTGGATTATTTTTACATGTACTATTCCTCGCACCCAGGGTTCGAATGGAGGGTGAGCTTTGATGTAAACAACATTGAAAGTGTAATTATTCATCTCAACGACCCTGAAAACCATAAATTCGCCACTAATATCGATCGGTTTTGATTGTTTTATATATAAAATCCTCCCACTTCTCTTTAGGTGTGTCAGGGGGTCTTATTTCAATAGTAATGTTTCCCAAAGTCTAAGTAACACACGTGTTCCAAGTTTGGTCAGAATTGCTCCAGGCTTTCCAGAGTTATGCTGGCACTCACACACACACACACACACACACACACACACATATATATATATACAACATTAATGCACGTCCAAAAGTGACGAGGTGATTGCGGACATCCAATACGTAACAATGTTCCTATAAACATGAGTCCGATGCCGCTTCGTTTCCGAGATACAGGGTGTTCAAATGTCGAGTCCCTCCAATGGCTTACTATGGGAAAGTGAATGGAAATATATATAGGGTGCATCATTTATAATGTCATACCGAGAAAACGTAGAAACCAAAAGATGGAGAAAACTGAAACTTTACACGAAGCAACTATAAGGAGGAGGACATCTATCCACGTATTTACTAACATCTCCAGATGAACAGTGCCAAACCAATATAAAGGGTTTTTCAAATGGCACTACTCCAAGTTATTACATATTCCAAATCAATATGTCAAACGAAAACTTATAATACCACATTTATTGAGTTGAGTTGATTTTGAGTTTAACGTCCCTTTTCAGTAGCGAGGCTATATGAGACGTAGACCTACTGATTAACGTGGAATCCGAACTACATGAGCTCCCGCGGGGAATCGAACCCGTTCTCCCGCGCCAAAGGCGCGTAGGCTAACCGCGTAGCCACGGAGGAGCTCACTACATTTATTGTTTAGTGTTGCAAACTAAGGATGTTATAGTATCACAAACGTCTAAATTTTGGAAGTCTCTATCACACACACAGCACAACAGAGATGGACAGAATGATGCACACCAAAAGTACCTAAGCGTTGAATACCGTGGTCATGGTCAGTAGCGTAGCGTTAAGTTTCGCAATGGATAGGGGCTATAGCCCCCTCCCCCCTTGTCGCTCAGGTATACACTGGATAAGATGGGCTTCAATCCTGCTTTACACTGGATAAAACTACAAACCATGGTTTAGCCCCTCCCTTGATCATATCCTGGATCCGCCACTGTGTATATGTATGTAGCAGAGAAAGAGTTGAATGTCCCACAATTATTCACCGAGACTAAGGTAGATGGTTATAATGAGCTTGGATGATGACGATGGAATGAAGAAAATGGGAGGAAACGGAAGAATCTTGAGAAAACTTAAACATACAATGATTGTCTACCAAAATACCAACTTGGTGAGATCTGGAATCGAACCAGTAACCCTACATGCTAGAAGTGAGCACTCAACTACTAAGCCATCGCGGTCCCTATTTAAATATTTATTACGAAAAAAAAAATCTCCATTCACAGTTTTTCAGGGGCCGCGGTGGCTCAGTGGTAGAGCGTTCACCTCTGGTGCTTGGGGTCCCGGGTTCGATCCCAGCCCCCGCCAAGTGAACTTTGTGGTGGACAAACACCGTGTGCGTGGGTTTTCTCGGGGTTCACCCATTTCCTCCCACTTTCTTCATTCCACTATTTCACTCATTTCTCATCATCACAATCTCCTTTAGCCTAACCGGCATAACCGTGGGACGTAAAACTTAAAAGATTTTTTCACAGTTTTTCATAATAATAATAGTTTTAAACTTTTCGGTTTAACGTGTTTCTTTTATTTATTTATTTAGGAACTCTGCAATTTAAGATATCAATATTGAGGTAGTTTAATGTCTCTTGTAGCCTGAAACCCACATGATTACACCCCACATATATGAAAATGAAGTATTATGTAAACTATTATTAGAGCAGACACATAGTGCAAAATATCTCATCGTCATTCAGAGCCTAATCAATGTCTGAACTTGAGGTTTCTACTTTCTGATGAAGAACTTTTAGTGAATAAAATTGTAGAGCTCTGTATTAATCAACAATTCTGGAAGGAACATGCTGATATCGTGATATTTTTTACATTTTCCTATAATTATAGATATAAACTCAATACTGCGATCTTTCTTCTCGGCAACTACTGATTTCCTTTAAATCGTGCTTTTAAACTCAAACCAATTCAATTCAGAAGCAGTGAGTTTAATCCCAGTGTGAATCCCTCTGGTACGGGGCCAACATTAAACTCTAGATTCATGTCTCATATAGCCTCAGCGTTGGAAACATATGCAAATCTCCTGACTCTCAAAATTTCGATAGATACTGATTTTTCGCAAGGTTGTACTACTGTATATACCATATGGAGATCTAATTCTGATCAACAAAGTCCTTAAAGATTAAATGAAACCTCTATACCAATATTGATTCATTCTGACGAATCTTGGTATATATATTAAATACATTAAATTTAATTAATAATTTACCTCCTATGAATATGTTATTCCCTACAGGGAGTATTTGCATGATCCTTGATTCAAAAAATAAGCTCAGAAATTGACTATTTTTTAAAACTTGGTACCAATTTTCATGCGACAGCTTAGGGATGCTATTCAACAACGCGTGCATTAAATCTATATCTAATGATTTAGTTTTCACATAATAATCAGCACATACAAATACACATATATTTAGCTAACGATTTTAAAAGTAATAACAAAACAGCAGATTACAAAACCTGGCGCGCTCACTTTTGCCTCTTGTAGTGTTGATACACTCTGATATTGTGATTCAACACAAACCGAACCTAGAACCTGGGAGGTTTATATCAATTACTGGTATCCATAAAACTTTCAGCAATTGTGACGGTAGTTATTAATTTAGTTTTTTTCTTTCCTTCTATTTCTTAAATTTTCCTTAAAATATAAATGAATATCTAAAAGGAAGAGTGTAAAGTATGCTGGATTTAAATAGTATCATTGCGCTAAGTATGGTATCGCTGCTGCTGAAACATTTTCAAAGTGTCTTTTCGTCAGGTTGTTCCAGCGGGCGAGAAGCTCACAGTCTACCCTTTTAAATAGAAGTTCCACCGATTTATTGCAGCCACGTTTGAAACATACTTCTTGATGTCTCTGTAGCATCTCTGACAGAGACAGAACTTTTCCCCCCAGTTTTAAAAAAATGAAATTATTTGCAAATTTTATTTTACCACTATTCCTATTAACCAAGCTATCGCCGAATCTATTATTTCTATATTTTTCTACAACATGAAGTGTATATTGATTCTTATTAATAAGAAAATTCTAAACCTATGTTCTTTTAATTCAAAGGATAGACAGCGTCTCAATGTCTCATAGCACTCTACGTTACTGGTCATGGTATGGCTTTTTTTGACTGAATAGAAACGAAGTTACCACTCTCCTTATCTGGAACAAGGAAGAATTTTCAGAAGAGTGGAAAGAATCAATTATTGTTCCAATTTTCAAGTAAGACGATAAAACTGATTATAATAATTGTCGAGGCATCCCTCTTCTGTCAATATCCTATAAAATCCTTTGAGACATTCTATTAGGAAGATTGACCCCATAAGCAGATAAAATTATTGGAGATTATCGGTGTGGATATAGACGAAATCGATCAACTATCGACCAAATATTTACCATTCGCCAAATACTCGAATAAAAGTGGGAATACAATACCCCGGTACATCAACTATTTATTGATTTTAGAAAGGCGTACGACTCGGTTAGGGGAGAAACATTATACAACGTTCTTACAGAATTTGGAATACCGAGTAAGCTAATTAGATTAATTAAGATATGTCTAAATGAATCCCAAAGTAAAGTGCGGGTAGGAAAATTTTTGTTCACGAGCTTTCACGTCGAAAATAGCCTGAAATAAGGAGATAAGTTGTCGCCATTATTATTCAACTTTGTTCTGGAATACGCTATAAGGAAAATCAAAGATAGCAACCAGGGCCTAGAATTTAACGGTATTCACCAGGTTATCGCATATGCTGATGATGTAAATTTAATAGGGGATGATAGAAGAACAATAGAAAGAAATGCAGAGGTCTTATTAAACGCTTGCAGAGACATGGGTTTAGAAGTGAATTCAGAGAAAACTAAATACATGGAAGTGCGTCGGGACCGTAATACGGCAAATTATGGATGCGTTAAAATATTAAATAATACTTTTGATAAAGTGGATAGTTTCAAATATCTAGGATCAATATTAAAAGACGAAAATCGTATTCAGGAAGAAATTAAATGTTAGTTAAGAGCAGGGAATTCGTGTTATTATTCAGTTCAAAATCTTTTGTAGTCGCGAATTCTGACGAGGAAATCGAAGCTTAAAATATATAAAACGATAATCATGGCTGTTGTTCTGTACGGTTGCGAAACATGGTCGCTTACTCTGAGACAAGAACATAGACTGAAAGTATTTGAGAACAACTGATGAGGCGAATATTCGGACTCAAGAGGAACGGGAATGGGGAATAGTGGAAAATACATAACGAGGAACTACATAATTTATACGGTTTACCCAAGATTGTTAGGGTCATCAAGTCTAGGAGGCTTAGGTGCGCAGGTCATGTAGCTAGGATGGAAGAAAGTAGAAACGCTTTCAAAGTCTTGACTGGAAGACCAATCGGGAAACGACCATTAGGAAGACCTAGGCGCAGATGGGAGGACAATATTAAGATGGATCTCTCAGAGATAGGAATACGAAGTAGAAACTGGATCCAGTTGGCTAAGGATGGAAGTTAGCGGAGAGATTTCGTGAACGTGGCATTGAACCTCAGGGTTCCATAGGCCATAGAGTTAGTTAGTTAGTTAGGAACGAAGTTACCAGGGTTTGAAAATTTGAATTTTTTTGAAAGGCTTTATTTAAAAAAAAATGCTTAGATAAGTGTCATATGTAGTTACTTGTGTGGTTTGTAATGAATGTGTAAATTATATATATATATATATATATATATATATATATATATATATATATATATATATATATATATATATATATATATATATATATATATATGTGTGTGTGTGTGTGTGTGTGTGTGTGCGTGTGTGTGCCTCTTCTCTCTCAAAACGAGAATTCTCTAAAACGCTGGGACAAGTGTCCATTTACTACTAATAAGGGGTTAATGTACCAAGTTTCATCTTGTAACTGAACAGGATCATGAGATACTAAACTTTTTCGCATAAATTTTGACCCACTTCCGCTATAGAATACACATTTTGTTCAAAGTTTACATGGTTAAGTTTTAAGTTAGCTCATGGTCCACTAGTGGCGTAACTAACGATGATGCATCTTCTCTCCCACGAAAATGTCAAAAGGACTCCGCTCTTTTCATGATGGCACGTAAAATTTCTACATCAATAGAAATCTTTTTTTTTTTTTTTTTTTTTTTAAATTTGGAAGTTCATCTAGTCAGTTACTATTTGCTCATATTGTATAGATTGCAAAGGGGGAACGTATAACAATACTTTTTTTTTATCACGACACTAATAGCACAATTTATTCTCAAAAATTTTCCTAACCAGTTTCTTTTCCTCTGTTTAACGAAAGATCTCTAGTATCACTTGTCCGTCTTCTAATACTTACTCCTATCTTCTATCACATACAATATTTTCCCAAAAAATGTCTTCAGCAGAATCTTTCGTCTTTTCAATTAATTTCAGCATTGTTCTTCTTTCCAGAGCTTTCGCTAATACTTCGTCAAAGGATTTTCGTTGCCGGCAGATTTTCTGCATTTTTGGCCAAACTCATATTCTGAATGTTTCCAGTCATTTCGAATTGATTTTCTCCAGTACTTGATAATGTTCCTCATTGTTTAATTTCATATATAGTTTCTACAACAACAGGCATGATTATCGTTTTAAACTTTTTAAGCTTCAAATTCCTCGACAGAATTCACGACGATAAAAGATTTCGAATTGAAAAATAGCACGAGTTCCTGCTTTCAGTCGACATTTCATTTCTGTTATTTCTAAATATAGTTTTGACCTGTTAATATTGATCCTAGATATTTGAAAGTATCCGCTTTGTCCAAAGTATTATCTGATATTGTGATACATCCATAATTTGTAGTATTACGATTCCTGTAAATTTCCATGTATTTAGTTTTCTCTGCATTACTCCTCATGTCCCTGCAAGCGTTTAATAAGATCTCTGTATTTCTTTTGGTTTTCCTGTCATCCCCTATTAAATTTACATAATCAGCATACGCCACAACCTGGTGAATACCATTCAGCTCTAGACCCTGGTTCCTATATTTGATTTTTCTTATAGGGTACTCCAGGGCAAAGTTGAATAATAATGACGACAACGCATCTCCTTGTTTCAGGACATACTCAACGTGAAAGCTCATGGATAATAGTTTTCCTACTCGGACTTTATTTTGGGATTCATTTAAACATCTAATTAGCTATTTCGGTATTCCAAATTCTGTAAGAATGTTGTACAATGTTTCTTTCCTAACCGAGTCGTAGGCCTTTCTAAGATCCATAAATAATACTTGACGTATTGGGGTATTGTATTCCTACTTCTTTTGAAGTGTTTGCCGAATGGTAAATATCTGGTCGATAATTGATTGATTTCGCTTACATACCCATCTCTTCTTGCTGTTACATAATTATATCTTCCATTTCTCAATATGTATAACTCAGCCAATGCGGTGATAAAAATGACAGCTCAGTATAATTAAGTGATCCCGCGCAGCGTAGTCGCTAACGCTCTCGCCTTTGGTGCGAGCGGTCCTTGGTTCGATTTCCAGTGGGACACTCGGTCGAAAAAGTGTAAACGCTTTTTCAGGCCAGCCATCGTTAAATGAGGTTTTCCTGGGTTTTCCTCATTCACACCAGGCAAATGCCAGGGTGGTATCTAACTTACAGGTCTCAGGCCGCTTCCTTCCTTGCAAAATCCTTTCTTTCCTCCCTTTCCCCGGATAGTGTGCTCGCCAAGGGACGTCATCCCTCAAACGTGACAGGCTTAATGTCCTTAGATGCTGAAACCCCAGAAATCTAAATCATAAATCCTGAATATAATTAATTCAGTAGATTTTCTAATACACAGGTTCCAAAAATGTAATTGATTTAAACACCATTTGTCTTATGTCCCTTTATCTTGTGATGAGAAAACAATTCCTTTCAACACAACAAAAAGTTATTTGACTAGTCAATAATTGTAGTCCAACTAACTTATGAAATGATCTGAATTTTTCTAGTGTATTCTACACTGTTCTATCATTCTCTTTTTTCTCTTAATGATTCACATTCGCTTTCTGTTTTTTTGTCTGAAAGAAATCTGCTCTCGCCCCCAGACAGATGTCAAGCGAGCGAGACAATTTTTTTTTTTTTAAAGAGCAATATGTTTCCACAGTCAATAGGTTATTTGGTTTTATAACAACTTAAAACTAAATTTTCCAGAAGTCTGCAGAATAAGCAGATGAAAATTTTCTGAAGTTTTAATAAAAGTCAAAAATATTTTCCTAGAAACACCGCGATATTAATTAAAATAATAATGTACATGTTAAACAAATATTTTTCGGTTTCTTTATATAAAATCTTAAACACGTAGACAAATTTTTTAATGTTCAAATGTTTGGATTCCATAATAGCACAAATCCGAACCCGATTCAGTTTCGTTGACAACGGTAAATTAATTATAATGTCTCATACCATCACTGATTCTTTTTCATAAACGTCAATCGGATATTATTCAAAATTACATTTGTCACGATATTTAATCAGAAACTAATAAAAATTATTTTTAATATTTAATTTTTTCTATGCATATGCGACAAATAAATTATTCCTGCTAGTTATCATGTACATAACATGTTTTTTTACCTGTCAAATTTTAAACTAATTGTACTATTTTGATTATCACTACTGAAATTTTTATTAATCACATTATAAGATAAAACTAGGGCAGGCCTTCTCATTAGAAAAAAATGTTTATTAGTATACCATCATATGATAGATTTTCGTAAATTGAGATCTTTAGGTTCACAGATGTTCAAAGACTAGAAATAGCTGATTGATGTAGGTTTCGTCACTTAGGAAGTTAAGTAAATAATGCCATATGGCAGTTCTTAATTATGACACATAATACTTCTGGAATAAAAGTACAGAAGGTTAATTAACAACCTTACAGGCGCTTCATAGTAAAGCAAGCGGAGACTTGTGGCATAGTTTCAGGTTCTCAACCATGAAGAGATGGTTTAGCTGTATAATAATAAAAAACTGTAGTAATTTATTATAATATTTTTCTTCAACAATCTCTTAATTTTTAATTGTCAGATGAATAATAACAGTACTAAATTTTTAATGATAGTACAAAGGTAACCAAGAAAGTTCTTTCGCTTTTTCACCCACCACCTTCGAACATCGATATACCAACTAAGACGTATCTGGAAGATCAAAAGTAGTCCCCATCAGCATTGAAGACCTTCTGCCAACGTCCTGCAAGGCCATGGATTCCATTGCGGTCGAACTTGGTGGGCCGTGAAGCGAAGAAGGTATCAAGTGCATTTTGCACCTTTACTAGGGATTTGAACTGGCGTTCTCTAAGGTGATTGTCCAAGGAATGGAACAGGTGATAATCGGACGGTGCAATGTCAGGGAAGTATGGCGGATGCAATACTGTTTCTCACCCAAGGCATAGAATGATGTCCCGGGTCATCATAGCCATGTGGCGCTTAGCGTTGTCCTGTAACAGCAGGACCCCTTTGCGATTCAGAAGTGCTGGCTCCAGAGTTTTGAGTTTTTCTTGAACACGGCTCAACTGCTGACAGTACACAGTTGTACTGATGCTCTGACCAGCTGGTGGCAATTCCCGATGCAGATGAAGCGAGCAGTCCACCAAACTCACAGAAGGACCTTCTTCTGGTGCAGTCCTGGTCCGGTTGTTTTGGAAGCGGTTCATGGGATGCTAACCAATGATGACGGCGCCGTGGAGCTTCGTACAGGACCCACTTCTCATCACATGTCAACACCCTTTCCAGAAATGGCTCAGACGAGACAGCAAAGAAACACAGGTGTCTGCTCGCGTTGCCTTCTGTCCCAGAGACAAATTATGTGGGATTCATCGACTCAATTTCTTTCCAAGTTGATGGAGGTGCAGCCGAATGGTTCTCCACTCACACTGAGTTGTAGTCCCTGTTCCTCACATGTCTAGCCGATGATCGCCTCAATTGCTGCCTGAAGATCTTGATTTTGTACATGTTTTGGTCTTCCTTCACGTGGTGCGCCTTGGAGTGTTTCGTCACCGTCCTTAAACTTGTTAAAACCACCACTGCACTGTCTGTGTAGTCACGAAACCCTTACCAAAGCCTTGGCATACCTTCCGCCCCGCTGCAGCGGCGTTTGATCTCAGTTTGAACTTGTACAGCATATACGCTCTAATGACTCTTTTTGGAGGTTCCATGTGAACTCTGTCCTTACACAAGTTCACGGTGTAACTGAATTGTCACAACCAGGTAGTATGTTGACACACACCAACACCTCACCTTCGCCTTATCACCTTTCGCATTCAACTCAAGGTATGAGGGCCAATTGTACACAGACCTTCACAAAAACCGACATAACTTTCTTAATTACTTTTATAATAAAAGAGTAACAATACTTAAAAACCTTTCAGTCACATATTACAAATCACGTGGAGGAGAGTGATGGTTTCGCAGTGAATTTTTGGATTTTATATTCAGTGCTCTGAATTTCAGACAAATTATTTAGATACTTTAAATTTTGAAATATAATTTTTCGACTGATAATCTTAATTGTATAACTTACGAGTAATATTATTAAACTATTGTCTTAAATTAATTCAGCTTCGAAGAACAAATAAATATAAATCATTCTTTTTAATTTCTCTTAAAATTGAATAACCAATATTTTCATAAACAAAATGAATCCATCAGAAATTTAAATTTAAAATTCTAGGAGTTCAAAGGATTTTAAATAATTTTCATGTATTAAAATATAATTTAAACGTTACTTATTTTCATCCAATTTAAATAATCAATTAGAAGTTCTTTCTGGAATTAGAAACTTTTGAAACTAATCTAATAAAACTTGAATATTTTATGTTCAGAAACCAATAATTTTCTACTTTAGTGATTTGAATATTTAGAATCCTAGTTGTTGGAACTAAGTGATAATAATACACTTATTTCAGGATATGAAATGAAATCTTTAAGTTTTACGTCCCACGTTATGCCGCCTAGACTGAAGGAGACGGTGATGATGAGAAATGAATGAAATGGAGGAATAAATAAAGTGGGAGGAAATGGGAGAAAACCAAGAAAACCTACGCACATTGTGTTTGTCCACCTCAAAACTCAACTGGCGAGAACTGGGATCGACTCAAGGACCCCATGCACAAGAAGTAAACATTCTACCACTGAGCCACCGCGGCCCCTTCAGGATATGAGTTTACCGAACATGATAAATAAGATTCTCCATTAAAACTTGTCAAGGCGACGTATAGGTTCTACATATATACATATTAACGTCAAGTTTTCATTTTTTTTAGAAATGATTTTGGAATCATATATGCACATCTATTTTTCTTAAGCGTCAGTGCATCTAGGAGAATGGAATTTTGAAGAAAGTTTATTATTTCGTATAGCTGGATGGATTTTTCTTCCAATTTTGTGTAATAGACACAGTTCTCCCAGGGTATATTTTTAAGGACAGTTTCCTTTCTTCTTATAATTTGGTTCATATGACCTTATCATTCCAGCAGAGGGTGGAACCGAATTCGACAAACTGAGAGGGATGTGGATTTCATGTTCGTCAGTCTCAGTGAGCAAACAATGTTAGATCTTAGCACCATGTACGTAGGTGGATTGCCATGTTAGATGGATTGAATTTTTCTCATGCTCACTAACCTTTTTAAAAAGATAATCTGTGCCTGCACTTTATGATAGAAAGACATTCCAAATGGAAAGCATATAAATTGTTTCAAGAAGATATATTTCTTCCACATTATTTCAAAATTAAATACATTTTCTTCACAGATTTTTTTTGCAACTATCAAAATATTTTAGAAAACAAGATCATGAATTTATGTACGTCAACATTTTTTAACATTTAAGTGTATTTTCTAAATTTTTTTACATGTCTGTTAACAGTATTTGTGATATTTAGCGCATGAATTATACACATACTAACATTATAAGAAATACCAAGCGAATTCGTTATCAAATTATATTTCTACAACAACATAGTTATAGGCATGCGACAATAATTTTCGACATGAGTACACATATTTTATGTATTTCAAATACTATAGCGTTTTAGCACTATTGTTACACAATATTCCATAATTTTCCACTTTTTCAATTTCAAATATTCACAACATGTTATTTTACTATGTCATGTGTTATATCTATCTATCTATATCTATATCTATATCTATATCTATCTATCTATCTATCTATCTATCTATCTATCTATCTATCTATCTATCTATCTATCTATCTATCTATCTATCTATCTATCTATCTATATGTGTGTGTGTGTGTGTGTGTGTCATGTGTTATATATCATTTATTGAAAAATACAATGATTGAATTTGACATGTCCAGCCGTTTATACAATATATGTATTTCTAGAACCACGTTTCCATTTTACATGAATCTTGTAGCTGTCATTTAAAAAAACTTCCAACCCAATCTTTCTATTTACTGCTTACCGGTACATGTTACAACTTCCTGAAAGCAAGAAAAGTATCTCCACCCATGCAGGACTGCACTCTAGTGGACAAATAATGAACCTCCTTATTAAAAACGTGTATTTTGGCGCACTTCCCCTCTCTGTCCAAAATAATCCGTTGTTTCGGAAGCGGCGAAACTGGATTTTCCTTTTCGGGAGGGGGGAGGACGATAGCAGGTAGCAAGCAAGACGTCCCAGAAAGTTGCACATGGTTCAACTCCCTGCAAGATGAAAAATAATGTTTTATGTCCCTTTCAAGACTACCGTAAGACTTTGCACAAGATTTAAAGAATTTAAAAAAATCGCATGTAACTTACAAACGTAATGATTTGAAACACTGTATTTTAAGCACATAAAAGGTAGATATATAAGGAAAACATTACTGCAAATTCATTAATAAACATTCAGTATTGTGAAGACGTGTGAATTTGAACACATAATGAAGTATTTTATTTCGGACTTTCGGAAACTTTATTTTAAAATTCTATGCAGTAAAAAGCATCATCGTTTATGTAAAGTTCAATTACTCTTCTTTCCTTTTTCTAAGTTCATTTACTTTTCTTACAAGGAAGTTTTCTTGCTGTTTGTTAATTCCTTCAACACATGTAATTTCTTAATCAATAAAAACGACAGATTGTTTCCCTTTCAGCATTCCTATCATCACCTCATCTTTGGTTAATCTATGAGCACGCACTTTCATCGAGACTGAAGAAATCGTCAACGACCCAGGATATTAACCCGGAAGGGACATCGAACAAAAACCATTGAGAGACTTTTGGGAGGAGGTAGTCCGGTTTAGATGAGAGACGAGTCAACATGTAGGAACACAAAGTAGAATTCCGAGTTACGAGAAGTTTACCTTTCTCTAACCTAGAGAGCACCTTGTCTTAGCTAACATTATAGCTATCATCTACGATGGATAGTTCCTTAAAGAGCAATTCCGATTTTGATTAAATTTACTGTATTCGGAACGCTAGTTTTTCTTCCCGGGTTTCGTAGACCCATAATTCACGATCATCTGGACGCCCAGCTGACCAGAGAGAAGGATTATATATGCGCATTATATAGCATTATTTTTATTAGGACGTCATTTTTACTTGAAAACCGATTGTAAGAGTTTATTGTTTCTAAACAGACAAAAAATGTAGGTAAATTTGCGAGGTGGCTTAGTTTTATTGAACAATATAACTTTACTGTGACACATGTATCCGGGTTGTCTAACGTAGAGGCCGATGCTCTTTCATATTTTTTCGTGCCTCCAGGGACATTTCTGACGAGCAACAGAATGAGGAAGATCCTCGAGTATTTTCTTCCACTGTTACTGAGTGTAATAATATGTTAAGTAACAAGTCTTCTCTTAGAGATGAACAAATGAAGGATCCATTTTATAAGGATATTTTTGATCGGTTAGAAAACAAGGAAAAGAAAAACCCGAAAATTGAAAGACAAGAATTTTATTTCACGGTTAAAGAAAGAATTTTGTTTAGAAAACAAAAACGTCTAGTGGTATGAAATTTTTAGTTGGTATACCTGTTTCATTGCCCTATAAAGTTTCTGATGTCGCTCATACTTCTGCAGTTGGTTCAAGTCACGGAGGTTTTTCTAAGACTTATGACCTTTTAGTGAAATCTGTGTATTTCCTTAATATGAAACAATACATCTATCAAAAATGCAAGGAATGTTTAATTTGTCAGACAAGCAAAAACACACCTGATTCTGCTTATGGTACATTGCAAACGTATCCCCAAGTGCCGCCCTTCTATCGTCTTTTCATAGATATCGGAGGGGGAGTAACATATATATTTGATTGTGGTTGTTGATGCTGCTACCCGTTATACAATTTGTGGTTCACTAGCAGATATAACAGCGTCTTCTGTAAGTAGTTTCCTTTATGAAAACGTAATTTTGAAACACGGTATTTTTAAAGAAATAGTCACAGACAAAGGTCCATGCTATACTAGTAACATATTCAAGGAGTTGTGTGCAATGATTGGAGAAAAGATTCGATTTGTAAATGTTCACGCTCATTACGCTAATGGAACTGCTGAGATAGCTATCCGAAACATTGAACAGAGACTAAAATCTTCGTTGTGTAATAAAGATCAAGGAAAACGGGTCGAACTGTTGCCATCTGTTGTGTTAGCCCGCAATTTGTCAATTTATCTTCTGGAATCAGCCCGATGTATAGATTCCGATGGAGAATGCTACACGAAGCAATTTTGGACACCCCCTGTCAATTTCAGGACAATGCTGAACGTTTGCGGCAACTTGGAGAAATACGAGACAAAGCCCATTACAAATGGTTCCAGAGACATAAGACGGCAACGAAATTTTATGACAAACGTCATTCGAAACCCAATTTCACAGTCGGAGACAAGTTATGGATTTTGGACAGTACCATGAAGAAAGGATCCACCAGAGCTTTTCGTGGACGTTATTTTGGTCCAGGATATTGACCACCCAAATTCCTATTTTGTTAAGTTCAAGAATGCGCGAAGAAGATTCAAGATTGATTCGATTGCAGTACAAAGGTTGAAAATGTACTACGAGAAGCAGAAGGAACACGAGGAAGAGGGAGAAGAAGATGACGTTGACTTGGATAGACAAGACGTTGTGGGGAATGCTACTACGAATGCCTGGCGTGATGAAGTACAGGAAATGAAACGGAAGAGAGAGAAAGAAAAAGAAGAACATTGTGAAATTGTTTTTAATCCTGCGGTGAACATGATAGAAAAAGAAGATATTCCATCTGTGAAATTTTGTGAGGTTGTGATTGTCAACCAATTACCCACTTGGGCTGAAACAGGGAAGAATTGTTCCGGTTTAAAACTGAAGTTTGGCCCCAATTCTGTAATCAACAAGAAAATTAGTATTTTTCGAGGAGATATCGCTATGATTAAAGCTGACGCTGTTGTTAGCCCCACGAATGAATTACTTATTCCATTTGGAGGAGCAGATAGAAGTATCCAAGAAGCTGCAGGAGAATAATTTCGTAAAGATTGTGAGAAAATACGTTCTTTGAAACCAGGACAAGTGAAGATTGCGCCAGGCTATAATCTCCCCGCTGATCATGTATTGTTGACTTGTGGTCCCAGAGGTGTGTACAAGAAAACTTTGGAGAATTGTTATAACAATTGTTTTGATTTTGTGTTGAAAAATCAGTGTTCAACTGTGGCTTTTCCTTGCATCGTTGCCGGTGCATTTCATTTCATAAGGAACCTGCTGCGAGAATTGCATTGTTAAATACACGAAATTTTTTTAGAGGATCATTTGGATAACGTAGACCGTATTGTATTGTATATTTTCGACAAGGAGAATTGGGATCTCTCTCAGCGTCTTTTACCTGTGTATTTTCCCTTGGAAGAAGGAAAAGATGTGTTAGCTGTTTCTCTGCAATTAAGTTGTTTTTTATAAAGAAGAAGAAGAAGACGGTTCTCGAAGGAATATTTGATGAATTAGGAACATCTGGGAACTTGGTGACGAATTTTGTTTTGACACTTTCCATGTCATTATGAAATTTGGTTTTTTTGTGTTTCTAAGTCTTACCGGCAATAACAATTACAACGAAGAGAAGAAGAAAAAGGAGTACTCACATAGAAATCATTGTTTTCTCAGTTACTTAGAACTGTTGGTTAACTTTGTAGAACATGTCTCTTTATCCTGGTTATCATTTCAATAGCTTAAAACCTGAGTAGTTAGTATTTTGACTCCAAATCAACATCTTATTGATACACCATGTTTTCGGAAAAAAGAAAAGGGAGACAGACGCAATTGTGAATTTATATTTGTATGCTATCTATGTTATGATAGTAATGAAGAAGGAATTCCTACGTGTTTTTGCATTTTTCAAGATGCATTTTATGACCCAAATGTGGATGTAAAGAAGAATGAAGTTTTCTTTTCCTGGATTATTTTGATGTGGTCCTACGATTTGTTATTAGCTACTGGTAACATACTCAGTCAATGTATTCTTTTGAAAGGAATATACACTGTCATTGTGTGATTTTTAGTGATTTTTTTGAATGGTCAATTTTTCATTGCCTGCAGTGTACATAGTGAACTTGCGTATTTCATCATGAAGATGACTGGGAATTTATCTATGAAGAAGATTTGTGCTTTATATATGTATTTCTGTAAATTTGAAGAATGGACTTGATTCCACATTTTCCTTCTGGTTTGATCCCAGCTCGCGCCGTGTGGACTTTGTGGTGGACAAACATCGTGCTCGTGGGTTTTCTCGCGTTTCCTCCCATTTTCTTCATTCCACCATTTCACTCATCTCTCATCATCACCGTCTCCTTTAGCTTAAACGGCATAATCGTGGGACGTAAAACTTAAAAATTTCATTTCATTTTTTCCACATTTTCCTGTGGATCCACGTACTTTTACTTTCATGCAAGAAGAAAGAAGATTTTTCTCTTTTATCGCATTTTTTAGTTAGGGATTTAGGAATGTGTTTGGTTATAGTCTGTCATGTTGATTTCTTTAAGGTTTTAATAGCCAGTGCAGAGGGCTATAACTCTGCCAATGCATCGGTCATTGTGGAACTAAATTCTCCACAATTACTTTTTCCTAAAACCTGCAATGAACATTCTTTTGTGTTGTTTTATCTGTTCTTTCTATGGGTAGCTAGGTTAATTTTTCTTCTACCGCGTAATAATTATTTTGATTATAGAGTTAAATTTTATTGGCATTAGATATATACGTATGGGTTATGGTTTAGTTATTACTTTTTGCAATCCCCCCTGATATTTCGTCGATTTTATTCTTTCATTATTTTATCCAATTATTTTCCCTACTCTCGTATCTTACGTGTTTTAGGCAGTCATTGATTGTATCTCCTAACTTTTGTGATGTTACTATCATAAACCTGTCTACCCTACTCCTATGATCTACTTATACTGAATTAACTTTCCAGTTATGTGATGTGTAAGGACATTGTTCCTGTGATTTTCAGACCTACATCTTGTGCTTAGTGATGCTGTGTTTACAACATTGACGTTGCTGTGTTTATGTCATTTGGCCTTGACTGTTCTTCTATCAACTGTGTTAGTGTTGTGAACATTTATGCTGTACTCATAATTTCTCACCATATGATTTCTTTCCAGACTACAATCGATGCTGTGACTTTTATTATGAAGACTGATTGGAACTACAAACATGTTCATGTTTTTTTTTTTTTTTTTTTTTTTAGAAAAACTAAAAAGTGAACTTTTTGTCTGCGAAATGTTTTCATTCGGAACTTTGATTTCAGGGGGGATGTGAAGATATGTGTATTTGAACACATAATGAAGCATTTTATTTCGGACTTTGGGACATTTTATTTTAAAATTCTATACAGTAAAAAGCATCATCGTTTATTTAAAACTGAATCACTTTTCTTTTCTTTCTAAGTTCATTTACTTTTCTTACAAGGAAGTTTTCTTGCTGTTTGTTAATTCCTTCAATACATGTAATTTCTTAATCAATAAAAACGACAGATTGTTTCCCTTTCAGCATTCCTATCATCACCTCATCTTTGGTTAATCTATGAGCACGCACTTTCATCGAGATTGAAGAAATAGTCAACGACCCAGGATATTAACCCGGAAGGGACATCGAATAAAAACCATTGAGAGACTTTTGGGAGGAGGTAGTCCGGTTTAGATGAGAGACGAGTCAACATGTAGGAACACGAAGTACAATTCCGAGTTACGAGAAGTTTACCTTTCTCTAACCTAGAGAGCACCTTGTCTTAGCTAGCATTATAGCTATCATGTACGATGGCCCAGCTGACCAGAGAGAAGGATGGACGGACATCAATCCACAGGAAGAATCGTCGAGGAGGAAACACCGAGATTTACAAGTAAGTGCGAGTAGATTAACCAATCCTAAAAGTTACTCCCTTCCCACCCTTTCCAATCCGTTTGACATCACAATCTGTTTCTTTTGTACATGCTTGATTTTGTTTGTATGCAACCCAGTCAGATCCTGTACTTTATGCTCTACCAAATTAAATATTTACAAAATCCTGAACGCAACTTGTCAGTTCTGACATGCCCAATCACACAATTAATTAGCACGTTATCTGAGCTTTCAGACTCACAAGGAGCGACTGCACAGTATGACCATAATTATTGAAATATAAACTTTGGTGCAAAGTAACCCCATAGGTGGAGTTACTTTGCACAACATCCAAAAAAGTATGTTCAACATACGAACATAGTGTAACTGTGTAATGTTTTCCTTCAGTATTTGTACATTTTACTTTCTACACAAAACTACATACAGTGTACAAATATTGATATTAGAATGAGGGTACGGGTATCGATATTTAGTATGAATTACCAATATTTATAAAGAAAATTATTTATTTTCTGTAAGCGGGACAGGATCCACATTCTTGTAATTTAACATATCGCACCCTTACTACAAAAGTGCCACAACTCAAAAATTGTCAATTTTAAGTTATGTATATATTCGGATTAGTGACCCTGCCGTCTATCCGGCAATGTAAAAATCATGGCCCTAGCTTTTCTAGAAGCTGCACGAGAGCGCTAATTTCACTAGTGAATAACATTGAAGTGAATGTATTACCAACACTTTCAAATGCGATTTACTCAAAACTAACTTTTTTTTTTGAGTTGTGGCAGTTTTGTAGGAAGGGTGCGATATGTCTCACAAAAATGCCAACTCAGATACAAAAAATAAATAAATAAATAAATAAAATAAAATAAAATAAAAAATAAAATAAAATAAAACTTCGAGAATTGATTTGCCTTGTTATTCTTTATGTCCAAGAATATCATCCAAACCGTAATCAGTGGAAGATTTACGGAGTTTTTGATTTTCAAGCTGAACCCACCCAAATTGCATGATTTATTTTTAAAAAAATCTAATGTTAGTTATTCCAGTGCTTATAAGATTCAAGCCTCTTCCCAAAAATCTAGTGATCTTTAAAGAAAATGAAGTATTTGTGAGTGAAGCCCCCTCTCACACTATTTCTCTGGTTCCGCCACTGTTAATAATTTATTTTCCAACAAGAAATTCATTGCGACATCTAACAAAATAGGAAATTTACCTAAATTTAGAATGCAGGAGGTTCCAGTAGTAATAATTTCCTATCTAAGCGGTATTTTGGACCTGTGCAAAGTAACCCCGAGTAGACGCTGAAACCTCCTTTTCCTAGTTTTACTTTTTTTATGACTTTAAAACGTTTCTCATTTCAATTTCAGGTATTGCATCAAAGTTCCATTATACACAGTAGCATTCTACAGAACTGACAACTTTGACGGGAATTCTTGTACGTGATATCTTTCAAATTTTAGCGGCCTTTATAGTGATTGTTTTCCATACCTCTACAACAACACACCCTTTGGGTAATTAGAATTGATGTTAACCGCCAACATTATAGCCAAAATACAGTTAGATGTTCTATCTTTTGGTGACAGTTGAAACTTTCTCTGGATTTAGTGAAGGTTTTATTGTGAAATTTAATGTATTTGAATATTATATGAATTCAACCATATAGATATTTCATGCATTTTGAAATGTTTATACGTTATCATTTTTCTTTTATTATGCTATTTTGTATTTAATATTTTACTATCTATATATACAGGAAATATTTCCTAAAACGAGATTAAAACCATAATGTTTTATTTTAGCATTCGAAAAGAGAAATATTATGTTTATTTTATTTGAGTGACAAACGTATTGCGAATTTGTTGAGTGTATTTAAAATTCATTTCAGGAATTGATAGCAGAATTACAGGCAATTACATTTTTATTAACCATTTTAACCAGTCAGAAGCAATGTTACAACATTCTAACAACGGACTCTTTTAAATAACAAACAGTTATCTTTTACGGCCCTAATTTAAAATGTATCAACTAAGATCAACATCATTATATTTCCAGCCACTCAGAAGGAATTTTATATTTGATGAAATATTTATGAAAATTTGAAATTTTGATATCTTGAGGATTTAATAGCGTATTTTATTTCAGCTATGATGACATATTTACAAATACTGCGGTTATGTTATGTGTTATCTATGATTCACATAGAACGGGACGTACGCGAGAGGTATTGTAATCATAGCAATAATCAACTTTCTTAGAAATCTAGACATCGATAAATCGTACACCAGTTATTCATGAACATTCTTTTTCTGTTGAAATGAAAGAATAGAGGTTTGGAGAAATATTTTTAATGTGTGTAATTTTACGTTTAGTCGTGTCTATTCAAAATTCCCAAGCACTGACTCATGACTAAGCATTGATTCATGACAAATATGAAACAGGTACATACTTCAGATTATTGACGTAGAGAATCAATATGCTAATTAATGGAACACAAGTATATCAATCAGGTTGGTTCCAGTTCTCGAATGGTATTCCTCCTGGTAAGTCTTTCGTCGCAGCTACTACCGACTTCGGAAAGCGAAGTGGTTTTGATTCTCTACTCGAGCTTAGGTCATGGACTTCCTGTATTCGTGGTGAAATCGTAAGGACTTGTACTTATGAGAAAGGCGAAAGGGCGAAACCCTCTAGTGGCCGCTTCTTTACACCCATCGATTCCAAGCTCTTCAGCAATCAACAAATGTTTTACTTAAATTGATGCCCATCACCTTCCAACTCAATAAGTAAAGTACTGTTACTACTCACCACTCGAAAAGAAGAAGAAGAAGAAAAAGATTGGATTTGTAGTTGCTCTTGAAGATTCACCTTCGCTTTGTACTCTTTAGAAGGGCACATACAGCTCTATTAATGTTATATTTTGAAAGCTAAAATCTGAAACATTATGCTTTCATCTTTCAAATGCGGGAAATAGTCCAGTAAAGATAGCCCATTTTTCTGCCAAGAAAGGAACAAATTAGTAACAAGCTGAAAATTGGTATGAAGTAGGGGGATGTGTCAGGAATAACATACTAAAAGTCCCCTAAAATCCCACTGTAGCTTTTCCCGCAATTTTGAAAAATGTCCGCCATCTTTAGATGACGACAACCAATTTATGGAAATCGTCACCCTTTATGTTTATTCTTCTAGCCACCGTTCTAATTATCACAAAGCCATGAATCATATATGGTTGGAAAGCTTGAAAGACAGAGAATCTAAGTAAATAACATATATGCCCATCGTGCTAAATTTCTAGAAGAAGAGGAAGAAGAAATTAGCTTTTTTTATTTAAAAAAAAGATATTTTCAGAAATCATCAGAAGTTTGCAACACTGACAGTTATTGCACACCAACGAAACACCACCAAAAGATATCCTTGACATTTATCTCAATCATAGCCAACAATGACACAAATCGGTGCAATAAAAGGCAAAAAAAAAAGTATAACTTATGTTACTTTCTGACCTCTTTGTACAAAAGTGCATAAGGTGACATACACTTTATGCGGTTCTAGTCAGCTTCTTTTATCATATAGGACCAAGAGTTATGTATCATTAGAAATCTTAAGAAACGTAAATTCGAACGAAGTAACACTTATACTAATCAACCCCAATTTGTGGAAGAAGCGCAAAACCCAAAATTTCGGGACAAAACGTGATTTTCGCATAAATTCTTTAAAACTTGCAACACTGACAATTGTCATATGTTAACAAAACTCAGCTACCGTTTTCACTATCGTCATTATTAATTTACTTTTAAAATGGCCAACGTTTTTCCCAATGGAGTAAGCTTTTATGATACATAGTTTTACATCACTTAAATATAGCACAAAAATCATTTATTGACAACATTAGAAAGTAGCAGAAATTGGTAGTCTCCTATTCATAGGAAAATCGTAATTCACACACTTAAAATCACTCTCAATTACAGTAGTCATTTGAGTGTATTTTTTAAAAAATGTCTTGTTCATAACTAGAATGCAATTTTCCTCCTAGTATCCTTCAAATCAACTTAGTATTTACATTAGACGTTAGTATGCACTTTAAGAACATTTTTATAACTAGTCCATTCGGACTTATTTTATTAAAAATCAATGAGGTTATCATTATCTTATTCATCTCCATGGTTTTCAACATTTGATTTTGCATTTACACATCCAATTCCTCGAGAATGACATAAATTAGAGCACACAATTCCTGCTTTCCGACAACCGTACTTTCACAGCCCTTTTTACAGTTACAGGATATTACACGGAGCGGTTTCCTTTGTCATTCTTGCTGGTGCGAGAATACCTCCTAATGTTGTCCATCCATATTCAGTCGCTCGTAAATCATTTCCACGGTACTATTGAATCTGATGATATGGTGTTTCGCAGCATCACTGTGGGTAGCAGTTTTGCCAATTGTATTTCGTTCTGGATTGGGAGCGACTTACTGCAAGGATTTATGAATGATACTGGAATTCATCCAGTAAGGTTACTATTGCTGGAGAATCGTAGTGTGTTAGTAGAAATGATGTGCCAGCTTCATAGATTGTACACTAGCATTATCATGGTTCAAAACTTCAAGTGATCTTCATAAATCTTCCCGTTTTTGAAGTAATCGCAATGGCGTTTTCTTTCCCTGTCGATACAAACCACATGATGTGTCGCATCCAGTTAAAGCATGGTAACCGAGCAAAACAGTTAGTATATTTGTCTGTGTATCTTACAACTTCTTAGTACTAAATTCTTTACTCACGTCTTGTACACGTCCAATGTCGTACTGATTATTTCGAAATGTGATGTCGCACTGATAATTACCTTGTTCAAGCAAAATGATTAAAATGTCAACATCCTCGCCAGTTAGCATGATATGCCGACAAGGATTTAAAGACTTGGCTACAGCAGTTTTAGCTATAAGTGCGTCAGCATCACTCCTTGCTTGCTGGGTTTGAATTCCAGCTTGTGTCAAATGAACCATCTACTCACGGGCGAAACCATCCTTATTTTTGAAATTACCTAAGAATTTATCCTTTTTTGTTAATAATATGGTTTCATTTGTGAATAACATCAAAGCTGATTGAACCTTTGACTCACCTTGCTCCAGCTCAGCGGCTTTTGTACAGTTTTCAGTGCAATACCCATAAAAAAAATAATTGTTGCTTTCGTTCCTGGGTTTGTGAGTACATAGGACACATACGAGTTGTGCACGTCAAGGTATGTTCCATGTTATGGCCAAACAATATGACGTAGAAGCAAGCCTCCATCTATAACGTACACAGTGTTTTTAATTTGAGTTTTAAAATTTGTCCGATATTCAAACATGTCGTACAAAGCGGACTTTTTCGTTTTTCTCATAGACATTTCTGTGAAGAGAGAAAGTGAATAGGGTGCAAGCTCGTAAGCAAAACACTGCTGGAGTTCATTTTCAGACTTCTACTCATATGATTCAGTTGAAGTATGGTGTTTACAGCCAGTAGCTCATCACGGATACGCACTACATTGTGCATTACGGATAGTGGGATGACTTTATCCTTTTGTTTAAGTTTCACATTTCCCAAAGTCTGTCCAAACATTCCTTCCATAGCAGCCAATCCGATTTCCTTAGATTTATCAGTTGACCATTTCATTACCTACCATGCCAGTGCTTAGGGACGCGAGCTCCGGATATGAAGGGAATGGAGAATGCTGGCAAAACCAACGCAAGAACTTCTTTAGATGTAATATATCACGCGATTGACTGCTTTGGTACAGGTCCACATGCAGACCAGTGTGAAGTTCATGCCTATCTTTGTTTAATAATTTTTCAAGACATTCTCGTAAGTGGCACGCTGCTGGCACACTTGGCACATACCTAGATACTATTTTTTCAGTCATGCCTCTCCCATGGGTCAGTCCACCGCTGCTCTTCATTGTTCTCGCTAAAACCTGCTCAATCGTCATATCAGACCATGTACCACTCCAAAATATATATTTTCTACGAATAGTGAAGTAACCGTCTCCTAAAAATAGCTGGAACTGATGAAAATCCATTTCATCCTCCAACCGCAACATTTCTTGTAAGTATAGATGTGCGTATTTGGCATACAAAAGATGCTCAGTTGCATAGAAGTATGGTAACATTTCTTATATGCAGTGAAGTTGAAGATTCAAGTCTCCAGTTCTTGCGAATTAAAAGACGCATAATTTCTGCAAGATGAAAGTACAGAGCGAATAACTTAGAGAGTACGGCTTGTTTCTGCAGCAGCGTCAATGAATAACTTCAGGTCATTTGCAATCTCGATTGACTATGAATGTTGAACAACTACATCAGTATCGATATCTTCTTCAGTCATCAGAGGAATACAAACATCTCGCAATTGACGCACGAACTCCTCAGTGCCGTCTGATTCATTAATTAAACAGTATATATTGCAACTGCTAAGGGGCGTGTTGTGTTAAAAAAAATAGCTCGCAAAGCACAAGCAATAAGAATGGCCTGGCTTTATCTGTGGCATGGAGTTACTAGCATACACACAAGACCAAAGTTCTTTAATGCCATTACCTTTCATTATATAGGCCTATGCAATTGTTTCCATAAATGACATTATAGAGTGAAAAAACCCGAAGTCTAACAGCCCCTGACGGTAATTCACCAGAATTTCTACATGCTGCTACAATGTCACATGCTTTAGAGTACAAAGGTTGATCCAACGTGACTAAGCACGCTTTTCTGCTTATTTCCTGCACATTCTTTGCTGGCAAACATAAGCGCCGAGTATACAGCATCCATGCTTATTGGCTGAAGATTGATGAGAGGTTGAATTACTACTTAATATGTTTGATACTTATTGTTGTTGCTTGTCACCAGCTGCATAAATCCATTCCAATTCGGGTAAGTTAGTGTCTTCAACCACTTGAGAATCATCCATGTTACATCGTACAGAAGGTGGATTTCAGTTTGGATATTCAGAACACGAAGGTATCTTATATCTTCAATGATTAAATCCGAAAGGCCATTACCTTTGCGTGTGTACGTTAAAAGTGGTATATTCCATTCATTCTTTGACAGTGTACGTTTTTTGAACCCAGGTATTGCTCAATGATATGCAAGCGACTGAATATGAATGGACAATATTAGGAGATATCCTCGTACCAGCAAGAATGACAAAGGAACCCGCTCCGTGTAATATCCTGTAACTGTAAAAAGGGCTGTGAAAGTATGTACGGTTGTCGGAAAGCAGGAATTGTGTGCTCTAATTTATGTCATTCTCGAGGAATTGGATGTGTGAATGCAAAATCAAATGTTGAAAACCATGGAGATGAACGAGATAATGATAACCTCATTGATTTTTAATAAAATAAGTCCGAATGGACTAGTTACAAAAATGTTCCTAAAGTGTATACTAACGTCTAATGTAAATACTAAGTTGATTTGAAGGATACTAGGAGGAAAATTGCATTCTAGTTATGAACAAGACATTTTTAAAAAAATTCACTCAAATGACTACTGTAGTTGAGGGTGATTTTAAGTGTGTGAATTACGATTTTCCTATGAATAGGACTACCAATTTCTGCTACTTTCTAATGCTGTCAATAAATGAGTTTTGTTAATATACGATAATTGTCAGTGTTGCAAGTTTTAAAGAATTTATGCGAAAATCACGTTTTGTCCCGAAATTTTGGGTTTTGCGCTTCTTCCACAAATTGGGGTTGATTAGTATAAGTGTTATCTCGTTCGAATTTACGTTTCTTAAGATTTGTAATGATATATAACTCTTGGTCTTATGTGATAAAAGAAGCTGACTAGAACCGCATAAAGTGTATGTCACCTTATGCACTTTTGTACAAAGAGATCAGAAAGTAACATAAGTTATATTTTTTTCTCGGCTTGTATTGCACCGATTTGTGTCATTGTTGGCTATGATTGAGATAAATGTCCAGGATATCTGTTGATGGTGTTTCGTTGGTGTGCAATAACTGTCAGTGTTGCAAACTTCTGATGATTTCTGAAAATATCTTTTTTTTAAATAAAAAAAGCTAATTTCTTCTTCATCTTCTTCTAGAAATTTAGCACGATGGGCATATATGTTATTTACTTAGATTCTCTGTCTTTCAAGCTTTCCAACCATATATGATTCATGGCTTTGTGATAATTAGAACGGTGGCTAGAAGAATAAACATAAAGGGTGACGGTTTCCATAAATTGGTTGTCGTCATCTAAAGATGGCGGACATTTTTCAAAATTGCGGGAAAAGCTACAGTGGGATTTTAGGGGACTTTTAGTATGTTATTCCTGACACATCCCCCTACTTCCATACCAATTTTCAGCTTGTTACTAATTTGTTCCTTTCTCAATCCTATCTTTACTCGACTAAAATAAATACATTCACTTCTTTGCACTACTGTAGTAAATGTAGAAAGCAGATCCTCTTTATCTTTCCACGACATTTCAGCATCCTGTTCTCGAACTGCAGGTATTACTCTCTTTCAATCTGAATTACTTATGCCTAGTTTGAAAGAAGAGTCAGTATCATTACTTATACGTTGCAATTTCAATGAAACAGCAAGAAATAGTTAACCATATTTGTCCCTAGAGAATTTCTGAACTATGTATAGAATCGTTTTAGGAAGTTGAGACTATATGCTATTGTTTTACAAAATTAACTTTCGCAATATGCTGACATGTTCTTCGAGTTTTACATAGAATACAGAGAATAATAATGAATGAGAATAATATACATACAACCCCAACTAAAATTGTTTGCTGTTTGAAACATTTTCGATATACCAAGTGATCGCAAGCGACTTTTGCCCCCCTTTTCCGGTGCATAAACAGATGACTGCGGTTTTCCGATGATAGTCATTCCATTATCTTACATATAATTTTACAACACAATCAGTTTTTAGTCAAGATAGATTCAGTAACTTTTTGACAATGTTCCAAACAATAGACAAATGCAAATACATCGTCAAGCAATACAAATGCCTGTCTCGCTCTCGGACTTGTCTCGAAATGTTGAATTTCCTCGGTCACAATTTAAACTTTCTTGTGTATGTCTTCATATGTCTACTAGATATACTAATACTAGATTTAATACTAGATATGTTATAAGTGTCAAATGCAACGTCCACTCGTTGCACATTATACTGGTTAGCGTCTTGCTTGATGTGTTCTTGAAATATCATTGAGGAGTACTCAATTAACGTACTTGTAGCTGTTGGCTTAAGAATGTGAACAAGGGCTGCCCCATCGTACGTAATTGCATGAAACTTAAGAGGAGCTACATCCTTTAACGTGGTGGTAGAAATGCGTGGTATAATGGATTCCTCCTGGCCAATTTCACTTCGGTGTTAGAACAGTCTCTTACTACTGCATCGTTCTCCAGTACTCCAGTTCTCCAGTAATATATTGTTCTCCAGTACCAAAGCATCTGATCATCTGAGCTTTATCACCAGTTCTCATAATCCCATTATGAGAAATGGAGGGTGGAAATCATTGGTTTTCAAAGGCCAAGAAGTTGTCGATATCTAATTCTCTGTTCAGACATATTGCAAACAGCTTAGAAAAGAAATCTATGTCGTATTTCAGTCACTTTATAAGCATATTAGTGGATCGAGCCTTTCTAGCAAATCCAAACATCTTGAAAATATTCTTAGATATTGGTGAGTATATTGAGACTCGTGAGCATGTTGTAATAACTTCTTTATTTTGTAATAACTTATGTAAGTTATTACAAAATAAATACAAACATTATTTGAAAAGTAGTTAACAAGGAAGCAAGACAACATGATAAGTCATCAACTACTGTTGAGTTCATTTTTCCAGTCGTTGCCTTAACCTAGATTTTTGGGTAATTCATACTCTGGACACACTTTAATTTCTATGGATGGCAACACTGATGATTCTCCCGGTTCGTATTTTCGGGTGTAGAATAACATTATCTATTACTGTGGTAAGTTACATTTCATTATCTCTTTTCACTTACGGAAAACGGGCAAAAGAAAAATTTTTAGGTTTTGAAAAATATTTAGTAGTCTGCTCCCTTAAGTGAAGTATTTTTATGGTTTATCCATAGCCAGCTTAGTACTTTCCACCACGGAATTAAGATAATTGAAGGAAGTGCAAGAAGTGTTATGGAGGTCATTGATGTATTGGAAGGCATGCTTAAAAACACTTCAGTGTCACGAGAAGTGAGTTTGTTTCTTCAAAACCCTTACTAGGTCTCAATAGCACTCTGAATTTTTAAAGATATATCAATATGTGTTTGGGATCCTTGCCCATAATGGCAATACTGAAAGAATTTTCACTCATGAACATTCAGTGGACAGACGAAATAAACAGGATGTTAGTGGAGACCCTTTCAGCAATTCTTCAAGTACTATACAATTTAGAAATGAACTGTTGTAACTTTTATAACTTGGTATTAGAAAAGAAGGAAGTTATAAAGATGGCTAGGACAAAGCTATGTTTTCTCATGAATTTACTTCATGAAATGAACTCATGTTTTGCATTAAATTATTCTCATGAATATACCCAAGGGCGCCCATGTTGTGTTTTCCACGGGGGGGAGGGGGGGCAAGTATAAGCGACATTTCAAATGTAGTTTCAAATTTTGCTGTAACTAATGTAAAGATTCTATTAGGTTTTAGATATTGTCAAGTATAACTTCCTCTTAGGGGGGGCAAGCGCCCTACCTTGCCCCCCTGATGGGCGCCCTTGAATATACCTCATGTTATTCATTTTAATAATTGAGAAATATTTCATATAAGAGTAATTTTAGTAGTTTTCAAATATTTCATTGCTTTTGATTTTACTACCTTTTCAACGGGTCATAAAACGAAAAAGTGGAAATTTGTCCTTTTTGTGAGAGATACAAAAAGAGAAAGAAAGAACGGAGAGGCTAAACAATATATTTAGGGGAGCAACCTATCCAGAAGTAAAATGTGTCCCGTTTTTTCTAGTTGACGATTTGGTCACCCTACTCTAAACTAAGGCTTCATACTTACTTGTGTGAGCTATTTCCTCCTTGTCAAAAATATACACACTTTGAACGAACGTACTCAAAGCCTGTCGATTCCCTTGTTTTTCGTTTTCACTCTGCTGAATTATTTGTGAATGGATTGGTGTTTTAACTTCTTGAAGTCCATCATTCTCAATTGAAACGGCTTTTACATGCCTTTCTGAATTTTTTTTCTTATTTCCAGTGTCTCCTTTCGAAAGTTAGTGAAATGTACGGTAATAAATAATCCACTTTTTGTTTTAGTGCTTCTAAGTCATTCCTTAAGTGCTCTTCACAAAGTTTGCAGAAAGCACCACCTCGTGTAGGATCAAAATATAGCCAACTATGCTTACCTTCCCACTTCCTTTGATATTTGAATTCCCCTTCAACGTCACAATTACTTGAAGATGGCTCCGACTCAATATCACCGCTTAGAAAGGACAACTGGAATTGATTCTGCACTGTCAATTTCGCTGCGAATGTTGCCGATTGAAGAACATGAGTCACATTCAACAAGTCGTCGTTTGTCTAAAAAAGATAATAATGTCGGTTGTTTTGGAATTTTAGCAAGGAGAAATGTCAACTGTCAAATGTTTCACACGCGTATTGACTCTTCAAAATATGTACCACAACACCACACACACAGGTAGGACAAATTAAAGCACTTACGCCATCTCCCAATTCAGTAACAAACTTGAATCATGCAATAATATGTGTAGATTTGCTATACATCTTTTCTTCCGCTACAATCAGTAGACAATGGCAGTTTGGTCGTTGTCTCATCCCAAGATTAGGTTGCTACTCGATAGATCAAAGTCTTATTTCATATTCAACACCCTTACGCCTTCTTCTTACTTTGTACAATATAGTGATAGTATAGAATGGATTAAGTGAAATAATATTTTAGTAATCATTGTTTTCTTTTTAATTTTAAAATATTTATCTACTAAGCCCAAGTAGACAACAGGTTTTCACCAAATAATTATAGAGGGACCTGAAGCGCCCGGGGGAAATTTTTGTAGCTCTGAAGGTTGAATTCCACCGGGCCACTCCTGAAATTATCACTGTTGTTAGTCTTAATTTATCTTATTCTATTAGTATTATTGATTCATTCTAACTATGGCCTATGGAACCCGGAGGTTCAATGCCGCGTTCACAAAAGCTCTCTACCGACTTCTATCGTTAGACAACTGGATCCAGTTTCTACTTTGTATGAGGGCTACTATTTTTATTTTAAGCCTTGGCAACATTGATTGTAGTTAGGCGCCATTTTTTGTTTGGATAAAAACATTTTACATTATTCACCATAATGTATTTCAAATGTTTTGTCAAAAGCTTTATTTGTGTTTTTATGTTGACTTGAAGATTGCGTGACAACTCAAAAATGGAATTAACTCGTGAAAATGATCGTGCGATGATTTATTATGATTTTCGACGTGGATATTATCAAGTTAAGAGTGCGTCGATCACCTTACTTCCACATTAGGTGACCAAGCTCCATCCTTTGCCACTGTGGAACGCTGGTATAACGATTTTACTCGTGGCTGCCATTCGCTCACTGACGAAATTCACGAAGGTCGTCCAAAATCAGTTGTTTTTCAAGAAAACATTGATGCTGTGCAAAACCTAATACTGCAAGATTATCGTGTGACATACTGTGAGATTGAGGCAACCCTATGCATTAGCTCCACCAGCATATATGAAATGTTACATGATCATATCGCTGTGAGAAATGTTTGTTCTCCTTGGATCCCACATAATTTGACAAAAACTCAAGAAGAAGCTCGCGTCGAATGGTGCACACAGGTGATGAATAAATACAATGGCGGTGCTTCAGAAGACGTATGCAAGAGAGTAACAAGTGACGAATCATGGATATATGCATATAAGCCGGAAAGTAAACAGCAGTCGACTATATGGGTGATCCAAGATGTACCGAATCCAACAAAAGTTGTTCGCGCTCGAAGCACATAGAAACAAATGGTTACCTGTTTTTTTTTCGCAAAAAACTGGTCATGTGGCAACTGTGCCATTAGAGGAACGTAGAACTGTTAACTCTGAATGGTACACAACAATTTGATTGTGGGGGGTCTTTGGTCAAATACGAAAAACTATGGTCAAGCGCCGTCGAATCATTCTTCACCAAGACAATGAGAGCTCTCACACATCTCGTCTAACAACCGTCTATTTGAACACTCAAAAAATCGAATTGATGGCTCATTCGCTGAACAGTCCTGATTTGGCACCCAATGACTTCTATTTGTTCCCGGATGTCCAGAATAAATTGCGTGGACAACGATTCTTGTCGGCGGAAGAAGCCGTTTATGCGTTCAAAAAAACATATTATGGAGGTGTCTCAAGAAGATTGGAAAAGATGCATTGACAAATGGTTCGAACGAATGCAAAAGTGTATTGATCATAAGGGAGAATATTTCGGAAAACAATAAATCAATTTTCAGTGACAAATTACTGTTTTTTCATTGTTAGGTTCAATATAAATAGTGGATCTCGTATCCCGACGAGATCCATCTTAATATTGTTTTCATATCTTAACATTGTTGAGGTCTCCCTAACGGTCGTTTTCCAATTGCTCTCCCAATCAATACTTTGAAAGCGCTTCTACTTTGTTCCATCCTAGCTACATTACCTACCCACCTAAGCCTCCTAGAATTGATGACCCTAACAATGTTTGGCAAACCGTATAAATTACGTAGTTCGTCTTTATGAAGTTTCCGCCATTCCCCATTCCCGTTCCTCTTGGGTCCGAATATAAGTCTCAGGATCTTGTTCTCAAATACTTTCAGTCTATGTTCTTCTCTCAGAGTAAGCGACCATGTTTCACAACCATACAGAACAACAGGCATGATTATCGTTTTATATATTTTAAGCTTCAAATTCCTCGTCAGAATTCGCGACGACAAGAGATTTTGAACCGAATAGTAACACGAATTCCCTGCTTTTAATCGACATTTAATTTCTTCGTGAATATGGTTTTCGTCTGTTAGTATTGATCCTAGATACTTGAAACTATCCACTTTATCAAAAGAATTGTTTAATATATTAACGCATCCATGATATGTCGTATTACGGTTCCGACGCACTTCCATGTATTTAGTTTTCTCTTCATTTACTTCTAAACACAAGTCACTGCAAGTGTTTAATACGATCTCTGTATTTCTTTCTATTGTTCTCCTATCATCCCCCATTAAATTTACATCATCAGCATACGGCATAACCTGGTGAACACCGTTCAACTCTAGGCCCTGGTTGCTATCTTTGATTTTCCTTATAGTATATTCCAGGACAAAGTTGAATAATAATGGCGACAACGCATCTCCTTATTTCAGGCCATTCTCGACGTGAAAGCTCGTGGACAAAAATTTTCCTACCCGGACTTTACTTGGGGATTCACCTAAACATACCTTAATTATTCAAATTAGCTTTTTCGGTATTCGAAATTGTGTAAGGACGTTGTACAATGTCCCTCTTCTATCCGAGTCGCAAGTCTTTTTAAAATCAATAAATAGTTGATGTATCGGGGTAACGTATTCTTACTTTTTTTCGAGTATTTGGCGAATAGTAAATATTTGGTCGATTGTTGATCGATTTCGTCTATATCCACACTGATAATCTCCAATAATTTCATCTGGTTATGGGGCCAATCTCCCTAATAGAATGTCTGAAAGGATTTTACAGGATATTTAGAGAAGAGGGATGCCTCGACAATTATTACATTCAGTTTTGTCGTCTTAATTGTAAATTGGAACAATGATTGATTCTTTCTACTTTTGTGACAATTCTCCCTTGTTCCAAATGAGGAGAATGAGTTTGTGTATCTTGTTCCACAATTTTTCGCCTCCAGTTAAAGTAACTCAGGTGGAAATTCGTCTGCACCAGTTGATTTGTGTTTCTTTAATTTCTTTATAGCGTTTTCTACTTCTATGCGGTTGGGTTCTGGAATATACGGTTCTGCGGTGTGTATCTCCCTTTCTCTACGCATATTAGTATTCGGCTGCGTGTTAAGTCATTTTTTTTTTGCTAGCCAGAGGCTAGCATACTCTTACAAGGCTACACCCTCTTCTAGGTGGGGGAGTTTATGGGATAGGGCTCAAGGATTAGCAGGTTGATGGACTGAGTAATTTTGTATATTTATTATTATTTATTTATTATCACAAAGCTGGACATTATGATCTTTGCGATCATAATCATAAAATTGTGGTAAGGTAAACAATTGTATATTAATAAAATGATGAGTTCTTACGTTAAGAATGAAATGAAACTAAATAAAGTGATTAAAATATGAAGAATATGAAGAAAGTAACCACAGAAAATAGATAAAGAAAGAAATATAAATATATCGATAGTAACATGTAGAAATATAGATATTGCATACACATAAAATGAAATTCGAAATACAAATATAAAATACTAGCAGCGTTCACCCCGCTTCGCTGCGGTCACCCCGGAACGCAATAAACTTTGTTACTTAGATAATTTTTACTTTTTCGCTTTCAAGTGATATGATAGCAGCGTTCACCCCGCTTCGCTGCGGTCACCCCGGAACGCAATAAACTTTGTTACTTAGATAATTTTTACTTTTTCGCTTTCAAGTGATATGATAGCAGCGTTCACCCCGCTTCGCTGCGGTCACCCCGGAACGCAATAAACTTTGTTACTTAGATAATTTTTACTTTTTCGCTTTCAATTGATATGATAAAAACCATAGAAGATTGCATTAATGTTAACATTATAGCGCCTGTCATTTATGTTAACCCGCCGAGTGACACGGTCATGCGGGTTGCATATAAATACGTTTATTTTTATACCTATGATGAACTAACAAAGGATTTGTACGTTATGGACACTTGAATGGTCAATTATCTCAAGACACTGGTAATTAAAAATTAAAGTGATATGATAAAAACCATCTAGGGTCCAAATCCTAATAACCCCCCAAAAATGAAAGAAATTGGTTCAGCCGTATTAGCGTGATGAGCTAACAAAGGATTTGTGCGTTCTCTTTTATAATATAGATTGGTGGTTTTGAGATCCGTATATGTTCAGCTATGGTTTAGTAAATAATGAAGGTGAGTGATGAAGTGAGGTGCGATACACAAGACAACACAGGAGATGTTAGCAAGACAGGTGAAGTTATCTTCTGCCTAGGGGCTGCGTCACTGCTCTAAGCTGATGAGGACATAAGGAGCCCTGTTAGAGTCAGAAGGACTTACTGTGCTGAAAATGATGGAAATAAGTGAGGTAGATGGGTATGAATTTGATAGTCGTCGAGTAACAATAAATCTGGGTGCTCATTTGACAGTGTATAGCAGTAGAGAGTGAATAGCAGACTGAGTGGGGAGTAGGCATAGCGAGGACGAACAGGATGAAGAGTATGATAGTGCATAGTATCGAGGAGTAATGGCTGGTGAGAATTATATCGGACTGTGATGAACTCAGGGGTGTAGCCAGCAAGTTTGTGTAGGGGGGGCGTCGTTTTTTAGGGGGGCCAACTACAATGTACAAAGCCAAAAAAAATGTGTTGCTGCTAGTGTTTTTGAGGCCTGAAAGAAAGGAAAATTTTGGTTTCCTTCTGGAAAACTAAAAACACTATCTTAGCTTATTATTATTATTATTATTATTATTATTATTATTATTATTATTATTATTATTATTATTATTATTATTATTATTATTATTATTATTATCCATAAATTATATTCAAGATAATTTTTATTATGCTTAATCAAGAACTACTGCCCGGGACCAAACGCTATACTTTTGTGCATAACTATAAAGGTAACCAAGAAAGTTCTGTCCCTTTTCGTGGAGGTCTGTGTTCAATTGGACCTCACACTGTGAGTTGAATGCGACTTGAGATAAGGCGAACGTCAGTTATTGGTGTGGGTATATCCAACATACTACCTGGTTGTGGCAATTCAGACACACCGTGAACTTGCTTAAGACAGAGGGAACATGGGACATCCACAGAGCGTCATAAGAGCATGTATGCTGAACGAGTTCAAATGGAGGTCAAACGCCGCTGTAGCGGGGCAGAAGATATGCCAGGCCTTTGATGAGGGTGTCGTGACGACGCGGACATTGCAGCAATGGTTTAACAAGTTTAAGGACGATGACGAAACACCCGAAAACACCACGTGCCAGAAGACCAACACACGTACAAAGGGGAACTGGGACTACAATTCAGTGTGTGGAGAAGCCATTCGGCAGCACATCCATCAACTTGTGAAGCACTACAAGTTGGATCGATGGGTCTCTTATATTTTGACTCCGGACCAGAAGGCAACGCGGCAGTCGCCTGTGTTTATTTACTGTTTCGGAGCCATTTCTGGACAGGGCGTTGACATGTGGTAAAAAGTGTGTCCTATACGAAGCTCCACCGTGCCGTCATCATTGGTTAGCATCCCATGAACCGATTTCAAAACAGCCGAAACCAGCACTGTACCAGAAGAAGGTCCTTCTGTATGTTTGGTGCATCGTGCATCGGGAACTGCTACCAGCTGGTCAGAGTATCAGTGCAACTGTGAAGTGTCAGCAGTTGAGCTGTGCTCAACAAAAACTCAAAACTCTGGAGCCATCACTTCTGAATTGCAAATGGGTCCTCGTTTACGGGACAACGCTAAGTCCCACGTGGCTAGGATAACTCAGGACACCATTTTTCGCCTTGGATGGGAAACAACATTGCAACCACTATATTCCCCGGGTATTGCACCGTCCGATCATCACCTGTTCCTTTTTTTGGACAATCACCTTAGAGGACGCCAGTTCAAATCCCTAGTAAAAGTTCAAAATGCACCTGATACTTTCTTCGTTTCACGGTCCACCAAGTCCTACCGCGATGGATTCGATGGCCTTCCTGAACGTTTTCAGAAGGTCGTCGATGCCGATGGGGACTATTTTTGATCTTCCAGGTTAGGTGACATATCGATGTTCGAAGGTGGTGGGTGAAAAAGCAACAAATTTATTCTTGGTTACCTTTATATTTAAATTTAAGACCTTGTATACAGAACCTCTCTACACAAGATTGATTTTCTTTGAAATTTCACTTAATTTCTTTAAGGTTTCCTGACCGTACATAATTATTTTATTACACTGAGTAGAAATAAAAGAGAGATCGAATGAAATCCAAATTGAATAAAAGCATTGTTTCTCACCAAATTTTCCATCCTCTATGTTTTTTAAAACACTTGTTAAAGCATATAAAAATATACTGTACTTACAAATCAGTTTAGTACCTTTGTTTTATGGCTGTATTTGTAGTACCTTGTTAAAACGTTTGTCTTCAAACTGTCAAATATAAATTGCAGTAAATTGTGTAATCTGCTGTCACAAAAAACATCCCATTTTTCGATCGGTACAAGGAAGAGATACTATACTATTGTTTGATCGGTATGGAAAAACAATATTTCTCCATACTATTTTACCATAAATTATTAACTGTCAATAAACTTTTTTACTTTTAAATGAATGAAGCGAGATAATTTTACTATGATGTTTTAAAAGCTGGTCATTTGGGGGGCCAGGAAACCATTTGGGGGGCCAGGCTCCGATGGCCCCCCCCCCTTGGCTACACCCCTGGATGAACTTCTGACGAAGGGATTCGAGATGAAACGTGATGTCGGGGAATGTGATGAGATTATATAAGTCGCGGATTGGACTGGGTAACTGGATACGTTGTGCGATGTGCAATGCGTGACGCTCAAGGACACGTAACTTTTTGTAGTATGTAGGAAGAGCGGAAACCCAGGCGGTAAAACCGTTGGTAAGGACTGGGCGCATGAAAGCTTTGTATGTGTTAAGAACTGTTTTAGCTTGTAGGCCCCAGGTAGCGCCAGTTAGGCGCTTTAGGAGGTTTAGGCGCTGATAAGCTTTGGCAGCTACTTTCTTCAGGTGAGGTTTCTATGTGAGGTGTGAATCATAAAGAATGCCCAGATAGGTAATGGTTCGAGTTGGAACAATTAGAGTGTCATTAACTGTGAGTAAGAGCAGTGGCGGGTTGATGTGAACTCTAGAGCGTTTTCGGGGTGGTATGAAAGTAATGGCCTGTGTTTTCGCGGCATTTATTGAAAGACTCCACTTCCGACACCAACTAGTGGACCGATTAATGGCTTCCTGGAGAGCGTGATTGATCTGGTGGATAGTATTTCCTAAGGCCAAAAAAGCGGTGTCATCTGCATATTGAAATAAATATACATCAGGAGGAAGTGCGCGGAAATCGGCCACAAAGATGATATATAACAACGGTGAAAGAACAGAACCTTGGGGTACTCCTGACAGAAGTAAGATAGGATGAGAAAGGTGATTATTGATGCTGACGTAAGAGAGACGACATACAAGAAAGTGATAGATGAAGCGAATATAAGTAATGGGAAACTCGAAATGTAGAAGCTTAGGAAGAAGTGCCAGATGCCAGACTTTATCAAAGGCTTTTTCAAGGTCGAACAGAAGTAGACAGGATGGTTTAACGGAGTTATAATGATTTGTGATGAGATTGGTGAGGCGAAGGAGTTGATCATTGATAGAGTATGATGGGCGAAAACCTGCTTGGTGAATAGGAAAGATATGTTTAGATTCTAGGTACGGGTGCAATCTTTTAACAAGTATGCGTTCTAGAATTTTGCTAAAAGTAGATTCAATTGAATAGGTCTATAGGAAGATGTAGCAGTAGGTGACTTTTTTGGCTTCAAGAACATGAGTGTTTTAGAGGTTTTCCAGTCCATTTGGAAGAATCCGGTACGGACAATGAAAGTATAAATGAGGGCAATATGTGTCAGGAGTGTAGGAGGACTTTCCTTAGTGTGTCGGTAGGTTATATTGTCAAAACTTGGGGCAGAGTTTCGTTTGCGATTAACAACAGTAATAATTTCAGCTGTGGAAATGGGTGTTGTAAGTGGATGATTTGGAAGAGTATGAGATAGATTAGACTGTAACTGAGGAGAGTTCAGAGGTAGGTTGGAAACAGGATGCTGAGCAGTGATATCGGAAATCGGTGTGGGTGTGAAAATTTCCTGCAAGTAATCTGCAAAGGCGTTGGCTTTATCCTGATCACTCTGAAGTGGTGTGTCATTATGGAGTAGAGGATAGTGAGGTTTAGTGTATTTACCGCACAGAGCGTTAAAGCGTTTCCAGAATTTGGAAGGGTGACTAGTTTCATTGAGATTGTTACAAGTTTTAACCCAGTTTCTCAGTTTATATGCCTTGAGATAATTTGGAACAGTGCGTTGCAGTTGATGATGGTGAGGAAGGGTTTCTGGGTTGCGAGTACGAACATATTCGCAATAGAGCTGGCGAGAACGGCGTATCATAGTTAAGTATTGAGGCGGAAGATGTGGTTTGTATGGAATGGAAGATGAACATGGAATATAGAGTTCTGATGCATGAGAAATGGTAGAACTGATTGTAGTAATGCTCTCGTGCAGCTGCTCTTCCGTAGCTGGTGGTTTTTGATTAGCAAGAGATTGGGAAATATGATCACGATATTTGTTCCAGTCGGCTTTGTCGTAACGAAGTGATAATCGAGGAAGTGGTGTGTTGGCAATTTGAAGAGCGTGTGTGTTTTCATAAGTAAGTTTGAGAGGTGCCTTATCGCTGCCAATTAGATCGAGGACTTCGACTGTGCAGTGGGGAGTTATAGAGTTAGAAGAGATGACCACGTCAGGCGTCGTCTGAGAGATAGGACGAGACGGTTTTTGTAGATCATGAAAATTTCCTGTTGTATGCGAAGTAATAAACTGTAATAACGTAATACGTTCATTATCTGTGCGACTATGGAAATTAATGTCTGCCATGATGAGATAATGTTTATAAGTGTTTGAGATGTGTTGGAAAAAGCAAGAGGGATCTGATGTCCAGGTCGGATATAAACTGTGATGAGAGTGATCGCGATATTTGGGAAATACAAAGGTGTGATAACATGTTCTGGAAGGTTGGGAAGCGGACAGATATGGTGCCGAAAGGGCAAAGTATGGTAAAAGCCAATGGCTGCTCCACCGTTAGCTCGTTGAGCATGAATCTGGCTATCACAGCGAAGTATGTTGTAACGGGGAATGTGGATAGTATAAGTAGGTTTTAAGAAAGTTTCGTTGAGAAGAAAGGCATTCACATTTTCTTCCAACAGGAGCGTGTCAAAGAGCAGTTTGTTTTTGGATAATGATCGAATGTTCAGGAACAGAAATACAATACTCATGATAAGAGGTAGTATGTGGAAGTAGTTATTGATTGGACGAAAGATTTGTGGTATGAAAATAGACATCGGTGTTTGAGTAGGTCGCATTGAAGGAGGCGTGGAAGATGATGCGGGCAGCATGAGTAATTTGTTGTAAGATATGTGGACGGATAAATGGATGAATGTTTTGTAATGCTAGAGTTGTAAAAGCTAGAAGTTTATCAATAGTGACGGGGGTCGATTCTACGGGAAAGTCGGTATTGGTGGATGAATCATGTGTTCGCAGTCGAGCTACTAGTTCTGGATGGGATGCTTCTGGCGGAGGTTTACCCTTGCATTTGTAGCTGTAAGTGGGATGTTGTTCGTTGCAAGTAGCGCACCTAGGTGGTTGAGTTAAATTTGTACACGAGCAAGTAGGATGTGTGCCAGTACAGTAGCCACATACGACAGTATTACGGCAATTGGCAGTAGTATGTTGGTTATATGCTTGGTACTTCTCGCAACGAATTGGTAATGGGGGTGAAGACCGAGAGGGTTCCACACGATGTCGTTGCTTATATATGTAAGCACCATTAGCAAGTAAGATATCGATGGTCTCTTGAGATGCACTAAGGATCCGCACCATATACGTGGGTCCTTGATCTTTGCGAATGCGAAGGGCTTTTGTGATGGTAAGACCCTCTGCCCGTAACTCTTCTGAAATTTCATCGTCGGTGTACGACGGATCGACACCTCTTATAACCACAGAAAGGAGAGGAGGTTTCTTAGGTGGTGGAGGTTGTTTGCGCCGAGATGAACTAAGAGTTTTTATGGTGGCATTCTTACCGAAGATTTCAAAAGAGGCTTTATTACGTACAGTGATGGCAAATTTTGGATCATGCGACTGCAGTATAATTCCGTTACGGGCTTTAACGAATCGAATGAGATTGATCCTAGGAACATATTTGCGTAACTGTAGAACTAGAAACTTGATATTTTCAAATTTAGGGTCAAAATTTTGTAGTAAGAATGAAGGAAGCTGATAATCGGATGTTGAGGTAGTGCTCAGAGATGATTCTGAAGATATATCCGCAGTTCCCAGGTCCATGGCGTTAGATGTTGGCGGCGATGTTTCAGACATATGCAGTCTCTTAGCTGGCGGTGAATTTCTGACACGCTCAGCGTAGTTCTCCGTGTGAATGGGCGATCGTGATCGGCTGGCGGCGTTCGAGACGGTGGAGGCATTCGAGCGCTCTGAGGCTTTACGATGTCTATTGCCGTCCTTCCTCTTTTCCACCTTCGTGGGATGAGCCGATGGGGCGACAAAGACTGGGGGTAATCCTCTATGACGACCATCCATCGAAGCCCAGTGATCTGAGGAGGATCCGCCATGAAGATATAGAGTGGGGCCAAAGCCCAAACTTGATGAACCTAAGGCGTGTACAATGAATGTGATCTGATTAAAATTATATAGGTGAGGTGACCCGTTCGGATAGCCACCAAGATAGGAGGAAGTTTCCGGACAGACCCGTAGCTCTCCACACCCTTGGCTTGATCAGTCTGGAGAGTAGAGCTCGTAGGAATGACGCAGAAAAGTCAATCGTCAAAGAAAACTTTTTATTTATTTAAGTTACTATCTGTATCAGTGAGAACTGTTCCGTCAGCTTTCTTTAATGTATACGTCCGAGCTTGATAGCCTTTCTTAAATTCTTTGATCCCTTATACATGTCGCGAATGCTTTTATTTCTACTATTATCTTCAAGTTCCTTAATTTTAGCTTTCACTACTTTTTCTTTTCCTTTTTACTAAAAGAAACCGTTCAGCAGAGGCTACCAATATACCATGAACCAACAGAGTGAATTTATTTTACAAAAAAATAACACTATAAACATTTTTGAATTGGGTGTGTAAAAGCTCCAGGTAAGTAACCATGTATGAACATATCAAGTAACTAACACAGGGTCACATTTTTTATTTCTTCATTTTATTCACGTAACTGAATAAATAATGTTTTTTTCCTTTAAATTGATTACTATTTTCTTGAGTGACATGCTTGGTTGCTTTTCATTCGATTTTTGGAAATTTGTAATTGTTATGTTTGTTCGACCATTTGCGAAAATGTAGGCTTTCGGTTCATTGAAACTTGGAGTTGATTAATATATTTTGCAACAAATGTTATTCCTTCAACTTGAATTTTAATATCAAACGAATAATAGTCCATTTTAGTGAATTGAAAAGGTACTGCAGTACCACTGATATAGAACACCCCACGTCCAGCTATAATACAGTATATCAAGAGAACCTAAGTTCAGAGGTATATTGTAAGTAAATCAACGAAAATATTTCCCACGTAATGAAAAGTCTGGAGGAATCAATTTTGTTTGCTGCAAACTCCCAAACACATCGTCCAAAACAGAGAAGGTAAATTAAAAAATGAGGAAAAGTTCAACTAAATTCATGATATAAAACCATAATCATGAACATCCTTACTGTGATTCCAACGTGAAACGTTATAAAATCCCATCTCGAGAGGCAAATATTCACATTTTGTTTTTCAATTTCCAGCGTTATACTAATGAAAAAAATTACACACACACACACACACACACATATATATATATATATATATATATATATATATATATATATATATATATATATATATATATATATGTAGAGAGAGAGAGAGAGAGAGAGACCTATATATGGAGAATGGAAGAGAGTCTTCAATACTATATCAGTGAAGTATTCGTAAATTTTGATCTGTTACGTGTATCAGGAGTATATTTTGTTGTCAGGATTTAGTACTGGCATTAAGTGAACGTAACAATATTATAAGAAGTTTATTCTCCGGTTATTTTGTGGAACACTTTCCAAGTTGATTATTTTTCATTTTGTATTTAACTTCTTGCGCAGGGGTAAAAGTGGATCTGAAAAGGTAGTGGGACGTTAGGTAGCGGCAGAACTTCTCGCCATCCCCCTCCCTATCTTTGCCCATTGTAAGTTTTGGGAACTGAGGGGGATGCCGTACAATTTTTCTGGAAGTGAGAGAAGGCATTCCCCTGTGTTCCCCTCAATTTTACCCCTTGCTTTTACGTTGTTTATCGTTTGAAAGAAATATTAGAGACCGGTCTCCGTGCCTTGGAGTTCTTTTTTTTTTAATCACAAGCTACTAATGCGCTAGCATACATCCTTTTTCCGTGAACAAAGTTTGACAATTCGCACTGACAACAATATTGAGGACATATTGGCCTATTTCTCGTCGATAGAGGATTTTGTTACTGTCAATGAAGTATATATATATATATATATATATATATATATATATATATATATTGGAAAATATCATATGCTGCTAATTTCGACAAAAATTCTTTTTCTCTCTTTTTCAAAGAACTAGTCTAAAAATCCCACAAAATAATACATCACTACAGTCTAATATTAGCAGTATACACTTAAGTAATCCTTAAAGTTAACACTACGCGGCGCTTGCATGTACTTCGTAGCAAAATAAAACATGCATTTGAACGGATTGGTTTAGCATATCTTCTGCGGGATGTTCAAAAAGATCATATTTTTTCTATGTATGTATGTTTTTCTATAGCACTAATCGAATAGCGATGACATTTTATATGTCGAATATATGCCATGTAGCGTTAAATTTATATTGTTGTTTGATTGTCGTAAAATAATAAGAAGCCAATTCTTAAGTGTTATGAATCCTGGAATTAGTATCTTTAGTTTAGTAAAAAACTCATAGATGGCAGCTGCGTTGTAAGGTGTTTAAATATAACTCAAATAAGGAAGAAGTTCTTTTCAAAGGATTTTTCTCTTTATCCTGCAAGAAAATGAACAAGTTATTTAAAATACTGAAATTTATATAATTACTTTGGGTCCCCTAGTGAGTTGATATATACCAATCTCTAGTTTCGCTGAATCAAACGCGGTACAACACGTATTTATGCCACAGGCAGGTGGGTGGCTTTACAGCTTGACGATATACTTCTTATATTTTGGATTTTTTTTATTTTTGGAAGGGTGTATATTTGCATACGCCCTAATAATACAGTATTCTGAAAAGTTAAAGTCTGAAACAGTATGCTTTCATGCATCAAAGGAACATTTGTAGTAGTACACTAAATGAAGAAAACTATTGCTGTTTATTTCTCCATCAATTTTCAGGATATTTTCCTAGAATTCCAAGCATTACTTTCTTTCAATCTAAATATTTTATGCGAAGCTTCAATGAGGAATTAGTATGATTACTAGAGACCGGATGTTAGGCAAAATGCCTATTCTTTAATATTAAAGATATGATCAAAAATAACGTTTTGAAGTTTATATGGGGGGTTATAGTTTCGATTTAAGCCAATTTTATTTTGCCTATTTCGACCTTTGCTGCCTAAATAATTGTTTTAGTGCCTACTGTTGCCTATTCTATGCATTTTCTTCAAATTAAGCCTTCATTGAGAAAAATGTAATTTATATAACATAAATAATACACACATATATGTGTAAATTAGGTGTTTGTAAACACAAGCACGTGGTACGTTGCAATATATATACACAGAGTGAACTTCAAAGATGTGCACATACTTCGAAAAGTGATTAGTGATATCAAAAGAAGACAAGCAGTCCTCGTGTATTTTGTCTAATTCCGTGTCATGTACAAGTGACAGGATGCCAACTTGGAAAATCAAATCGAAAATCAAATCCTGACAATTGGAACAGAACCGAAAAATGTGCGCATACTTCGAGAGGTGATTCGTGACATGAAAAGAAGACAAAAAGTCCTCTTGAATGTCACGAATCACCTCCCGAAGTATGTGCACACCTTTATGTCTCGTTCCAATTGTCAGGATTTGATTTTGGATTCCAACTTCGCCCCCTTGTCACTCCTACACGACGTGGAATTCGACAACATGCAAAACGACTTTTTGTCTTCTTTTCATGTCATGAATCACCTCTTGACTTATGTGCACATCTTTCAGGTTGTCCCAGTACATATGGAATGCGCAACAAGCTTCGTTTTTATATATACAATAAAAGAAGATAGTAACAAAGAAGTACGTTTCTATATTCTTTGAACATTATCTATGACTTGAATCTATTTTTAGTTATATTGAGTATTTATCTTCATTATTTCGAGTAACATTTTAGTGCCAATTTTACTGCCTATTTTTAAAACTTTTAGTGCCTATTTGCCTGCCTATTTTCCAGGTTTTTAGTGCCTAAACATCCGGTCTCTAATGATTACTTATAACTTGCGGTTACAGTAAAACAGCAAGAAATACTGCAACGTATGTGTAGCTAGGGAATTTCTAAACTATGTATAGATAGTTTCGGGAGGTTGAGACTATAATTTTTTGGTTTATAAAATTAGCTTTTGGAATACACTGACAACATGTTCTTCGAGTGAGAAACTAAAATTATTTGAAATATTTTCGACATACCAAGTGATCGCAGGTGGCTTCTGTTCCCTTTTCCCTGTGCACACACCGATGACTGCGGTTGTCCGACGATAGTTATTTCATTATCTTACATATAATTTAACAACAGAATCAGTTTTGAGTGAATATAAATACAGTAATATCTTGTCAATGTTCGAGATGAAACCAAGATTTTCGAGACTGGACTTTTCCTCGTCTTGCATTATAAATACCAATCTCGATCTCGATCTCTTCTCGAAGTGTTGAGTTTCGCTTGGTCTCAATATATACCTCTTTGTACATGTCTTCATATCTCCTAACTCTTTAATAGATAAGAACTAGAGCTTCTAGCGCATTCTTCACTTTTTAAATATTTTACATATAAGAATTACACATACATATTTTATGAAAAAACAGGGTGCCAGATTTTCTTTATTGTTTCTAGTGTACCTTCATTTTTATGTGAATTGGGTACATCTGATTTCATTTTTAATTTCTACTTCTCACCTATCTCATAATAGCCACGTGATAATGTGTATATAATATCTTAAATATACATCTTTTATCATCTACACGGTTTAGTGCTAGTTTGTTAACTTCAACGTTATATATTTTATGTTTCCAACTTGGAATTAAACACATTTAATTGTAACATTCTCACTGATTAGACAAACAGCCATTATATTCATCAAATATTAAATCATTATTTGTAAAATTCATCTTGATTTCTTTTTTTCTTTCTTTCTTTTTTTTACAACATCCCTCTTTATCAAATTTGCTTGAAAAGTCCAAATCATTCTAATCAACTTCTGACGCTCTTATAGAAGACCTTTTTTGATTTTAAAATGAATATTTCTCCTGATTTTGTCTCTTTTACTTCATCTTTCATTTTACCGAAAATCTTCTTAGTAATCTTTATTGTATTATATTTGTTCCGTTTTTGTATAATCATTTCTATCAACATAATAATACTTGTTATATCTCCATAAAACTACTTCGTTTAAATATGTTGGAGAGAACTGTCCATGTCTGTAAAACATATTTCTATATTGTTTTTATATTTCAGTTTCATGATATTGTAATGGAAGTCATATAATAAACATTTTGATAGATATAAGATACACATTTCCACATAGATCGGTTTGTTAAATAATATTTTTTTTGTTCATATGCAGAACTACTAGTTTTATTTATTTATTTATTTATTTATTTATTTGCTGTATTTATTTATTTGTCACAAGACTACTGTCCGAATTACAATAGGCTTATAAAATGTAATATATATATATAATTTTATAAGTGTAAAATAACAAAAATAAAATAATAATATAACAGAAATAAAAAAGAAAGAAGCACAAATAAAATAAAATAAAAATAAAAGTAAATATACATAAGAATTCCATTGGTGTAAAGAAAAACAATGTTGTATCTATAACTTAACAGAAGTAAACGATGTATACATCATTCCAGTAATCATCTGACTTATTTCTTGTATAATGTTTGTTTCAACAATTTCAAGTATAAAGGATATGACAGAGAAAGATCTATCTCTGGACTTTTCTTAGGTACATTATTATTATTCTGACAAATTGAAATTAGGGGACAATTCATATGCATGGAAGTTCTGGATTTCGCATTATAAAATAGCATTATATTTCTTAGGTTGGCTTTGCTGGTATTAAAATTTAACGGAATTCATGATTATCCATAATACAATTCACCAATTTAAATAACAAAATCAATTGAGATATTACCCGCCGTGTAGTTAGTGACGAATATTTAAATGTATCCAATAATGTACTATAAGAAACTCTCATGTAAGAGTAATTCAACCTATACATTTTAAAATGCAAACGTCTTAAAAACTTATTTTGTATCATTTCAATGTTTCTTTCATGTCGGTTTCAGTAAGGTGTCCATACTATTGACACATATTGCAACTTTCAACGTACTATACTATTAAAAACCGTACAAAGTCTTATGTTAGTAAATTCACTTGTATTTCTAATTAAACATCCTAGAAATGTATATCCTTCATTAATAATTTTGTGTATATGCTCATTTAAAGCATAGTTTAGAATCTAAGAGGACGCATAAATAATTTACATGACTAACTTTTTTGTATTATTACATTGTTCACCGAGTAATTAGAATGACATCGGATGTTATTACCGAACATTTATTTATACTAAAAGGCAATTTATTGCCAATATTCCATCTGTAGCAACTATCTATATCAATTTGTAAATTGATAACATCATCATTACCCTTTATTTCTTTATAAACTTTCATATTATCTGTAAAGAACAGACATTTGAAGTACTTTATAACTCGGGGCAAATCATTGATAAAAAATAGGGAAAGCAATGGTCCAAGGTTGGAACCTTATGGTACACAGGAGAAAATTCTATAATATGTCGAACTTAATTGATCATTTTTTTTGTATATATTGTTGTTTTTTAAAAGTTTGGTCTCGTTTGATATTTCTTTTCATGATTTACTACTTGAATGTTAACTCTTTTTCTTATATCTTCCATTATCTTTCTAAACACCGAGTTTTTCGTCAACTTATAAAATTTTTTCTGGAAACCATTTCTTGCTTGTTCTCATCTGCATGTTTAGATCAACATAATTCTTTAACCAATCTGATTGCTCAAATTCTATTATTCGGTGTACCTTCTTTCATTTTGATCCAAATAACACTGTTATAAGTTTCGGCACTGAATTCCATATTTCTTCGTATCATATAGCGCTGTTACAAGTTTTGAGTATATAGATGCAGGTAATTGCATGTTTTGTGTTGGTACTAGATATTCTTTATTGGATAAAAGGATCCAACATATTTCACTCAATCGAAAATTATCTTGTACGCCTCCCTAACAACACAATCACATAACAAGCATATGCCTATCATGTTCCTTCAGGTACTACCATGAGCAAAATAAATGACGTGTCTCTTTATTTTGAAGTTTTTTGAAAATATCTCCGTTTTCTTTATATGTTCGAAATCTCGGAAGGTTTCCCCAGCAGGACAGGTTAATAACAAACCCGTTTTTAATATTTGTGTTAGATATTAGCTTAAAATAAAGAAATTAGAAGCAAAAAACATTAAATCGACAGAAATCTCGAGAATTACCAACTCTGCTAAAGTGGGAAATTTTCAAGAACGCGAGGGAATTCTGCAGTTCAACACGCAGCAGCGACATCTATGTCAGTGAGAGAAGCGTGGATTAGATCTACAAACGAAAATTTTAACGAAATATTTCTAGTATGTCTTATTATATGCATTATCAGCGAACTCCAAATATATGAATCTATGCTAAGTATTAACGTATAGATAGTGCAAATAGTGGAAATTACCTATGGAAAAAGACGAATTGTTAGCCCAATCGTAATGAAAAATCGTCTTTACTGTAGAACAGGTTCAACTTACGTAAGAAAGCAAATAGCTCAGTTAAATAAAGCAACGAGTTTGTATACCGAAGGTAGACGGTTCGAATCCCGTGAAGGACTATTGTAATTTTTATCACTAAGGTTATTTTATTTATTTTTTATTTGGGAAAGAATCAAATTGTAACATATGTGTAAAACTCATGACGATACCAAAAAAAAAGAGAGAAAATATCGTCGCATTTGCATTAGTGTCTCTAATTTTTGTTTGCAAACAGATTCGTAATTATTTCCCCTGTGCTCACTGATGCATAACGAATGTTTTCCAGTAAATGTTAATTCTAATTTGGAGAATTTTATAGTTTCACAATTTCTCACTACATAGTCTTCTATCTACGTGTTTGGATATTTTGATAACAGATTTCCCTATTAAATGTTTAATTTTCTCTATAAATATTTGTCTTAAATTGAAATTGTTTTGAATTTACTACATAAGCAAAGTTGCCCGAAGGAGAAGAGCTCAAGTAATAGATATTCTACGTAAAAGCAACCTATTGTAGAATGATGATGCTTCTTACCTTCAGCACATAATCTTAACGTTAGAGAGTCAGAGAGAGAAAAATCCTGTTTTTCCTCCCCTATGACCACTCATCTTAAAGCTCTACCTATAATGATTCGTGTCACATAATTTCGGCTCTCCAAAGACATTCATATTTATTATTATTATTATTATTATTATTATTATTATTATTATTATTATTATTATTATTATTATTATTATTATTATTCCTGAATATGCCACCATTACATAATGTTGTAACTTTAGACATCTTAGTTTATAGTGCTTTCTTTAGTAATAATTTGAGCAACCACGTCACAAAATTTAAAATGTATGAGGGGGCACGACGTTTTATTTCCCCTCCTCTCTTTTCAGCACCCTCCAACATAAGGTATATAATTTCTGAGAAGCAGGGCAGACAAAATAAATAAGAAATACATTTAGAGCTTCCTTTCGTCCTTCGTGAATGTAATATCACGTAGCATTTTTTATTCTACTGAAGACGACCCTAGGCCGTTATGGTTAGGTAACAAAAGAAATACCTAATATATTTATAGCGCCCCTTAACTGTAATATTACCTCTTCTTTATTTGTTCGAGGCTTCCCTACACAACCAAGGGTGACAAAAAGAATAGGAAAAGTGTCTAAAGATTACAAAAGACTTTATAGCTTGTCAGAAACAAGGCAGTATATACACAACATTGCTTTCGTTAACAAGTGTTTCACCCTTGAGTCGCTTATAAAATTAGGCAGAATAACTTTTGCCGATCATTGGTTTGGTGTCGAGCTAATAACGATGAGTATGTTTATTTACATCACTGTTAAAGAAATCGCAAACTTTCTGAAAGGAACTTACTTAGGAAACAGATCTTCCTTCTACTTAGCCAGAGCCCACTCTGAAAAATTGCAACTGGCGTTCTGAGTGAAAGTTCTATGGGACTATTAGAAAAATATATTCCCGTTTCCACGCTGATGGTAGAATTTCTTAAACCGTTATTGAATTACGTTCGAAGGGTAGGCGTAAATAGCGCCCCGGCAACAATGTGGCGTGGGGACCGCACAAGCTGCAAGGACAAAAAGTATACAGAAAGTACGCAGGGGCGGAGCAGGCCAAATTTTCACACGGGCAAAGTGACTTTTTGGCGCCCTTCCCCTAGTAGTAGCCTATATTTTACATTTTATCATAGTGTTTTTAATAGTTTAAACCAGGAGCGTCATTTCAGATTTTGCTTTGGGTGGGGGGCAAGACCTCTTGATATAAGTAAAATTTCGCGTTTTTCACTGATTTACTACTATTCTAATGATAAAATCTATATACATCTCAAACTCAGGGGGGGTCAAATGCCCCTCCCTGCCCTCCCTAAATGACGCCCCTGTTTTAAACCCATTTTCAAAAAGAAATCCTTACCTAGGAAAACTTCACAAAGAATATGGCCCGCTATAAACAATACCAACTCCACCTCCCCTGGTCTAGTGGCTAGCACGCCTGCCTTCTGTGGTACCGGGTCCAATTCCCGGTGGATTACTGTTGAACGATAAAAGTGGTTTGCATTCCACTATAATTAGTATCCACATCTCCCTTGCCCATTAAGGCATAACCGTCGAACGCTAAACTCAAGCAAACAAACAAACAATACTTAATTCCCGGCACTCTTTATTCTACATGCCATCTCTCAATTTTTCGATACAGCCCCCTTAGTACTATGAAACTCTCTTCTTCCATAGTGAAATGGAAAAAGATCATATAATTGCCACTACTTTACAAGAATATAAACCAGAAACGTCAGTTGAAAGCACATTATAAATTTACTTTTTGAGGCTCGTTTTGGTGCCCCTCTTTCTCTGGCGCCCCGGGCAGTCGCCCGGCCCTTAGTCCGCCCTTGAAAGTACGGACGCATAACTAAGGACTGCGGAGGAGAGGTTAACCTTCATGTTATGCCACTGGTTTGACGTGTTTGAAATGTTCAGTAAGTGATCGGTTAGTGAAATAATTTCGACGGTTACTGATGTTTAAAGTTTAGCTAAGACAAAGCTACCTAATCAAATACATTTGATATTGCGATGTCACAATTTGATTTTTCCTCACATAAAAAAGATAAAAACAATAGTAATAAAAACCCTTACTCGTACTGGGCTCCTAACTAACTAACAACCTAATTCTTACAGACTAGTTGCTCTGACCAACTGAGTTTCGATTTCTTACGCGAAAGAAGTCTGTTATATTAAGAGGCATGCTTTTCATTATCAAAACTGTTCGAAGTAATACGAACATGGCTTAAGAACAGAGACGGAACTGAATTACCACTCGATTGACCTTGAGGGCAAATCACCAAAGCGTAGCTATAAAATTAAGTTCAGCATGCATTTCTCTGGAGTTGTGTTCAGTATTCCTATCTGCCAGTCATGCTTGTTCGTAGGAGTAATATGTTACAAACCTGACCTTTCGATACAGCACAATAGCAAAAGAATAAAAGGGAAGTAATTCTTGCCCTTGTGAACGTTGGATACCACCATGTGCAATAAAACTGTCGCGTCTCCTTGAAGTGATATTTTATCGAAAATAACTCGTTTTCCTTTATATAGTCTATCCGAAGTTTTTGAGGGTTTCAAAATGAGGAAATGTTACTGACAAACAAGGACGCATTTAGGGGTGGGTCCAGGGGGTCCGGACCCCCTCTGAAACCCCAACTTTTCTGTAAATTTAGCCTAATTTTGGGGATTATCTTTTAAAATTTTATTATAATTTATCCTAATATTGAAGTCGGACCCCTCCCGAAATAAATTACTGCACACGTGTCTCTGACAATTTTCAATATATTCGTTAAATAATAAAGTAAAATAACTAAATTAGGAGCAAAAAGCTTTAATAATAATAATAATAATAATAATAATAATAATAATAATAATAATAATAATAATAATAATAATAATAATTGAAGCGAGCTTAACGAGTTTCAACCGTACGACTCAACCAACGTTTGGGTGCCTGTTCGTTCGTCTGCTCCTCTCATAAAAGACATTTCATTTTAATGAAACTAGTAAGTGCCTTCTTTTAGCTCTGCGGAGTAACTATTGCTTGGAATATGAATCTGCAAAACATAAGAGATAAAATTAACCAAATGGTGCAAGTTTCCACTTATATATATAAAACAATTTTGCAATATCAACTACGTGAATCTTGTCCCATAAATAAGCCGAAACCCCTACACCGAAGAGCCCTCCGAGATTTGATCATTGTCCACACGGACTGAAATTGTCATTTGAAGCCAAGACTTTAATATGAAGCCAATAATTTCTTTAAAATAGACGGAAAATTCGGAAGTTATAAGCATTTTCATATTTTTGCCTTTTCCCATAAGGGAGCCGTAGCCCCCTATACTGAAGAGCCCCCCCCCGGAGATTTGATCATTGTCCACTCGGACTGAATTTGTCATTTGGAACCAACACTTTAATACGAAGCAAAATATTTCTTTAAAATAGACGAAAAATTCGAAAGTTATAAACATGTTAATAATTTTGCCTTTTCTCATAAGGGGGCCGTATTAGCCTACACTGAAGAGCCCCACGAGATTTGATCATTTACCACTTGGACTGAAATTCTCATTTGAAACCAAAACTTTAATATGAAGCCAAAAATTAAACTTTTACATCAATTTAAACTGACTGGGTTCCGGTTCCCCCCACTATTGTTTAGTTTAGTTAAGTGGTAATTTGTGACAGCTTCACATCATCAAAAGCTTCACTTCCCCTCCCCTCCCCCAGGAGTTCGTGCTGGATCCACCACTGGAATCAATAGACACTCTTCCTATTCTTTTTGTCACCCTTGATTGTGTAGGGGCTCCCTCGTACAAATAAAGAAGCGGTAATATTACAATCAAGGGGCGCTATATATTAGGTATTTTTTTAGTTACCTACCCCTAACCGCAAAGGGTCATCTTTCGTAGAATAAAAAATATTACGTGATATTCCAGTCATGAAAGGGGAGAGGATGCTGTAAATATATTTCTTATTCATTTTGTCTGTCCTGCTTATCAAAAATTACTTTCTGTTGGAAGGGTACTGAAATGAGAGGGGCAAAATAAAAAGTCGTACCCCCTCCTACATGGTTGCTCAAATAAGTACTAAAGAAAGCATTTTAAACTAAGATATTTAAGATTTAAACTAGGAAACTAAGATATCCTTACATTATGTAAGGATGGCATATTCAGGATTATTATTATTATTATTATTATTATTATTATTATTATTATTATTATTATTATTATTATTATTATTATTATTATTATTTGAATGTTTTTGGAGCACCGAAATTTTGTGAGACGAACAGTGATATGTAGAGGTTTAAGATGGGTGGTCATAGAGAAGGAAAAACAGGATTTTTCTCTCTCTGAGTCTCTAACGTAAAGATTATGTGCTGAAGGTAAGAAGCATCATCATTCTACAATAGGTTGCTTTTACGTAGAATATCAATTACTTGAGTTCTCCTCCTTGGGTCTACTTACCTTATGTAGTAAATTCAAAACAATTTCAATTCAATACAAATACATTGTAAAACTTTTCCGTAATTAAACATCTAGGGCAGTGGTGTCTAATTATAATAAGCCTGAGGGCCATAACTGTCTTTACTAGTAAGGTGGAGGGCCGCAGCTAATAATAATAATAATAATAATAATAATAATAATAATAATAATAATAATAATAATAATAATAATAATAATAATAATAATAATAATAATTATTATTATTATTATTATTATTATTATTACACTACAAAAGAAAAATATAAAAAATATATTTGAAATTTAACATTCCTATTCAATGTGACTAATGAGGATGACTAGCAGCGTTTACAAGGGCTTTGGTATCTACATCCATTCCTCTTGTAAAAGATGTAACCCGCAGATGTAAGAGAGAAGAATCTCCAAGGCAGCTTCTGGAGTGATTCTTTGCAATTTTCATGGTGGAAAATGCACTTTCGCACAGATAAGTACTACCAAACAGTGACACTATTTTCCAACACAACACACAAAAGCTAGGGAAACGTTTGTTAGAAAGTAGTCTGAAAAATCTACTCCTTTCTTTGTTCTTGTCTGAAACAATGGGTCAGACTGAAAGTCACAAAGTTCGAGCTGTAAGTTTGGAGCTTGTTCTTCGATGTTTATTGTCAACAGAGCCGTAGCTAGAGATTTCGGCGCCCGGGGCGAAGCATAATTTGGCACCCCCTACACTCACCACACCAAGTTTTTCCTTCCCTTTATTTTACCCATAAGAAAAGCAGCAGCTATTGTTATACTACACTGGTTTTTATTAAGCTGCTTGGGCAGACCATTGCAAAAGCCAAAAGCGATCATTATGTATTCTTTTACAAAAAAGAGTTGCTTTCAAGAGGCGTATTTTGGAATTTTTGTTAAACTTGACAAAACTACCTTTGGTTGTACAGAAATCCATTTGAAGAACAGTTACGGAAATTTACAACACTACTATTTGTAACGTTTCATACTATCGATAAGAAATGAAATTTCAATACATTAGAAACCATATACTTTAAAAATGTTCAAAATGGGTGACAGCATTAATGTTCACTAATAATGGTAAACTTTTGTAATTTTATTCTGTATGTGAGCACACAAATAGCAATTTACTTTCGATTCTTTCAATATCAGTAATTAAACGGGTTGAACTTGTTAATGATAGACTTTCTTTTATTACCCTCAGGGGTCAGTGGTATGATACTATTGTTTTAAATGCATATGTCCCAACAGAAGATAAGGATGACGATATAAAAGACACTTTTTAAGAAGAAGTATCACGGGTATTCGACCAAGTCCCGCACTACCATATGAAAATTCTATTAGAGGATTTCAATGCGAAGGTAGGGCGACAGGATGTTTTCAAACCGGTTATAGGGAGACTTCATAAGGAACGTAACGACAACGGAGTTTCCTGAACTTTTGAATATCCAAAAAGCTTATCGTGAAGAATACAGAGCTTCCACATCGCGACGTTCATAAATACACATGGACCTCACCAGATGGAAGAACACACAATCAAATTGATCACGTTTTAGTAGACAGAAGAAAACAGTCTAGCATAATTGATGTTCGCTAGTTCAGAGAACCTGAATGTGACACTGATCACTACCTGGTAGCAGTGATAACTAGATAAAGAGATTATTTGTTGAATAAGGAGAATATTCAACATCTGAAAACCGAGAGGTTTACTTTAAACAAATTAGAGGAGAACCAGGCGAGAGGGAAATACCAGATTGAAGAGTAATAAATTCTTGTTTCTAGAAGGTTTTGAGAGCTCTAACGTTGAGGATACTTGGGTTCAAATTAGAGATAGCATTAAAATTTCAGCAGGAGAAAAATTCAGGCACACGAAAATACGTAGGAACAAATCATGCTTCGCCCAGGAATGCCAAACTAACGGAGAAGGGAAAATAGGCGAAATTGCGTTGGCTACAAAATCCGAACGCTATAACTACACTAAATTTCGTTGACATCAGACGGAAAATTCCAAAATGTTTAGAAGAGAGAAACGCGAATTTTTGAAAGCTTAAATTAATGAACTTGAAGATAATAGTAAAAGAAAAAATCGGGACGTGTTCAAGGGCATCAAAGATTTTAAGAAAGACTATTAACATCGTGCGCATATATTAAAGATAGATGACGGAACAATTCTTACTGATACAGATAGCATCTTGAATAGATGGAAAGATTTCTTTTACGTGTTCCTTAAAACAGCCGAAAACTAATGTTCGTGGGGAAAGGGAAATGCACAGCAGAACCATAAATTTCATAACCTTGCCGAACAGAAGTAGAAGTTGCTATAAAGAAATTAAAGAAACACAAATCTGCGGGTGTAGACGAAATTCTGGATGAGTAAATTTTAGCTAGAGCGGAAAGTTGTGGAACAAGATACAAAAAGTTTATGCACATTCTCTTTATGTGGAACAAAGAAGAATTGCCACAAGAGTGGAAAGAATGAATCATTGTTCCAATTAAGAAGAAAAGCAACAAAGCGGATTGTAATAATTATCGAGGTATTTCTCTTGTGTCAACATCCTATAAAATCATCTCAAACATTTTATTAACAAGATTGATCCCATACGCGAATGAAATTGTTGGAGATTATCAATGTGGATTTTGACGAAATCAATCAACTATTGACCAGATATTTACCATCGACAAATACTCGAGAAGAAATGGGAATACAATACCCCAGCAGTACATCAATTATTTATTGATTGTAGAACGACTTACGATTCTATTAGGAGATAAATATTATACAACATTCCTGCAGAATTTGGAATACTGAGTAAAGCTAGTTAGATTAATTAAGATGTGTTTAAACGAATCCAAAGTAAAGTCCGAGTGGGAAATTTCTATTCCACGAGCTTCCTTGCTGAGAATGGCCCGAAACAAGGAGATGCGTTGTAGATTATTATTATTCAACTTTATTCTGGAGTACGCTATAAGGAAAATCAAAGATAGCAACCAGGGCCTAGAGCTAAATAGTATTTACCAGGTTATGACGTATGGTGATGATGTAAATCTACTAGGAGAAGATAGAAGAACAACAGAAGGAAATGCAGAGGCATTATTAAACTCTTGCAGGGTTAGAAGAGAATGCAGAAAAAACTAAATACATGGAAGTTCACTGGGATTATAATACTACAAATTATGGATGCGTCAAAGTATCAAATAATATTTTCGATAAAGTGGATACTTTCAACTATCTAGGACCAATATTAACAGAGCAAAATCATATCCACGAAGAAATTAAATGTCAACTGAAAGCAGGGAATTTGTGTTATTATTCAGTTCCAAATCTTTTGTCGTCGCGAATTCTGTCGCCAAGTCTACGAGGCTCAGGTGTGCAGGTGGTGTAGCGAGAATGAAAGAAAGGAGGAGCGCTTTCAAAGTTTTTACTGGAAATCCCATCGGACAACCTGCATTAGGAAGACATAGATGCAGATGGAAAGGCAATATTAAGATGAATCTCGTAGAAATAGGAATACAAAGTAGAAACTGGATTCAGTTGATTAAGGACAGAAGTCATTGGAGAGGTTTTAAGAATTTGGCATTAAACCTCTGGGTTCTATAGACTATAGAGTTAGTTAGTTATTTTACGGTAAAACATATTTTGTGACATATAATGGAAATTCAGAAGGTTTATGTTTTTTCTGTATATAGATTGATAAAACAGAGCACAACTGATATGTATTCACAGAAAACATATCCTGGCGATACAAGTAGTTGATGGAGAAATTATCCCGATAAATTCCTTCAAATTGGAAGTATTTAATATCTCAATGGAATTAAAAAGAAACACTGGTAGTGATTAGTCATTGAAAAAAGTCGAAATCCGTTGGGTTAAGTTCTGACCCTTTTAGCTTCTACTCTACGATTTCGAATTTGTTATTATTCCCCTTGTTTACCTTCATTGTTAATATTTCCGCATAAACAGCACCTTGCGTGTGTCTCTTCACTTCTCTCATTTTCATACTTTCATTCTCAGCATAGTGATTAATCCGATTGGGTAGAAAAGCGTAATTATCTAAGCAAACTTATTACCATCACAACGCTGAACACGTATTTCAGACTTCGACCGTTTCCGATTTTGAAAACACACCTGTGTACACTATACTCGAAACCTTGTATATCATATCGTCATTAACAAATCGTGTAAAAACTTGTTGTGACTCTTATGGAAACGTTTGGGTTGCGAGCGGAGCGAGCAAGAAAATTTTTAACAAGTGTATTTCCTTGCAAACCGACAATATTGATTTAATAGGGCGCCAATTCTTTTAGGGGGCGCCGCGCTGTTTACTCTTTTCCGACATCTTTTCTTTCTTCTTGCTCGTTCGGCGCCCCCTTGGTATCAGCGCCCGGGGCAACCGCCCCGCTCGCCGCCCCTTAGCTACGGCTCTGATTGTCAATGCATTAGTAAATAATGCTATGCAGTTTTTTTAATTTGTCAAAATCTGAGAATCTCGCATTAAATCCATTCATGATACTCTCGATGTTTCTACAGAACTCAGAAAAATTAAACGCTTCCTTTTCAAAATCTAATGTCAGACGATTGCAGCTTGGAAAGTATGCTAAATTGTGTTTATCACAAGAAGTGGTGTATTTCTTGCGCGCTATGGCTTCTAGGCAAAGTTCGAGGAAGAAAGGGTCTGATTTAAAAAGCTAGATCAAATATAAATTCGTTCATTGAAGTAATCGCCCCTTTCAGCAACGGTTACATTACTGACTCCAGTGTTGTCTTGGATGCCTGCTCCTTTTTGTTGTATAGAAGCGCTAAATGGATGCCTTATTCCGAAAGAAGAGTGGAAACATTAAATGAATGAATGAATATAAATTAAAATATTATCAGTTATAACAATCGTAAATCATGAAAGCTTTGTGGGCCGCGGGAAATGGTTTGGCGGGCCGCATGCGGCCCGCGGGCCGCCATTTGGACAGCCCTGATCTAGGGAAAATTAAACATTTAATAGGGACATCTGTTATCAAAATATCCAAACACGTAGATAGAAGACTATCTAGTGAGAAATTTTGTGAAACTTTATAAAATTCTCCAAATTAGAATTAACATTTACTGGGAAACATTCGTTATGCGCCAGCGAGCATATGGTGAGCAGTGAGCACAGGGAAAATAATTACGAAACTGTTTGCAAACAAAATTAGGGACGCTAATGCAAGTGCGACAACGGCATTTTTTCTTTTTTTGGTATCGTCATGAGTTTTACACATACGTTACAATTTGATTCTTTCCCACATAAAAAAATAAATAAAATAACCGTAGTGTAGAGATAAAAATGACAACGGCACTTCCGTGGGATCGAACCCGATACCTTCAGCATACAGACTCATTGCTTTAACTAACTGAGCTATTTGTTTTTTTACGTGAACTGAGCCTGTTCCGGTAAAGACGATATTTCATTACGATCGTCCTACCAATTCGTCCTTTTCCATAGATAATTTCCACTATTTGCTCTATCTTTATGTTAATACTTAGCATATATTCATATATTTGGAGTTTGCAGATAATGCATATAATAAGACATACTAGAAATATTCGTTAAAAGTTTAGTTTGTAGATTTAATCCACATTTCTCTCAATGACATAGATGTCGCTGCTTCGTGTTGAAATGCAGAATTCCCTCGTGTTCTTGAAAATTTCCCACTTTAGCAGAGTTGGTAATTCTCGAGATTTCTGTCGATTTAATTTTTTTTTGCTTCTAATTTCTTTATTTTAAGCTAATATCTAACACAAATATTAAAAACGGGTTTGTTATTAACCTGTCCTGCTGGGGAAACCTTCCGAAATTTCGAACATGTAAAGAAAACGGAGATATTTTCAAAAAACTTCAAAATAAAGAGACGCGTCATTTATTTTGCTCATGGTAGTACATGGGAATGTGTCCAGTATATGCCTTATGTACCTCTGAGAGAGAAATCACGTGGATGGCAAGTGATAGTCACAGTCTATGTCCGCCCCTAAGCACATGCCTGACATGTACCTGGGGAACGTGCCTAGTACGTTCCAGTTATGTTCCCCATGCCGTAAGCATCAACGAACCACAAAATTACTCCCCCAAAATATGTTAAATAGTCTATATGCCTAATGTGTTTACATTAAGGTAAGTCTAAAAAACACTTTAACCCTTTCCGGATCCTGGCTTTTTGGGCTATTTTTTAGACTTTCAGTCAAGCAGCTACTGTATCGACACTATTTATTCTAGGATCATGGTTCATACCTCATTCTCTTCAGAATAGAGCTGGCTTTCAAATGGTACCATCTGCATGGTCATACCAAATACCAGAAGCGGGAAAAAATGTCAAAGTGAAAGTTTCGAAGAGAATTTTTTTTTCGAATTTGGCCACTCCTGGACCCCCCCTGTGTCAACGTAGCCATCTAAAAAAATCTGAGAAATAGTATTTTGTATACTGAATGTGTGTGCCAAATTTCAAGTTTCTATCTTGAATAGTAAGGGAGGGAGAAATTTTATCAAAATTTCCCACCATGCCCCAAATTACCACAAAACACTATGATCTCAGAGAAAAAATTTCCTGAGACATCCCTAATTACCCTAGGGTCATGTGTCGCCCATATTCTCTTCTGAATAGAACTCCCTTTCAGGCGGTACCATTCACATGTCTCCATCATGTATCTAAGGTGAGAAATTGCAGAAAAAAGGGATTTTTTGGTCTAAATTTCCTTTTTTTTTCAAATTTTAGCCCCTCTGGACCCCCCTGTTTTAACGCAGAAATCTGAAAGAAAATCTGTTAAATAGTACTCGGTGGACTGAATGTTTGTGCACAATTTCAATCTTCTAGGTGCAAAAATAAGCCCGCCAGAAAAAATTCAGAAATTTCCCCATGTTACCCTATACAGAAGTATATTTTGAAAAAATTCACTGAGACGTCCCTAATTACCCTAGAATAATAATTCGACTGTCATTCTCTTCAGAATAGAACTGACTTTAAGACAGTATGACTCACGTGTCTCCATCATGTATGTAAGGCGGGAAAATCCTGAGAAACGGGATTTTTTGGTCTAAAAATCCCTTTTTTCAGTTTTTCCCCCTCTGGAACCCCCTGTTTTAACGCAGAGATCTGAGAAAAATCTGATAAATACTACTAGGTAGGCTGAATGTTTGTGCACAATTTCAATCTTCTAGGTGCAAAAGTAAGCCCGCAAAAAAAAAATATACCCACCATGTCCCATTTTTATCTATATAGAAGTATATTTTTGAAAAAATCCCTGAGACATCCCTAATTACCCTAAGACAATGATTCGACCGTCATTCTCTTCAGAATGGAACTGCCTTTCAAACAATATGACTCACGTGTCCCCATCACGTATGTGAGGCGGGAAAATGACGAGAAACGGGATTTTGGGGGTAAAAATATCCCTTTTTTCACCCCTTTGCCCCTCTGGTTCCCCTCTGTTTTAGCACTGACATCGGAACAAAAAATCTAGTAAATACTACTCGGTGGAGTAAATGTTTGTGCACAATTTCAATCTTCTACGTGGAAAAATAATCCCGCCAAAAAATATTGAACATAGGCTTAGAAAATGAAAAAAAATGACTTATGACGTCATCACCTCCTATGTCTGGACGCAGGAAGATCTGAAACCATACGTAATGTCTTCTACAAGGCCTCTGGACTTGGAAAACAAAAAAACAAAAAACAAAAAGAAAAAAAACCGGACAAAAAAGCTCAAATAGAAGAGAAATAACGCAATGTACCATGAAAAACGCGTATGGTACAAAATTGTACCATAGGATCCCCAAAGGGTTAAACAAGTAAAACAATTGTACTTCAGGGTGGGCGCGAACCATCAACCTTTGGGTTACTAGCCGCATGCTCTACCGACTTGGCCACGGAGGCGATGGAAACAATGTCGCTTCTACAATGATAAATTGTTGAGATATTTTGAAATTGGCTAATCAGAGTGCTCCTTTAACCACGTATATTCGACGATAACCGTTTGGGATCGGATAAAATCAGCTCTCCATGTAATTTTATAAGAAATTGACGAGTGTTTATTTACTTTATTTCATTGTTCTTTCATATTCACTTTCAAATGATCGGCAACAGTTGCCAGATATCTAATAAAGTTGATAATTTTGTTGCTTCTAGTATGATCTGTCAGGAAAGTAAATGTACACCTATTTTTCGAGTCTGGCATTCCTGCGTTCCATCCGTGGAGAGTATGAGAATTAAATCAATCAAATGTTTACTGAGGGGCAAAAAGAAAAACTTAATCTGAATAAGACATTGCAGAGGGGCACAAGCTGTGAATACGAATAGTGCATTGTGTAAATAAAGGACGACACCGAAAGAGAAAGCCAGAAACAGCTTTTAAACTTACAAAAAAAGAGTAAAAATTGTCGAAGTGGGAACATAAAACACAAATACAACAAATACGCCGACAACTAAATGATCATCATGCCATGTTCTTGGTGTAGTGGATAAGGTGCTGGCTTACAAATGCAAAGGACGCAAGTTCGAATTTTAAGCGAGGACATTTTAAACATTTTTGTAAATAATACATACAACTCATGAGAGATGGTAAAAGAGGTCGTATTTAGTTTTTCGTAGCAATTATTATTGGTAATGTTTAGTACTGATAATACTTTTTGTCTTTGCGTATTGCTTTTATTCTTTTCTTCATTTCCAAAGAGAAGAATATCCGAACAAATGCCACCAAACTTCCTCATATTTTGAATGTAAACGCCATTTGCAATTAGTGAAGAATAAAAATTGAACGTTCCGATGTAGCTGCAAAAAGTAAAAAGAAAAACATGGAAGTGGACCATACTCATGGTTATTAAAAATACAATTCCTACATGCCTTACACCTCCCGACCACGTTTCTACGTTAGCAAGTAAGAGGTTTGTGTTTAGGTTAGGTTGGTCAATACGTTTTGCAAAGGGGCCCGGTTTAGCTCTGACGCACCATAGGTGCGAGAAGGGAGAAAAACACTTTTTCTCTCTCCCTCTGTGTGTCTACTTATCTATCTATTTGTATATATATAACGCTCTTTGTGAATGCCATAACCACCCTAATTTTCAGCGGATTGAGACGAAACTTGGCACAAACATTAATTGTTGAAATATCTTGATGAGTTCGTTAACCAGAATAATCAGATGAAAATGTTCAAAATGGTGGCCCTTCAAACTCTTAAAAAGTTCCAAGGGAACCAAATTTCGCCCATAAATAGGTATTCAGAAAGTTTGAATAAATTTTCCTCTTTTACTGAAATATTTGTGTGCAGAAACTTATTGAAATATTGGACCCGATTAATCGCCTAAAGAAGGTTCACGGCCTTTCGCTACGGTCAGTTTTTTTTTTTTTTTTGCAGGAGGGGGTTATCTTCCTATTGGAACAAGATGATTGTTACTGATGATGTGAAATTACACATTGAAAGTGAAGTAACTTGTGTAACGTGTTATTTGAAAGAATAATATAATAAATGTGCATTCCTCTAACACAGAGAACTCATGTATTTCGAGTTCGGGAGCCTGAATGGCGAGGAGTGTTATTTGATTTGCTTTTTAGTAACACATTGCATTGCAAATAAAGGTAGGCAACATTAGTAGTAAGTAAAATAATAATAATAATAATAATAATAATAATAATAATAATAATAATAATAATAATAGGTGTTGTTTGTGGCAAGGTAATATCTTAATCAATTCTTCTTCAAACGTAATGATTGTAACGCCATATCTCCCTTACAAACAAAATATTAGCAATTTATATCGAGAGAACGAGAAACTGTAGAGCGATTGGAGCAACGTTGGACAGTATGCACTCATAGTACTCAGAAAAGTAAGCGATTTCAATGCAAAAGGAACGAAGAGTCATTGTCATGGGTAGTCATGGGGCCACGACAGAGCACTCTTTAGGCAAAGTGTCAATAACTTATATCGAGAGGTGATACTGGGATGGTACCAACTTTGGACACCGTGGACCCATAAAGCGCATCGAAAAAAATAGGGGGGGGGGGGCGCCAGCCGCCTTACTTATTTCCACATAATAATATAAAATTATGTTGTCGAAATACACACACGAGTTAGATACTAATATTTCATATTATTATTATTATTATTATTATTATCGACAGCGTCTTTTCATTACGTGTGCGTGTTTGACATGAAGCCAAAGAGAAGATCCATCATTCGTAGAAAGAATAATAGTCAGTTACTTTAACTGTGAACGACAGCGAAAAATACGAAAAGAGTGGACTACCTGTAGCGTAAAGAAGCAATATTTTCTCTCAAATGGATAAAAAATCAAGCCGAGATTAATTCGAACTCGCATGGACGGCGCGAAAAGCCAGTGATTTGTCCACTTTTTTTTAACTGACTCACTGAACGTGTTTCAGTAACTTACTTATTGCTAATTTTACTTGCTTCACTCGTTTAACTTGCTTTTTCTAATAACTTATAACGACAGAGACACGAACACAGAAACATCGAGAACAGTTAAAAATCATAGATGCTCTCCCGCCGGGAATCGAACCCGGAACTCCATACACCAAAGGCGCACGTGCTAGCGACTAGACCAGCGGGAAGGGCACCACTCTCTCCCTGTGTCGTTTGGGATTACGACCACAGTCTTGCCAGCTATCACTTCTGTGGGTTGTATACTATGATCACATGTTTCTTCTCTGCTGCAAGAGTAAAACCTACATTATATGTAATACATGAGGTATTTAGACCTACATGCTCTTCATATAATGTAATAAAGGGGTCATGCTGGGAATAAGAAAAAGAACATTCCTTGGACAAAACGGAAATTATTGGCATCAGAAATATTTATCTACGAGGCATGCGCAGTAGTATATTTCAGAATAGTTACTGTTTTGTTCAGTAAACGAAGAAAGGGGTATAAAAAAGCAAATATGTCGCGTCAACGAGATCGACCAGATTTGACAGGGGCGGAAGCAGATGTATAGTAATACAACAACTTCGCTCAGTTGATACGAGCCGGTTGATATCACTACCCGAGTTGGTCTTCTGCTTGGGCTCAAGAATTCGACCGTGCAGGTCTCAGTCTTAATTTTAAGAACTACAGTATAATTTTAAGTACTACAAGAAAAATGCCTTTGACTCGACTCGGATTGAACTCGAGTCGAGTCGAATTTTGGCTCGACTCCTGCTCATCCCTATTCGTATTTGTATTTTGTTTCCACTTCAACAATTTCTACTTTTTTTTTTGATTCGTTTACCTATTGTTTCTGGATTTCTCTGTCGGTGTCGTCCTTTATTAACACCATGCACTATTCTTATTCCCAGCTTGTGACCCGCTTCAATGTCTTATTCAGTTTAGACTTTTCTCCTTACATTGACTTGACATGTGATTGATTTAATTCTCACTTTCCGCGCACGACCGATGAAAAGGTTTTATTATTATTATTATTATTATTATTATTATTATTATTATTATTATTATTATTATTATTATTATTATTATTATACTATTGAACTTGCACGGCGAAATTACTGTATAATACGATATCATTTCAGTAATTTTATTCCATTGTATGTTATTTAATTTATTAATGGGCACTAAATTGTCTCCAGATCAACGAATAAATTAACTACGGCATGAACTTTGGTGGAAATATCATTACATGAACATGTTTGGAACGAACCAATAATCTTATTGCAATGATATTTCCACCAAAGTGCATGCCGTAGTTAATTTATTCGTTGATCTGGAGACAATTTAGTGCCCATTAATAAACTAAATAACATACAATGGAGTAAAATTACAGAAATGATATCGTATTATACAGTAATTTCGCCGTGCAAGTTCAATAGTAAAATAATAATAATAATAATAATAATAATAATAATAATAAAATAATAATAATAATAATAATAATAATAATAATAATAGGTGTTGTTTGTGGCAAGGTAATATCTTAATCAATTCTTCTTCAAACGTAATGATTGTAACGCCATATCTCCCTTACAAACAAAATATTAGCAATTTATATCGAGAGAACGAGAAACTGTAGAGCGATTGGAGCAACGTTTTACAGTATGCACTCATAGTACTCAGAAAAGTAAGCGATTTCAATGCAAAAGGAACGAAGAGTCATTGTCATGGGTAGTCATGGGGCCACGACAGAGCACTCTTTAGGCAAAGTGTCAATAACTTATATCGAGAGGTGATACTGGGATGGTACCAACTTTGGACACCGTGGACCCATAAAGCGCATCGAAAAAAATAGGGGGGTGGGGCGCCAGCCGCCTTACTTATTTCCACATAATAATATAAAATTATGTTGTCGAAATACACACACGAGTTAGATACTAATATTTCATATTATTATTATTATTATTATTATTATCGACAGCGTCTTTTCATTACGTGTGCGTGTTTGACATGAAGCCAAAGAGAAGATCCATCATTCGTAGAAAGAATAATAGTCAGTTACTTTAACTGTGAACGACAGCGAAAAATACGAAAAGAGTGGACTACCTGTAGCGTAAAGAAGCAATATTTTCTCTCAAATGGATAAAAAATCAAGCCGAGATTAATTCGAACTCGCATGGACGGCGCGAAAAGCCAGTGATTTGTCCACTTTTTTTTAACTGACTCACTGAACGTGTTTCAGTAACTTACTTATTGCTAATTTTACTTGCTTCACTCGTTTAACTTGCTTTTTCTAATAACTTATAACGACAGAGACACGAACACAGAAACATCGAGAACAGTTAAAAATCATAGATGCTCTCCCGCCGGGAATCGAACCCGGAACTCCATACACCAAAGGCGCACGTGCTAGCGACTAGACCAGCGGGAAGGGCACCACTCTCTCCCTGTGTCGTTTGGGATTACGACCACAGTCTTGCCAGCTATCACTTCTGTGGGTTGTATACTATGATCACATGTTTCTTCTCTGCTGCAAGAGTAAAACCTACATTATATGTAATACATGAGGTATTTAGACCTACATGCTCTTCATATAATGTAATAAAGGGGTCATGCTGGGAATAAGAAAAAGAACATTCCTTGGACAAAACGGAAATTATTGGCATCAGAAATATTTATCTACGAGGCATGCGCAGTAGTATATTTCAGAATAGTTACTGTTTTGTTCAGTAAACGAAGAAAGGGGTATAAAAAAGCAAATATGTCGCGTCAACGAGATCGACCAGATTTGACAGGGGCGGAAGCAGATGTATAGTAATACAACAACTTCGCTCAGTTGATACGAGCCGGTTGATATCACTACCCGAGTTGGTCTTCTGCTTGGGCTCAAGAATTCGACCGTGCAGGTCTCAGTCTTAATTTTAAGAACTACAGTATAATTTTAAGTACTACAAGAAAAATGCCTTTGACTCGACTCGGATTGAACTCGAGTCGAGTCGAATTTTGGCTCGACTCCTGCTCATCCCTATTCGTATTTGTATTTTGTTTCCACTTCAACAATTTCTACTTTTTTTTTTGATTCGTTTACCTATTGTTTCTGGATTTCTCTGTCGGTGTCGTCCTTTATTAACACCATGCACTATTCTTATTCCCAGCTTGTGACCCGCTTCAATGTCTTATTCAGTTTAGACTTTTCTCCTTACATTGACTTGACGTGTGATTGATTTAATTCTCACTTTCCGCGCACGACCGATGAAAAGGTTTTATTATTATTATTATTATTATTATTATTATTATTATTATTATTATTATTATTATTATTATTATTATTATTATACTATTGAACTTGCACGGCAAAATTACTGTATAATACGATATCATTTCAGTAATTTTATTCCATTGTATGTTATTTAATTTATTAATGGGCACTAAATTGTCTCCAGATCAACGAATAAATTAACTACGGCATGAACTTTGGTGGAAATATCATTACATGAACATGTTTGGAACGAACCAATAATCTTATTGCAATGATATTTCCACCAAAGTGCATGCCGTAGTTAATTTATTCGTTGATCTGGAGACAATTTAGTGCCCATTAATAAACTAAATAACATACAATGGAGTAAAATTACAGAAATGATATCGTATTATACAGTAATTTCGCCGTGCAAGTTCAATAGTATAATAATAATAATAATAATAATAATAATAATAATAATAATAATAATAATAATAATAATAATAATAATAATAATAATAATAATAATAAAACATTTTCATCGGTCGTGCGCGGAAAGTGAGAATTAAATCAATCACATGTGAAGTCAATGTAAGAAAAAAAGCCTAAACTGAATAAGAGATAGAAGCGGGTCACAAGCTGGGAATAAGAATAGTGCACGGTGTAAATAAAGGACGACACCGAAAGAGAAATCCAGAAACAGCAGGTAAAAGGAGAAAAAAGAGTAGACATTGTTGAAGTGGAAACATAAAATACAAACACGAATAGGGATGAGCACAAGTCGAGCCAAAATTCAATTCAACTCGAGTACAATTTGAGTCGAGTCAAAGGTAATTTTCTTGAATTGAGTTCCGAGCCAAGTCGCTGTTTTCGAGGTCTAGTTTCGAGTTGAGTTGAGTTTGATAATGGCTCTCTCGCTCGTTCAGCTCGTTTTAACTCGTTTTGAAATATTGGCCTGATCAGACTGGAAAGCAAAAGCCATGAGAAATGTAAGCAGTAATGTGGAATACTTTTAGTGTTGCTCACGACAGAGGTGCGTCTCATCTCGTAATTTTAGTGCATCTCGTGGGGCAATTTTAGTGTATCTCGTCTCGTCTAGATAACGGGAAGACAAGAGTTTATTATTATTATTATTATTACGAGACAGCCTCAAATATCGTAATCACCAATATAAGTATATACTGTAGTTCTTAAAATCAAGGCTGAGATCTGCACAGTCGAATTCTTGAGCCCAAGCAGAAGACCAACTCGGGTAGTGATGTCAACCGGCCCGGCTCGTATCAACTGAGCGAACAGCTCGAGTCGGCTCGGTTGGGATGAGCCGATGACCCGAGCCGGCTTAGTTGGAACAAGCCATCGACTCAGCTCAATTGAGCCGATGGCTCGAGCTTTCTCGGTTGGGATAGGTCACCTACTCGGCTCATGTGAACCGGTTCGAGCCAGCTAAGTTGAAACTAGTTCATCAGCACGTTTCGACTCAGCTCAACTAAGCCGATGGCTCAAATCGGCTCGGTGTGGTGAGCTGTTGGCTCGGCTCACTTCTCGATTCGGTTCGATATTGAATGAGCTGTAAGCCGAGCCGATCGAGCCGTTGAGAAGCCCAAACCCGGTCCCAGCTGTTTTGAATATGTTTGGATGAAGCCTATAACTTTTAACAATTTTTTGCTCGAGCCCGAATACTTGCCCCTTCGGAACTCAAACCCAGAACGTGACCGATGTCCTTGCCTCCTGAGGACTTCCAGACGACCGAGATCGACAGTCAATTAGCTTTTACTATTCAGATACAAACCGTATATCTTTTAAAGATTATACATGGAGTTGATATAATAATAATAATAATAATAATAATAATAATAATAATAATAATAATAATAATAATAATAATAATAATAATAATAATAATAGTTTTAAACTTGCCCTGAAATTTGGCAAAACTTACTTAAAAGTAGAGATTTCGGGGAAAGGGTTCCGTACCTTCAAGACACACCTCTGCAACTACCAACATTTTAAACTAGAACCTTTTATTGAAGTTTCATGTAGAAAGTATGTTTTGAGGAAAATAACTGTAATAAATATAACTGAATATCACGCGACAGTAAGGCATATAATAAACTAATTTTTAGAATATGCAGAGGTAAATATAAAAGCTTTGCTACAAAAATACCTACACAGAGCATAATTCAATGAGCTCTGAAATACAATGTAACGAAATAGCCTATGAGATTCAGTCTACAGAGCAATTGTTACTTAAAGAATGGACATACACTATTTCGAGAATCGAGACAAGACGGGAAATGTTTACGATACTTTTCGTCTCGTCTCGATTCTCATCTCCAAAGAGAGACGAAAATTTTGATTTAGCCCTGACCCGTCTCGAATGTAAAATGTTAATTCTCATGTTATTTTATTTGTTTTAGAAACGAGATGAGAAACTCCTCTTCTCGTGAGCAACATTAAACCAAACCGAAATATTCTTTCCAAATGTCACGTTTCTCCTTGTAATGGTATGACCTGAGCGATAATTTAGCTTCTAGCTTTTAATCTTCTACGAGATAATAATAATTATTATTACTATTATTATTCCTGAAGATTTGATAGTTCAAGCATTGAAACATCCGAGTATTCAAATATCTGAATATAATAAAACGTATGTTATCGCTGATCAATCGCCATCAAAAATTCTAAAGTAAGAAAAAAAAATTGCAACGTGCATTCGCAGAAGCACCTTGACCACTGAACCGCGATCGCTACGCGGTAAACGATCCGTCTTTAGTCTGGTTACCAAAGTTGGCAAGGTAATTTACTTGTTACGTATTTTACGTAAATTACGCGTAATTTACTAGTAATATACGTCATGTAGAAAACCAGTTTTTTTACGCAGACGTAGAAAATTATATTTTTTTTCATTAAAACTAAGATAATTTTGAATAATCGGTTATATTGTAAGCTTAGTTTTCTTACTTAAGCATTAAAACATTATTATCTTCTAAACATTATATTTTAAAGTAATGATTTCATGCCAAATCATAGTAATAAAAGATAATTTTGGATAGCCCCTCGCCAGCCCACTACTACTTTCCACCTATTAGCGCACACTCAAGCACAACCACCCAACATATAAGCACACACATTAAAAATATGTGTTGGTTCGGATATGTTTGAAAGTATCAAGTAACCTTTTGATTATAACAATTTATTGTTATACCTTTGCAGCTTTTAATATAAAACTCGAAACATTTCAGTATACTTTGAAACTTCTATTAGAAAAGAAAGAGAGATTGACTGCTAGGCTCATTTCACCTTCATATTACACACTAACACACATACAGTGGGAGACCCGAGTTCTATTCCCGGCGGGAGCTCATGTGGTTCGGATTCCACGTTAATCAGTAGGTCCACGTCTCATATAGCCTCGCTGCTGAAAGGGACGCTAAACTAAAATCAACTCAACTAACACACATACATAACTGATACGACAAGTACTGATCAGAATATTGAAATAACGAAATTTTAGAATAAACTGATTTGTTTTTCTTCCACGTCTGAACGATACTATATATACCACTTCACTTAGCACTGGAACATATTGAATTTTCGATATAAAAGTTATTAGATTCTCATTTTAAACACACACATCTGAAAAAATATAAAAGCACCCAACAGAACATTATACTAAATTTTTCGGAATAAACTCATTTATTTTGCTCTTTTCTTCCAAGTCCAACAACAACACTAAATATATTACTTCCCTTAGCACTTGACTATCATTTGAACATTTAATGTAGACATTTTTCATGCTCATAATAAATAGACAAAACTGAAGAAAATACTCAACAGAATATTGAACTACTTGTTTCTTCGTTTTTTTTGAAAGAAACAATTTGTCTTTCTTCCTAGTTCGAATACTGAATATATTTCACTTGGTTCCAATAAAACTGCGTGTATTATTTCATTTAAAACTTAGCCATTATTTTAATTCTAAAAAAAAAATGTTACATGCCGTTTCCATTATAGTTTAGTACAATTCGAACACAATACTCTTAACCACACTAATATTTATAACTTGAGTGATCTTGTAATTTGAGGGTGTAGTATATTTGAAGTAGTTTCTTCGAACGTTCGAAGCTGAGCCGGTTTCTTGTGACGTTATGGACAAAGGACCAATTTGAGAAAAAGTCTTTCAATTTGCGCTGAAGATGCTAGGATATTCAGTAACTTCATAGCAAATTCCGACAACTCCTTATGTTACCTAGTAGCGAAATACCAGAATGTGCGTGGTGTTGTAATTCTCTTCTTCATAAGTTCTGCAAAATTTCCCCGATATTGCTGGTAGCTAGTTATTCCTGAAGAGCCGAGGTTTTCCAACAGAAACTCCTCTACTTGTTCGTGATGCTTTTCTCGGACATTGCAGAAAGTCGTCACAAATGGAGACCACGAAGGCTTACCATTGTTTTTATATTGCACAATAGTTTCTTCCATGGCTTCTCTGGCATAAAACTTTTCTCGATTACAGAGGGTTTAAAACATGAAACATGATGAAATGGGTTTTGAACAGTCACGCGTGCAAACCGTATTATACAATGCTACTTTACAAAGCCAATACAAAATTCCCAGTTTATGCTTATGGATTAAGTTTTGCAAAATCCAGCTATAATCCATACAATTTTAGGAAGAATTTTCTTAAAGCTCAACGCGTAGAACGTTTTCTTTTCTTTTGTAGACCTGTTTCTAATTTTTTACGTACTTTACGTATTTTACGTAAATTACGCGTTTTTTACGCGTATTTTACACGTCGCGTAGAAAACCTTTTTTTACGCGTAATTACCCAACCCTGCTGGTTACGTTAGGTTTCTTTGTCTCCGCTTGTAAACTTGTATGTTATATTTTTCGATTCAAAATGTCTTTCGTATTTCTTTTATGAAGTCGGCAAAGTTTATATTAATAACTTGAGTTTTTCTTAAACCACTGGTTCACAAGTTCGTTCTTTCTCCACACGAAACTACAAATATGACAGATTGAATTCTCATACTCCCCATTTCTTTCAAAGCAGTCGCCATTACCTGGTCAAAGACTTATTTCCGCCACGATTCATATTAACCAAAATAAATTCATTTTTCGGAAGAGGAACTTTCACTTTCCGGATTTCGCAAAATTATGGAATTCAGTTATACTCCGGAATTCAGAAGAATTTCGGAACTCGGAAAGAATCCGGAATTTAGAAAATTCCGGAATTGAGAAAAACTCCGACTTTCGAAAAAATCCGGATTTTCCGAATTCCGGAATGTTAACGAAATCAGAAATTTCTAAATTCCGGATTTTTCCGAATTCCGAAATTATTACAAAATTGGAATTTTCCGAATTCCGGAATTTATCCGGCTTTACTTTCGGGAGTCCGAAAACTAATAATTCCGGAACGGGCTATCCCTAGTTTATACACAACCTTTCAGAACACTAATCTAGTAGCTGTCTACAAACAAACAAGTAATGCAAAGCATGTTGTATACTGCAATACGTCATGTATTAAAATCCGACACCATGACCCTTTTATTACATTATATGAAGAGCATGTAGGTCTAAATATCTCATGTATTACACATAATGTAGGTTTTACTCTTCCAGCAAAGAAGAAACGTGTGATCATAGTATACAACCCACAGAAGTGATAGCTGGCAATACAGTGGTCGTAATCCCTTACGACACAGGAAGTGAGCGTTGTCATCGTCGCTGGTCTAGAGGCTAGCACGTGAGCCTTGGGTGTATGGAGTCTCGGGTTCGATTCTCGGCGGGAGAGCATCTTTCATTTTTAACTGTTCTCGATGTTTCTGTGTTCGTGTCCCTGTCGTTATAAATTATTAGAAAAAGCAAGTTAAACGAGTGAAGCAAGTAAAATTAGCAATAAGTAAGTTACTGAAACGCGTTCGGTGAGTCAGTTAAAAAAATAGTGGACAAAGCACTGGCTTTTCGCGCCGTCCATGCAATCTCGGCTTGATATTTTATCCATTTGAGAGAAAGTATTGTTTCTTTTCGCTACAGGACGGATTTTCTCTTTGGTTTCATGTCAAACATGCTCACGTAATGAAAAGACGCTGTAGATAATAATAATAATAATAATAATAATAATAATAATAATAATAATAATAATAATAATAATAATAATAATAATAATATGAAATATTAGTAGCTAACTCGTGTGTGTATTTCGACAATATAATTTTATATTATTATGTGGAAATAAGTAAGGCTGGCTGGCGCCCGCCTCCCTAATTTTTTCGATGCGCCTTATGGGTCCACGGTGTCCAACGTTGGTCCCATCCCAGTATCACCTCATGTTTTCTCGATATAAGCTATCGACATTTTGCCTAAAGAGTGCTCTGCCGTGGCCGCATGAGTACCCATGACAATGACTCTTCGTTCATTTTGCATTGAAATCTCTTACTTTTCTGAGTACTATGAGTGCACACTGTCCAACGTTGGTCCAATCGCTCTACAGTTTCCCGTTCTCTCGATATAAATTGCTAATATTTTGTTTGTAAGGGAGATATGGCGTTACAATCATTACGTTTGAAGAAGAATTGATTAAGATATTACCTTGCCACAAACAACACCTATTATTATTATTATTATTATTATTATTATTATTATTATTATTATTATTATTATTATTATTATTATTATTATTATTATTTTACTTACTACTAATGTTGCCTACCTTTATTTGCAATTCAATGTGTTACTAAAAAGCAAATCAAATAACACTCCTCGCCATTCAGGCTCCCGAACTCGAAATACATGAGTTCTCTGTGTTAGAGGAATGCACATTTATTATATTATTCTTTCAAATAACACGTTACACAAGTTACTTCACTTTCAATGTGTAATTTCATATCATCAGTAACAATCATCTTGTTCCAATAGGAAGATAACCCCCTCCTGCAAAAAAAAAAAAAAAAAAAAAAAACCCTGACCGTAGCGAAAGGGCGTGAACCTTCTTTAGGCGATTAATCGGGTCCAATATTTCAATAAGTTTCTGCACACAAATATTTCAGTAAAAGAGGAAAATTTATTCAAACTTTCTGAATACCTATTTATGGGCGAAATTTGGTTCCCTTGGAACTTTTTAAGAGTTTGAAGGGCCACCATTTTGAACATTTTCATCTGATTATTCTGGTTAACGAACTCATCAAGATATTTCAACAATTAATGTTTGTGCCAAGTTTCGTCTCAATCCGCTGAAAATTAGGGTGGTTATGGCATTCACAAAGAGCGTTATATATATACAAATAGATAGATAAGTAGACACACAGAGGGAGAGAGAAAAAGTGTTTTTCTCCCTTCTCGCACCTATGGTGCGTCAGAGCTAAACCGGGCCCCTTTGCAAAACGTATTGACCAACCTAACCTAAACACAAACCTCTTACTTGCTAACGTAGAAACGTGGTCGGGAGGTGTAAGGCATGTAGGAATTGTATTTTTAATAACCATGAGTATGGTCCACTTCCATGTTTTTCTTTTTACTTTTTGCAGCTACATCGGAACGTTCAATTTTTATTCTTCACTAATTGCAAATGGCGTTTACATTCAAAATATGAGGAAGTTTGGTGGCATTTGTTCGGATATTCTTCTCTTTGGAAATGAAGAAAAGAATAAAAGCAATACGCAAAGACAAAAAGTATTATCAGTACTAAACATTACCAATAATAATTGCTACGAAAAACTAAATACGACCTCTTTTACCATCTCTCATGAGTTGTATGTATTATTTACAAAATTTTTTAAAATGTCCTCGCTTAAAATTCGAACTTGCGTCCTTTGCATTTGTAAGCCAGCAGCTTAACCACTACACCAAGAACATGGAATGGTGATCATTTAGTTGTCGGCGTATTTGTTGTATTTGTGTTTTTTGTTCCCACTTCGACAATTTTTACTCTTTTTTTGTAAGTTTAAAAGCTGTTTCTGGCTTTCTCTTTCGGTGTCGTCCTTTATTTACACAATGCACTATTCGTATTCACAGCTTGTGCCCCTCTGCAATGTCTTATTCAGATTAAGTTTTTCTTTTTGCCCCTCAGTAAACATTTGATTGATTTAATTCTCATACTCTCCACGGATGGAGCGCAGGAATGCCAGACTCGAAAAATAGGTGTACATTTACTTTCCTGACAGATCATACTTAATATGCGCTAAATCTAAAATAAATAAAATAAAGAGTTTGTTTGTGTATTTGTCTGTCTGTGTGCGGCCTGGGAACCAGACGAATGGACCTAGAGTTACCAAATTTTGGTCAGGGGTACCTTGGCCCAAGCCCCAGATCTAGTGATGGGCAGTGGGAATATTCCTGGTGGGAAGGAATTTAAAAATTGGAATATTCCCGGGTTTTTTCCCTGGCCTATAAATTCCCGGGAAGGAATTTATTTCCAATTTTTTACTTTATCTTCCAAATTATAAGAACCATGTTACTAATTACTTTATTTTAATATATTATGATTTACTTCTAGGTTTTAAAGAATTTGGAGGTTAAAAAAAATTAAAATTCGTTGACTACTTTATATAAGTAATAATATGATTTTTTAAGTTCACTTTCCATTTGCACTAAAAGTAGGGTAATTGTTTAGTATTGGGGGCCAAAACTAGAAAACGTAGGATGATTTACGGAAGAAATGAGTTGGTACTGGTGTTCAAGTAGTCAAGAAGGTATCGAACACATTTTTTAGGGCAGTAGGGAATTTGTACAAACCGTAAAGGTAAGTGGAAGTGATTTATGTGAGACAAAACAGTGAATTGTTGGTAACGAAGATAGAAAACAACGTGACCTACGGAGCTCTAACCCGCCTCCACTCGCTACCGCTCGCTCGGCAATGCTGTCTCAATTTAATGTTGGTAATGTAATTTAACGTATGAAGCCATAAAACACCGCATCGGAATAGAATATCACAAAAAAGTAGGTGCAAAAGCTGGTCCCCAATGCTGGACAACAGCCAAAATTAGCAAAGTACTAATTTACAAATGATGAAAAGGAACCAATTTGTAAAGTAATTTAGAATTAAGTAAACTTATATAGAAATAGAGATGAAGTACTATTAATAAACCCTGAACTACCGTTAGTAATAGACGTCGGTCTGTCTCCTCTCTCTGACTTGAATTTCTGAAGAGGTATTCGGACTTCTCTTACATGTGAATTAACGCACGACTTTTCGAGAAATGGGCAGGAGGAAAGGTCGTGTGTGGCAATGTAACATGCAAAATTATAAAGATAAGAAAGTATCCTCCAAATATTGTGAACATACATATTTATGCGCAAATGTTGACAAAATTGTTTATAACATTTAAAAATTTAATATGTTTATAATATCAGTAGTAGAGTCAAGTTTAGAAAAGCCACTTACATGTAAATTTAAACTGTTTAGCGGTTTAAAAGTACGTGGACTTACTATACCATTTTTGAAATATATTTACTTTCATAGGACCCTATTGTAAATAAATATCCATTTATGCGTACTCTCTATATATAATAGAATATTAATAAAATAACGTAACATCGTTCAGAATATACATTTTAAAGACTCCTCTGGGGACAACAGTAATAACTTACTGTGATATAAAAACGAATTTACCTTTGAAATCATAATATAATAATAGAATACAATTTTCTTTGTGATTTTACATAAATTCCCGGAAAATTCCCACTTTTGGAAATCTTCCCGGGAATTTACCAATCACTATCACTGACTCTAATTTCTGAAGAGGTACTCGGACTTCTCTTACATGTAAATTAACGTATGGAATTTCGAAAAATAGGTAGAATGAATGGTCGTGAATGGCAGTGTTACGTGCTAAAATATAAAGATAAGTAAGTATCTTGCAAATTTGATGTACATACATATATATGCGCAAATGTTGAGAAATTGGTGAGACACGTATCTTCTGGCATTTACCCAATCTAATTGGTTTATAAAATTTATAAATTTAATGTGTTTATAATATCAGTAGTAGAGCCAAGTTTAGCAAATCCACTTGTATATAAATTTAAACGGTTTAGCGGTTTAAAAGTATTAGGACTTACTATATAATTTTTTCACACATATTTAATCGATAGAACATATTGTAAATAAATATATTTAAATACATTTATGCGTACTCTAAATATAATAGAATACTAATAAAATAACATCGTTCAGAATATACATTTTAAAGACTCCTCTGGGGACAACAGTAATAACATACTGTGATATAAAAACGAATTTATCTTTGAAATCATAATATAGTAATAGAATGCAATTTTCTTTGTAATTGTACATAAATTCCCGGATAAATTCCCATTTTGGGAATCTTCCCGGGAACCTTCCCAGGGAATATTCCCAAAAAATATCTTCCCGGGAATTTACCCATCACTACCCAGATCAAGATGAAGCCCTTTTTTCAAATTTCGAACCAGGGGACTCTCAGGGGGCGTTTACCGGAACCGACTTGGGAACCAGACAAATTGACCAAGAGTTACCAAATTTTAGTCACGAATACTTTGGTCCAGGCTCCAGACCAGAGTTAAACGTTTTTGTCAAAATTCGAACCATGGGGGTCTGAAGGGGGCGTTTACCGGGACATGTAAAAGTAGTAGAAAATGACCGATATTAGTGTCGAATTCATAGTATTTGCCGTCGCTGAAATCAATGGTGAAACTCCGATCGCATTAACTTCCAAATTCACGGTATTTGCCTCCGGGCCGGGAGTCACTGGTGATATGAGGGGGGCGTTTACCGGGACATGTAAAAGTAGTGGAAAATGACCGATATTAGTGTCAAATCCATAGTTTTCGCGGTGGCTGAGATCAATGATGACACTTCCATTAGCGATGACTTGCAAATTCAGCTACAATTGTATTTGGGTCGGGGATCGGCGGGGGGATACAAAGATACATAAAAAATAGCCCCAAATGGCCGATATTAGTATCAAATCCATAGTTTTTGCGGTCGCTGAAATCAATGTTGAATCTCCAATCGCATTAACTTCCAAATTCACGGTATTCGGCTCCGGGCCGGGGGTCACCAGGGGGGTTGAGATACCGAGACAAAATAGTAATCCAAAATGACCGATAATAGTGTCAAATCCATAGTTTTCGCGGTCGCTGCAATCAATGGTGACACTTCCATTAGCGATGACTTTCAAATTTAGTTACAATTGCATGCGAGCCATGAGTCAGCGGGGGGGGGGGGGGGGGGGAGATACCGAGACATGGAAAAAATAGGCCAAGATGACCGATATTAGTATCAAATCCATAGTTTTCGCGGTCGCTGAGATCAATGGTGATACTCCCACAGGCGTTGACTTCCAAATACAGCCCCCGTGCGAAGCATGGGTATATTCAAGTTGTATCCAATAAAAAAGAGCATTTTCAAATGAAATGAAATGAAATCTTTAACTTTTACGTCCCACGGTTAAGCCGGTTATGCTAAAGGAGACGGTGACTATGAGAGATGAGTGAAATGGTGGAATGAAGAAAGTGGGGGGAAACGGGAGAACCCCGATAAAACCCACGAGTACGGTGTTTGTCCACCACGAAGTCCTCACGGTACGAGCTGGAATCGAACCAGGGACCCCAAGCACCGAAGGTGAGAGCATTTTCAAACATGTATAAGAGTTAGGATACAGTTTTGTAGGTGCAATATGACATCGAAAGTACTCTACCTTTGAAGGACTTTTTTTTTTTTTTAGAATTTAGTTTTATGACCGTTACAGTTTATATACACCTAACTTTTTAAAACATACACAAGTTATGAGATTAAAATAAACACGGTGGTATGAAAACACGATCGCTTGTTTTTGTTCACATTTGTACTTTAGAGTGCATTTACTTTACACGAAATAGTACGAGCCTCACTTTACTACACGTTTCCACTAAACAAAAATAAATAAATAAATCTTTTTTAAAGATTTACTCCTCTTCGCAATCAGCCTTACAGTATATCTCAAGATGCTTCTCGTCATTTTTGGTGTCAGTTCGTGAAATTTGTAGTGAGAAAATGACCTGTTAACATGAATACATGTTACTGGACAATATTTATAGAGCAAGTTTAGTGTCTATATTTTCTGGCAAATTGAAATTTAACCTTTAAATTTATTTTACCATGGATTCAATTGTTCGTAGTAGGAGTTTCAAACAATATCCTTTAATTTCTTTTCCACACAGCGCAAGAATTTACCAGGAACCGACTGGAGCTCATGCTGAATGTCATCAACTAGAGCTAAACACTCACCGAGCACCATTCCTCGCGTCTCGTTGTTTCTGAATTTATGTTGAGACGATACTACAATGTCTTTCTCATTATCGGATTTCCCTTAACTTCTTGGCAAATGCAAATGTCTTTGCTCTGCTGATCGGTTGCTAACATTATTGGTTCTCCATAAATTCGGCATTCTTCCATTCTTCCATGCAAAAAGCCGTTCTGTTGCATAGACATGTAAATGGATTGAAAATACAAACTGAAACTGAATTTATTCCATGCTGTAAGCATATATCTGAAGCAGAAACTTATCGAATATGCTCGTATGCACTAATATGTGCTCTAACTTTTGAAATACGTATTTATTTGCACTATAAAACTTCAAATTCGAGCTATATTATTATTGTTAGAAAGCCCTGCGAAATTGAACAGAGATGCATATAAGCAAAAAAATATCCATTTGCATAAAAATTCAATGTCTAGTGATTACAAAGGGCAGCTACAAACTCTAATGTTATATAATTATGATGTTTATCTTTATGATTTGTTAGTACATTTTTCATTAAAATCAGAACAATATGTAGATTTATTGAATTATTTCTTTTGTTTCTGTGTTAAATGTAATTTATTATTTGGTTTGGTATTATGTTTGGTATTACTTTAGCTTGTTTCTTTAACATAAATATGAATTCTTTTTGCAGTATTTTCACCATTATATACAAAAGAATTTGTTTTCGTATCATCACTTTTTACAATATAACTAGCTGAAACTGTACTCTCTTCACAGGGCATCATTGACATATAAGCATGAATCTGCTTGTCATTTCTCACATCTGTACATGTCCCTTTATAGACACAAGTGAAAGACGTCTTGAAAAAAACTGCAAAGGGTATCATAAAGGGCAGATTTTTTTCAATATCTGGCGCCGTTTGCAAGATGTGATTCTACTACCGGTTGGAGTTTCTAATTCATGTATGACCAGTGTTTTCTTTCTAGTTGCATGCAGTATGTAGTAAGCAAATACATTACACACACAATTAATTATAACGTCAGTGATGTATGATTTTCATTGGGCAAACACTCCAAACAATTAAGATTCTTCTTAGCATGAGGGGGCGCGGTGGCTCAATGGTAGAGCGTTCACCTCTGGTGCTTGGGGTCCCGGGTTCGATCCCAGCCCCCGCCAAGTGAACTTTGTGGTGGACAAACACCGTGCTCGTGGGTTTTCTCGGGGTTCTCCCGTTTCCTCCCACTTTCTTCATTCCACCATTTCACTCATCTCTCATTATCACCGTCTCCTTTAGCCTAACCGGCATAACCGTGGGACGTAAAACTCAAAGATTTCATTTCATTTCTTCTTAGCATGAAGAAATAATTATCCTTCGTTTTCCATTATTATTTGGCCATGAAACAAACGCCGGAGAGATATACTAACCCCGTATACAAATGTATGATGTTGGAATGTATAACCCATAGGATATGATGCTTTACCTTTTTAAAATTTCAATACTCCCAGTGTACCCCTAAATAATATAATGAAGGAATGACGGCCATTGTTTTAAAATATTCAATTAGAATTCAACAATCTACAAAAATTTGCAATCGATCGGTGAAAACGGCATTTTTCTAAAGCATGTGGTTTCCGAGATATTGTCAAAAGAATTAGTCATAAACATATAAACGTCCACAAACATATAATTTTACCACAAACATATAAACCTAGTATTTTAATATATAGACGACAGAATCCTGATGATTTATGCCGCTAATATTTCTTCGTGTATGGCATGTTTTCTTGGTAACACTCTATATTCTGTATATATATATATATATATATATATATATATATATATATATATATATATATATAATCACACATAAAACTAAATAGAAAAACACGTTATTTTATTATATATGAAACAAAATGAAGAAGGAATTAAAATATTACATTATTGGATTAAAATTTTAAATATATTAGTATTCTCTCAATTAAGGAAACAGAGGAAAAACATCTATGTGATAAGCGTTTGTTATACTTTCACACACAAAATGCAGTAGATCAACATGAACAAGGTTCCTCATCAAATGAAGTAGTAAAGTTAGAAATACGAAAAGAAGAAACGTGTTTTTCTTTTAAACGGTATTTTATCGAACGCATCATTAGCAGTGGCGCAAATCCCGGGGGACGAGGGGGACATGTCACTCCAATCTTGGACCTGGGGGGACTGTCCCCCAATAATCTGACTTAAAAAGTGATTTTTGGAATAAGTGTGATGATTTGTGTCCGTCTGCCACAAAGGAATGTAAGATGAAATTGATTTCTCTTGGCTTTTCCATTTTTAAAAAATAATCGTATTCTGTAGTATTTCAAACTGAACTTCGTGCTGTAGTGCGTTTAGTAGTCTCATCAATATGTATTAATTCCACTTCCGCTACTTTGGGCACAAATTGCAATAAATGCCAGAGGAGGATATGCCCCTCTACTCATGCTGGAAAGTTGTCTCAGCTGCAGGTACAAGCAAAAATTCCGGGGAAATAGGGAGACGTGTCCTTCCCCCCAACATTTGAACTGGAGGCTCTCCCAATAATCTGATTTGGAAAGTGCTTTTAGCAAGTAACTGTGATGATTTGTGTCCGACTGCCACAAAGGAAAGTGAGATGAATTTCGTTTCTCTTGTTTTTTTCCATTTTTAATGAAAAAGAAGGCGTGCGACTGTGCGTGACGTAACCTGATATGAAATCTGATCTCATCCTCTCCCATAGGCCCTAGCACACGAAGAGTATGTAGACTATCCAATGTCAGTAGAACCCATCTTTTCAGTAAATGTTCATTTAATCTATTTGTAGTATCAGCCTAGGCATCTACTCATGCTTCGTAAGCTAACTAACTCTATAGCCTATGGAACCCGGAGGTTTACTGCCGCGTTCACAAAAGCTCTCCACCGATTTCTATCCTTAGCCAATTGGATCCAGTTTCTAATTTCTGTTCCTATTTTTGCGAGATCCATCTTAATATTGTCTTCCCATCTGCGCCTAGGTTTTTCTAATGGTCGTTTTCCGATTGGTCTTCCCGCGAACACTTTGAAAGCGTTCCTACTTTCTTCCATCCTGGCTATCTGTCCTGCCCACCTAAGCCTCCTAGACTTGATGACCCTAACAATATTTAATAAGACGTATAATTTACGTAGTTCCGAAGTTATGAAGTTTCCTCCATTCCCGTTCCTCTTGGGTTCGAATATTCGTCTGAGCATCTTGTTCTCAAATACTTTCAGTCTATGTTCTTCCCTCAGTGTAAGAGACCATGTTTCGCAACCATACAGAACAACATGTATGATTATCGTTTTATATATTTTAAGATTCAAATTCCTCGACAGAATTTGCGACGACAAGAGATTTTGAACTGAATAATAACACGAATTCCCTGTTTTTAGTAGGGATGCGCTCGAGTCGAGACATGTCTCGAATCTCGACTCGACTCGACTCGAATTCGAGTCGAGATTCGAGTCGAGACACACTTTGTAAAATTCGGGACGAGTCGAGACAAACGTATTTCTCGACTCGAATTTTCGAGTCGAGACACGAGTCGAGTGGAGACGGCTCTTAAAAATCTCGACTCGACTCGAATGTCTCGAAAATTTTTCTATAATTTTTAATATTATTTTGAAGATAGTATTCACTCAGAAACAGCCTTGAAACCAATTCCAGATTTTATTCCTTCAGAAAGGTACAGAACGCATAAAATTAATAGTTAAATCTTTAAAGATCAAGATTTAATTTTCAGCTCAATTCAGTTAATTAGAACTAATAGTTAATGTCGTTGTATTTGGTTGTACTGCAAATATAATGATAATAATAATAATTGATTATCTAGTTTGTATAAAACTATTATCCGTAGTCTAAATCTAGTTTGTATGAAACTATTGCGATAAAGTGAACTTCATAAATTCTCTGAATGAGCAGTTGGTAGTCTATAGTAATTTAGCATAGTTATAATTATTGAGTTTTCGTTCCCATGAACGCAATAGGGTTACGTAACTTCTGGATTATTCGCTTGCCCAACTATTTTGAGGCTTTAATATGTTGCAGCATATCACGAGCTACGGATAATATATAATGTAACATTTGTTGTACATCACATATTGTGATATGAGACTATTTTACATAGTATATCTTATCTAATATAAATAAAATAAAGAGTTTGTTTGTGAGTTTGTCTGTCTGTTTGTGTGCGACCTGGGGACCAGACGAGTGGACCGAGAGTTCCCAAAATTTGGTCACGGGTACCTTGGTCCAGGCCCCAGATCAAGACGAAGCGTTTTTTTAAATTTCGAACAAGGGGGGGTCTCGGGGGGACGTTTACTGGGACCGACCTGGGGACCAGACAAGTTGACCGAGAGTTACCAAATTTTGGTCACGGATACCTTGGTCCAGGTCCCAGTCTAAGGCGAAGCGTTTTTATCAAAATTGGAACCAGGGGGGTCTCAGGGGGGCGTTTACCGGGATGTAGTAAAAGTAATCCAAATTGATCGACATTAGTGTCAAATCCATAGTTTTCACGGTCGCTGAGGTCAATGGTGACACTTCCATTAGCGATGACTTGCAAATTCAGCTACCACTGTATGCGGGCCGGGTGTCAGCGGGTGAGGAATACCGAGACATGCCCATATTGATTGATACTAGTGTCAAATCCATAGTTTTCGCGGTCGCTGAAATGAATGGTGATACTTCCACAGGTTTATATCGATTACGAATCACACAAGATTAAAGACTTCCTAGTGGTGCCGAAGTGTTACATCTGTCAAGAATACGGGCACATCACAAAATACTGTGATAACAAAGATAAAACAAGATGCAGATACTGTGGTGCACTGAGACACAAAAGTGAAGAGTGTGATGAAAAAGATAAAAATATTTGCGTTCCTTGCAAACTGAGACACAAAACATGTCAAACCCCAAATACGGAGGAATGTGTATCCTATAGAGTAGCCCGAGAGAGGATAATTAGTAAAATAAACTATGGATAAAGATATCCAACAAAAAGGTAAAAATAAGAAAAACAAACCCCCGAGCAAAGTTAAAAGAGACAGAATAAGACTGGAAGCATTCTTAGAAAGAAAGAGAAAAGAGAATATAACAACAAAGAACAAATATGTACAAACAGAAGATCCAGATACAGTGAAACAAATACAGAGCGAATTTACAACATTATTGGAGAATAGGAAGAAAAACCAAAAGAAGAAACATACATCGGAAGAAAAATTGGAAATACCGAAATTGGAAAATTCGTTCACACAAGGCGAAGAGAAATATTTATTTCCACCCAAAGAAGAGAAACTCCAAGACTCAACAATTACAACATCCACAGATATTTCAGAAATAACTCCAATATTCAAAGAACCAAGGCCACTTTATGAAAAAATGGAAAGACAATATAAGCTTGCCAAGTTGGAAGATAAGCAAATACTAACAGTGGCGTTTAGGCAAATAACAAGGGATCTTCATGAAAAGGGTAGATCTATAACATATCCCGTTCTGGAGGAAGTAGACAGGATGGAATTACGAACTTATGACTTACCAGCGAACGGATGGGAATTAGTAGATTTAATCGACGAAGCATTTGAACGACGGGGAATTTATTGGAATTTGGAAAATGTGTACAAACAACTCGTTAATGCTCATGGACGAATATATTTCGACTTCAGCAAGTCCGGCAAGGAGGCATTGGTCCATACTAAATATGCATAATAAATTTACAAAATTAAAAATAGTGCAAAACAACGCCCAAAGATAAAAAATTGCCACGATGGAATTAAGAAGATTTGTTGAAATCAATGAAATAGACATAGTAAACATACAGGAACCATACACTGTCAAGAGCAAATTAACAGCATTTCCGCCGACAGCAAGAATAATAAAGGAGGGAAACGAGCCGAAAGCAATAACAGTAATCATGAATAAAAACATTGAAGTACTAAAAATTGCGCAATATTGTGACGAATGGACAGTATGCATGGAGGTAACCTTCGGTAACAAATCTTTTTGGCTGATAAATTCTTACTTTCAATACAGCTTAAATATACATAATTTCATACAGAAAATACAAACAATAATTTGGCAAAATCAAAGAACTAATTTTATTATTACAATAGATGCAAACGCAAAATCAAGTATGTGGGGCTCACCGATAACAGATGACAAAGGCGAAATCCTGGAAGATTTTGTTCTACAAAATGGTTTAAGGGTGATAAATAAAGGTAACAGACCAACATTCACAGGCCCGAGAGGAAAGTCCTTCATTGATGTTACTATAAGTACTATTCAATTAGAGGAACAAATAGTGAACTGGACAGTTCAAGACAATGTAACAACAAGCGATCATGAAGTAATAACATTTAACATTGAAGATACTACCCTTGGAACAAAAGTTGAGAATTATAACATAAGAAAAATAGATTGGGAACTTTTCGAGAAAAACCTGTGCTTACCACAAATTGATGACTACGACGACCTAGATAAATTGGTAACAGATATAGAAAATAAAACAAAGAAATCTCTAGACGAATCAATTCCAGAAGTCAAGACAAAGAAAAAATATAATGACTTTTGGTCCCCAAAACTAGAAAGACTAAAGAAGATAGCAAAAGCAAAAAGAAAAAGCTACCAATCTACAATAATTCCTATACTTAAAGAAAGAAGACTAGAAAATTAAGGGTAGCGAAACAAAAATATACAGAGGAATTATTAGCTGCTAAAAAGAAGAGTTGGGAACTATTTCTAAAAAATAATATAGAACTGGATCAATGGGGGCTTCCCTACAAACTAATCATGCAGAAAATTAACAACATAACGCTAACTACACTAAAGAATAATGATAATTCATATACGAAAACAAGAGAAGAAACTATGCTTAAACTGTCAAATAAATTCTTTCCAAGAGATGACGTAAATGAAGAAACAGATCAACAACGAAAACTAAGAGAAGGCTATAACCAAATTATCAGGAAAGAAAATGAAGACGAAATAGACCTAGTAACAAATGAGGAAATCGAACAAATAATAAAGAAATTGAAATCAGGAAAAGCCCCTGGATTAGACGGAATAAAAAATGAAATTTATAAAAAGAAGAAAGAAATATGGATACCTTATCTAACTAAATTATGCAATACTCTACTAAGGAGGAGGAAATTTCCGCTTTCTTGGAAGGAATCAAAATTAATAATATTAATGAAAAGTGAAGATAGGGACCCAACAGATGTAAGCTCCTACAGACCAATATGCCTCCTTCGGAATATTTCCAAAATTTATGAAAAAACAATAGCTTCCAGACTACACAAATATAGGAATATTGAAGGAGATAACTTGCAATACGGCTTTAGGAGGGGCAAATCAACCGAGGACGCTCTAAATGCTTTTGTGGACAACATTTTGGATCGCAGGAGCGCAAAAAAGTACGTATTAACCTTGTTTGTAGATATAGAAGGGGCTTTCGACAATCTGTGGATCCCCTCGCTGGTACGAAGACTAAAAGAGCTAAAAATACCAGATTACCTAGTGAACACAATAAAAGATTATTTTCAAGACAGAAAAATAATAATAAAAGACGAGAATGGGGATATTAGCATTAATACACAAAAAGGATGCCCACAGGGATCTATTCTAGGTCCATTGATGTGGGACATTGAATTCCAGCCATGCTTGGAAGCATTAAACAAAAATAAATGCGTAGATAGAGTAATAGCCTTTGCAGATGACCTAGCAGTAATAACATCAGCAAACACAAGAAGGGAAATAGAAGAAAACTCAAAAGAAATAATAAGAATATTGCAAGATTGGAGTTCAGAAAGTAAACTAAAATTATCCAAGAAAAAAACCAAATATATGATTTTCGGAACAAAACTGGCAAGGGACCCAACCATCAAAATTGGAGAAGAAAAAATAAAAAGAGTAAGCGAATTCAAATATCTTGGCATTCAGGTAGATGATAAACTAAATTTTGGCCATCACATAAATTACATTAGTGATAAAGGACAGAAAGTTACCAATAAACTAATAAATATAGCAAGTAATAAATATAAGCTTCCACGAAAAATAATAAAAATATACCACGACTCAATTTTAGGGGCAACTATGAATTATGCTGCCAGCGTTTGGGCTCACAGGTTGTTAGAAAACAATGCACTAAAACTGAAAATAGAAAGACCGCAAAGAAACATAATGATCAGACTAAGCGGGGCATTTGGTACTACTCCCCACAATGCACTAGCTGTATTGTTGGGGTTAAAACCAATGCATTTATTAATAATCGAACGGGCGGCAATGTATTGGTTTAAAAAAGGAAACAAAAGTAGGGTACAGGACCTAATAGGGAAAGAAATAGATAACATACAAGACATAGAGCAAGTAATATTGGAAAAGTGGCAACAAGACTGGAATAACTCAGAGAAGGCAAGAAGAACACATAAATTAATTTCAAACATAAATGAAAGACTAAAATGGAACCATTTTGAACCATCTGCAGGCCTTGTCCACTTCCTCACGGGACATGGGCCCTATGGCCAATATTTTCAAAGGTTTGGCTTAAAAGAAGAAGGAAACTGTGGTTGTGGTGAGTTTGGAACTCCGGAACACTATATAATGTGGTGTCCCCTACTAGAAGACCGAATGAACGAGAGGAACAATATAAGAACAGGAAGATTAGAGGATATTATTCGCGAAGAGGAAGACTTTAAAGTGCTGAACAGAATTACGGCTGAATTTTCCGAACGCAGCAAAAAACAATATGAAGAAAGGAATCTAGCAAACAGAAACCAATAAGAAATTAACAGATATATGAATAAATTAGTTTGAATGTGAGAACGTGTGTATGGGGCGTTCCTTTCGGACCGGAGGCCTCCTCCAGGATTGCTGGTATTCCGCATGCCCCGGAAGGAAGCGCAGGAGTAAAAGTGAGCTCGACACATCCCCGGACAGACCGGATTGGAACTCCGGATGCGTCGGGCCGGAGTGAATTTCGTGTTTCGGTGGTGGGTTATCGTGCATTCTAATATACAGCACATTAATATCTCATAGAATTAAGAAATGAGACAAATGAACTCGGGTAAAAGAAAACAGTGACCGTCCGCGATCTTGTTGCGTACGCGCCGCTTTCGGTTCCGGTGCACACGGCGGTTGGGACACAACTGACCAGGGCCCGCACTAAGTGCTCCGAGTGGGTCCTGGACCCCAAGCCGTTGTATTGGGGACCGTGGACATACGTAAAACAACCGAGGAACATATATCGGAAACAAAATCATCCTACATGAGATAGACAAGATTTAACGAATGCACAAAAGGAACGAAACAAGTGTAATGCGTGTAGTGGAATTAGTCGTTAAAATGTGTTTCACACACAGGAGTGTGATAGTGTATTAGTGCAATATTATAAATACCAGTGTGGACAGTGCTTAATAGTGATAAGTGAAGTGTGTGTTTAGTGATTTTGTAGGAGAGTGTGGTAAATTAATAAAAAACATACAGGAGAGAATCAAATTATGCACAAGGTGAAAAACCTAATCATACAGGGAAACCTGAACGAAATGAAACAAAGAAGAAGAGGGAATACTGCATGGATAAGTATAGGCAAAAAGCAATGAATGATGATATTATGATAGGATGAATGTTAAGCTCGACTTGAGACAGAACGTAGAGTAGATAAGTTTGATTAGATAAAGAAGACTTGATAATCATTCGAGAATAGTAGTTAGTAGTAAGGATTTGCTGTTTTTTTTCTTTAAATTTTATTTTGTTTTGTTTTGATTGTTTTCTCTGTTCAATGTGTTGTGGTTCGCCCTCGTCCTTGTCCTTGTCCTTGTCCCCGCTCTAAAAAAAAAGGAAAATGAATGATGAAATAAAGAAAGAAGAGAAGATTGCAATGATGATAGCCCGTTTCGGTTTAAATCTTCAGGTGCCGAAACCGAAGAGGCGCGTCTGAGCAATAAAAAAAACTTCCACAGGTGTTGACTTCCAAATACAGCCCCCATGCGAAGAATGGGTATATTAAGATAGTATTACAATAAATGGACTGCTTGGATGCCAAGAACTAGTACAGATAAGTACCTTTCACTTCTGTGAATAGGTATTTTTTAAAAGGATTTTCGTAAACACTAAATTATAAAACAATGAAATACATACAGTAGTTATGGTTTTGTTTCCCAACATAAAAGAAATATGGATTGTTCATGAGATATTGAACTTTAACTTTCACTACTGGAAAATTTCAATTTTTGAGTTAGGACACTTGGCATCAAAGCAGTTCACTGTAAGATAAATACATTCCGCACAGTAGTAGCATAGTTGTTCAGGAGCCTTCGATTTCCATCTTCTCAAATGAAAGCTGAACGATTGCTTGATACATGCTGACTATATAGGAGAAATAGTGTATTAAGTTTTCGAGCTTTGGTGCGTATCCGTATTTACACTCTGATAACTTCACACTGAAATCGAGCTAATTGTTTAATGCATTTCGAAAGCTTTTGTTTTTATGCAGCTCATTAAGGAAAATCTATTTCATAATCGTAACATTTATGCACTAAGAAACTATGAACGTAAAGTGGACTCGACCTAGCCCCGTGGCTGCTGTGACTCAGTGGCACAGCTTTCACCCTTGGTGTGTGAGGACTCTGATTCTGTGTGTGTGTGTGTGAACTCCGTGGCTAGTGTACGCGTCTTTGTCGTGGAAGACTCGGGTTCAATTCCCGGCGCGAGCTCATGTAGTTCGGATTCCACGTTAATCAGTAGGTCTACATTTCATATATCCTTGCTGCTGAAAGAGACCGTAAAGTCAAAATCAACTCAACAATATATATATATCTGTGTGCTTATGTGAATTTCCTCGTGGCTGTATGGTTAACACATACGCCTTGATCGCGGGAGACTCTGGTTCGATTTACGGTGGAAGCTCATGAAGTTGTTACCGGTATCCCACTTTAAACTGTAGATCCATGCCTCATATATATGCCTTTGATACACTTATTTTCCGACTTGGAAGCCATCGAAAATTTCCGGACACAGAGTCCCGTAGACCGAAAATGAGAAACATGGCTACAGAGTAAAACTGCCATAAAAATTTAAGCTTTTAAGGCTAACTTAATCCTTATATATAATGTAACTAGCTTGGCCAAGTTATAATGAAGGAAATGCTATCATTTTCAACACTCTGAGAATAGAAAATGTTCGCCATGTGTTATTATCCCCCCCTCTCCTGCAGAATGAAAACCCTGACTCAATATTATATATATATATATATAAACTATTTTGTGTAATGTAACAAACAGTGGCGGATAGTATTCATGTTTTCTTGCAGAGGTCCTTACGAGTGTTCGCTTCCATCTTCCTCTCCCTAAGAACTAAGATAAATTAAAAAATTGCGATTACTTGTTAATCTTGTAAAATTGCGATTACTTGTTAATCTTGTACAAAGGACGCAATTAAAGTCCCAGTGTAACACCCCTTCACATTTAAATTTTTCCCCTAGAAAAAAACAGTTATTATTGTTTCTTGATTTCTCAGTCTTACCTACATAAACATACGAATAGAATTAAAGGATAGGACATGTTTAGAGTGCTTGCACGTGACATCTAACTATATTTCTTATCAAATGTGTCACAGATGAAAATGTCCGTTTGTACTGCCTCTATTTTCTGGTACATATGTTTCATTTATGTTATGTTGCTAAAATTCGTTAGGAACCAAGTACAGACTGCGCCTGTGTGCCTGACAAAACGTAAATGTACTGGATAATTATTTCTTCACTTTCTTAAAAAAAATTAACCCATCTCATGTCGGCTAACAAAAGGATGTAGCGGACCAAAGATAGCCGTTGTTTACCTAAGGTCGTTACACAGCAAGGGTTTCATTCAGTCAGAGGGAAAAGAAAAAAATATTTAAAGTTTTTACATTTGTTTTGAACTGCAATATACTTCCTCCTTTTATTTTAAGAACCATTTCCTTGTCATTTGTCTGCATCAGAAAAAAATGCAAAAAAAATCACTAGAATGTGCCTATTTACCCAAAGTACGTACTAGATCACTAGTTCAATAGTAAAATCACTAAATCTAGTACGAAATCATAAATGTGGCATCCCTGGGTTGGAGCGAAAGTAATGGTTGGAGTAAAAACTAGTCCGTATTTCTACTGCGTTCTGTTGTTGAATTCACAGAAATGTTCAAAAATAAATTCAAGAAGTAAAACACGATCCTACAAAAGACTGTTTACTTGCTCACTGGTTTTAGTATTGTGAACTGAAACTCAAGTGCGCAGTCATGTTGAATACTTCTGTCCCTTTCTATTTTACAACTTGAGGTGGGATGAGGGTCAGGACAGATCTAGTGATATACCGCTAAAGGAAGTGCTTCAGTACAGAGTCGGAAGCGGTATGTATTGTTTATACTACTTACAATGTTACCCCCCTTCCCATAAAATATAAATTCACCCTTTTCTCCCTTCCCTTTTTCGAATACAATGAACCGACTCTTTTGCTGAAGAAAGTTGCTAAGAGAAAATTGAAACATCTGCGTCTAAACTTTTTATGAAGCGCAGTCTTTTTTATTTGTAGGGTTTTGCGAGTGTTTTCACATCAATATGATGAGATAGTTAGCCAAATCTTTTACCATGGAGTCCTGCTGCGAACTGACCGTGAGTAACACCCGATCTCGCTGTGCTCAATTTCTCTCGCACACGTGAAATGGGTTTGTTGTTTCCAAAACAAATAGGAAGTTATCTTGTGCTTTTGCATTTCTGCACGCACACAGGTACAATTGCTATGTTTTAATGATCAGAAGAAATATCAAAACCATCCGATATATATGATACGAAACAGCTAAGAGAGGGAGGCAAAGATTATAGTATACCAAGTTTTCCGCGTGGTACCATTATGGAGAATAAATATTTGATAAAGTCACTTAGATGCGCTTAAACCTACTCCATCTGTCCTTATAATTTTTCTGGTCTCATCAATTTCTCAGGAGAATACGTACAACATATGTCCAAAGTCCATATATACTCTTTCTAAACTAATGAGTAAACTCATTAAGAACACCAACTGATATCAATAAACAGGAAAGAAAACAATACTTTATACTTCTATCATTTGGTACACATCTCTATGAAGCATAGCTTGTTTCTTTTCGAAATAGCTCCTTCGTGTCACAGCTGTGGTTAGTTTTGTTTTGTGTTAGGATGAAAGAGAGAAATGCAACATTTGCTTCGCGGTGAAGTTATATATATTATTAAGAGGAGCGGTAATAAGCGAGGTTTAACAAAGAGTGCCTTTTGGATGCACAATTTAACGAGTAGTTGCAGTCCGTGTTGAGAATCGAACCAAAGCTATGTAAGACATGTTAATATTGAGCTCTTTTGTGGTAAAAGTGAACTTCAGAAACACACAAAAGACTTGAAATATCAAGCTAATGTAAAGCAATTGAAAAATAGCCTACATATCGCTGCATCTTTTCTGTGGCAAGAAACGTGCAGGACTTTTTTTTCGAATATAACATTCCCTCCCACACCACAAAAGACAATATAATGTTTGTTAAAAGAAAGTGCATATAATATTTTTAAATTTTGTTTGTGATCCTATCATGCATAATTATAAATAATGTCTTTCATACTACGAGAATGAGTTCAACTATATATGGCCCCTCTAAAGCGGGGCCGCGGTTGCTCAGTCGTAGATCGTTCACCTCTGGTGCTTCGGGACCCTGGTTCGATCCCAGCTCGCACCAAGTGAACTTTGTGGTGGACAAACGCCGTGTGCGTGGGTTTCCTCGGGGTTCTTCCGTTCCTCCCACTTTCTTCATTCCACAATTTCACTAATTTCTCATCATCACCCCTCACCTTTAGCCTAACCGGCATAATCGTGGGACGTAAAACTCAAAGATTTCACTTCATTTTTTCCCTTGAAAGCGATATTTTTCAAAATTATTTATTGTTAGATATTGTAAATTTACGGTATCTATTTTAGTGGACGGGAAATTTTGCATCTAATCGGATAATTTCATGGCTAACATCTAAGAGGAATTCGCAGTTACGAAATTTGCATCACTGTCTTTTGAAAGGATGCCTAGAAAAAATACTACTAGAAAATAACTGAAAACACAAAATTGATTTGATAGCCAAATTCACGTCATCTTGGTGCGTCATCATTTTTCTTTAAATATTTGTATTTAGTATTAGATAAGAGTTTAGTGTCCCTTTCAGCATCAGGGCTATATGAGACGTGAACTTATAAATTAACGTGGGTTCAGAAGCACACGAGTTCCCATCGGAAATCGAACCAAAGACGCGTACGCTAATCATATGGACAAGGGTGTTCAATATTTAGTAATGTGTACATAAAGTTGTGAAATTGCGCTTGTATAATGGAATGCAATTCCTTCTACTGACATAAACCTTCACAATACTCAGCTGGACAAAGTATCTTTAAAAAGAAAATGTCACTCTTTATGTTTCAGTTCCCGGTTCGACTGAAGGATGGAACAAATTGCAATGAGCGTTTTTTGGACCCTACTTTGTGTAGTTGATTCATCATAAACTTGGTATTTGATACGGATATGAACTGGAAACGTACATATATAAATTTAAGTCATTCAAATACCTTTAAACAAAAATTGAATATGAATATATATATCGTTCGTGAAAGAGTCATGTTATTTCTTTAATACAAGTATATGAATACAGTTAGCTCCTCTTAATGAAAATAAGTGGTGGTTTGTCTTTAAAACTAGTGTGGAAAGATTAGTAAAGAATCTGGTATAATTTAGAAAAATATATGATAATACAGGCCCGTGTTTGGCATCATCGATTGTCTCAAGAGTGGCAACCCTGACTTAAAGGTTTCGCTTCGATAATAATGGATTCTCTGGGATATATCAGATATACAACTCGAGTTGGAGCAGTATTTTCTATAACAAGCTTAGAAGCAGGCAGCATATTTGTTGAAATAAGTTATTTCTGAGTATATGAGTGGAATTCAGAACTATTTTGAGTCAGTTCGACTTGTTTCTAGTTAAGGCAAGATAAATCAATCCCCGGATAGAGAAATAGATTACTCTTATGTTATTTCTTAGTAGGGAACATCTAACATTTTCACGGGAGACAGTGTTTTTTTTAATTTTTATGGATATTGACATTTCAACGTATATTTAAGATTGCTAGCAATACCTGGTTTCCATAGTAACGGAGCAAGTCGTAGGGATTTTAGACTGAGAGCCTTATTTGAATTGTGAGCAAGAAGGATGCTTGTTTACGAGGTTCAAAGACTGTTTTTAAACCACAGTCTGACTGTATTCAACTGAGTGTGAACTTAAAGAATACTGGACTAGTTCTCGATGCGAACCTAACCTGAAACGAAGATTCTGCTCAAGGCGCTTCACTTCTCTGGTGAGAGGAATTTTCTTATATTCAACCAATTCAATCCTATAAGTAACAGAATTAGCCTTTTTGATGGAGAGTCTGTTTATAGACCATTCCATGTTTAGGACTTTAGGCCAGACAGCTTTCTGATTATTGAAATTGTCTTTTAGATGTGAGGCAGTATGATGTAAGAAAACACATATTCTGCTCTCTCATGATTAAAGCACAGCTTAGCTGCGTTAAAGAAAATCGATTTGAAGTTATAGTTTCATGAAGGCTTAAGTAGGCGACTTCTTCTCCGGACTGAAAAGTTGGTCTTTTATTTCATGACAGTTAACTTAAAGGAAATTCTTCTCAAATCAGAGCTCCATTCTTAAGCACCAAAATATCCTGTATGGACTGTGGAAATGCTTTATTTATCAAAGTTTCCCTAAATGTGTGGTATGTACTACTCTGTGCTTGTTAATTACCCTAGACAAACTTACCGGGAAGTTCAAATTTTTACAGTTAAAGAAAAGATTACAAGACTAATAGTTATTTACTATATGTTATTTTAAATGCGACACTAGTAGCAATAGAAGCCACGAATTCATTTTCTTTTCTTTCTTTCTTTTTTTAATCGCACACACAAGAACACCTGTACACCAAAACGATCATGTTCGACAATGTTCCTGGGTTCATTGCGTGTTTCTATCTCTTGGTAGATGAATGTTTGTCCAGAATCACTATTGCAAATCGGGTTGCAGACCGCGAAATGCATGTTTAACCCTTTGAGACCTGGTGGTAGCATTTGAGTACATCATATTTGCGAACACAAAATACTACTTAGTAAATAACCAATGGTTTTGAAATAGTCTTTGTTACTACTTAGTTTATTATCTAAACAAATTAGATGGAGCACTATGGCTGAGTGGGAGAATGCTTACCTCTGGTGCGTGGGGCTGTGTTTTGATTCCCGGCAAAGTAGTTTTGTAGTGGACAACATCGTGTTCGTGTGTTTTCTCGGGGTACTCCCGTTTCCTCCCACAATTTCATTCCAACAATTCTTCCATCATTATTCCCTTACTTTAATCATTATATCCCTTAGTCTAACAGGCATAATCCAAGGACGTTAAATTCAAAAATTCCATTTCATTTTTTAAAAAACCCATTAAATCATAATTAAATTGAAAGCTTATTCTTTTAGTATGGGAAACATATTGACGCCCATGGCCGTAATCAGCCCTGAAGATTTGGTCGGACAGACCATTTAGGGTCAGGCTCTTAAGTATTATTTTAATAAACAATGCTGAACAAACTAGACAGTAGAACCGCCGCTACTTTCCCCCCAGTACCGTTATGTACTATAATTAATTTAGAAACTCCGTGTCCTTTAATGGGTGTGTTGGGAGACGGTTGTGTAGGTCATTAGGGGTTGATGACATGATTACGTGGGTTTGGAAAGTTCCTATGTTTCTTTTTTTTTAGCTGTGATGACATGTGTGGATTGTTGGAAAGGTCGTGTCCTCTTTTTCGAGTCTGTATACGTGTCTGTACAGACTCTATACTGAATATTTTTAAAAATAATAATGGAAATTTGAATTTGAATTTGAATTAAATCTGTTGATATGATGAAACGTTATTCTGTATCACTTACTTGCGTATCAGTGATTAAATTAATAATAATAATATTGAATATATTTACATTATTGATAATGAGATGAATACTGGTGTTTGAATCTTGTATTATACAAATGGGTTTGACTAATAGAAACTCACATTGAGAAATATATATATACATATATAATTTGGAAAAATGAAATATTTGAGTCCCTCCATTATGCCTGTTAGGCTAAAGAAGATGGTGATTATTTTATTTGTTCGTTTGTTTTACAAACTCGTTGTTAAAAATAAGATGTTCGAACAATATGTGAGAGAATAAAAGATATTCTCCTAATAAATTAGTCGGATCAACTTATTTTACGGATCGATTTCTATTTTTTATTGGTTCGTATGCCAGAGCATACTAGTTGTAAAAATGTTTCGAAAATATTTTAAAAATTGCGAACTTGCAAAATAAATCGTTTGCTGTGCAAACTCATTATTTATTTAACCTTTCGTAATAAATTACTCGAACAATATGTGAGAGAATAAAAGATATTCTCCTAATAAATTAGTCGTAACAACTTATTTTGGGAGGAAACCATTTTATTAGAAGCTCAGAACACTTACAGTGTTTAAAAGTTTATGTGGTACGTACTGAGAATGAACCCAGGACCCCAAGCTCCGGAGGTGAACGCTGTATGTGATAATTATTGCAATCCTCACATGTAATTTGGAGAAAAAAAACATATGAGAGATAGGAAATGTGTGTGTGATTTGAATAGTTTATTTATTTATTTTGTTAACATTCATTTTTATTGATTTGTTTATTTCTTATAGCTAACTCCGTGTTTACAGCCATGTTTCTAAGTTTGAAATACGGACTGACTGAATTGTTCTTCCGTCTCTCACAGAAGGCTATCTTAGAATGAACACATAGTTTTATTTTTGTAGATGGCTTCACTTCCGGGTAATTGACTTATACGCGCTTTCCCTTGCTTACGTTAGAACTTTGAGTGGTGACACACATAGAGTGTCAATGTACTTTTTAATTTTATTTCCGCTTGTCAATATGTACTAAAATATCCTTAGACGGTTTTTCCATTGCCCGTGAGAAGTCTGACTGGCGACATACTGAAATATTTTCCATTAACTATGATTTGTCACTGCGATAGTTATCTGCAGGGATGAAGAAGACAGATAGAAATTTAATGTTTCTTCCCTTTTACAAGATGTTTTGGACAAACACATAAATGTATTTTTGTGGCAATATCTGATTTTGGCAATGTGAAAGTTTTACTTGTAAGCATTTCCTTAATTAGTAGAGAACCGCACATCGCTACAGGGGTCAATGTCGATAACCTGTCATGAATGAGGAAAAAATGGTAGCTTTTCCTTGAAAGGTCATTTACTGTTGAGATTTCTACAGCGGTTGATGAACTTGTAAATAAGAAATTTCCTGGTGGAGCAATGAATAATTTGATGCTATCGAGTTTTAAACATGATGACTTTATTTATAATTAATGAAAAAAGGTTTTGAAAACCTGATGAAAAGATGAGGGTTGGGGGAGGGACACATTGAAATCATTATAAATACTAGCGAAATAAAAGTTTATTATTATTGTTATTTACATACTGCAATAGTGCATATTGTAAAAACTTTATTCTTGTGTTTTTTTTGAAGTTTTTCGTCGTTAATTTTAACAGAAGGAGGTTTGATTTTTAAGGTGAGAACTTTTTTTAAATGCTAAACTGACTTGTATTATTCACTTAATTATAATGGAAGTTTTCTGAATAATTATTGGTAAACTACGCGAGTTGCTTTTGAGAAATTGAACTTGGGATTATTTATATTTGCCTAATAAACCTACGACCATTTTGTAATCATGACAAGAGGGATAAGATTTGTGACAGACTGCAAACACATGAAATGTAATTGCGATTTTCTATTACTAAAGTTATTATTATTATTATTATTATTATTATTATTATTATTATTATTATTATTATTATTGTAGGACTACATATTTTGGGGGGAAGGGATAGCATACACGTAAAATGAATATACGGCCATGTTTCCTTTAAGAACCGCCATTATGATTTTACCAAGGGCTAAAGACGGACCATTTACTTGTAGAGTTTTATTTGCTTAATTATAGTTTGCTTAATTACAATATGTTTGATTCATTTGTTACGATTTTTAACTGTTACAACGATTGTGCATTGAAACATGATCACTTTAAAATTATTTATACCTGATATATATGTACGCTGTACAGATGGGACTTGAACTGCTTAAGTAAGCTCATTTCGTAACTTTTGATGTCATAGAAGTACGCTTTGGTACTATAGCTGATAATCTTTTAGGAACACATTTATATATATGAACTAAGACTAGTATTTGGAGAAAGAAAGAAAGAAAAAAGTTTCAGTTTGGGGAGGGGAGGTAACGCCTTGGCCTAGAGTTTTTTGTAGCTTATATGTGGATGCCTAGTACTTTTTTCTTTAAAATTTTCGTGTTTTAATAGTAAATATTACTGAATGTTAGTTATTTGCGGGGGTGGTAGCCACATAGCGCAAACAATAGCTTTAATGCTAAGAAAGAGAAAGGATGAAAATTTTACGGACTCCCTAAATACATTGGTTATTGAACACTGTGTTTTGATTTTGAAAATTTGTTGTGTATTCTCGAAGCAAAAGGAAATGATGTGCTCCTATTTGTACTATGTTCCTCCAACTAACTGGCTCTTGCTTGCCAGATAGATTGCCTAGATTTTAACAGTATTGTATTACAAGGAAGCAAAATGAAATTATGTACTCCTATTCGTACTATATCCCTCCAACTAAGTGGCTTTTTGCCTGCCAGATAGACACCCATAGATTTTAGCAGTATTGTATTACAATAAAGAAAAATGAAATGATGTACGACTATTCGTAGTATATCCCAACAACTGACGGGGGCTTTTGCCTCCCAGATAGAGCCCGTAGATTTTAGCTGTATTATAGCCAAAGGAAATTACGTACGACTATTGTAGCACGTACCTATAACTGGCGGGAGCCCTTCCCCCTTAGTTACGGGTTCCCCTAGATTTTAGCAGTATTTAAAATAGATTGAACATGTGTTATATATTATAGCAAAAAGAATTATATACGACTATTCATAGCATATCCCTACAATTGTGCGGCTCTTGTTCACTAGATAGACCAACTAGATTTTAACAGTATTATATTATAGCAAAAAGAGAATTATGTACGACTATTTGTAGTATAACCCTATAACTGACGGGGGGGCCTTCCCCCTTAGTTACGGGCTCCCCTAGTTTTTAGCAGTATTTAAAATAGATTGCACATGTATTATATATTATAGCAAAAAGAATTATGTATGGCTATTCCTAACATTTTCCTATAACTGACGGGGCTTTTGCCTCCCAGATAGACCGCCATAGATTTTAACAGTATTATATTATAGCAAAAGGAAATTATGTTCGGCTATTTCTACCATGTTTTACCAAGTGAGGGCGTGTTTCCCATTAGTTAGAGTCCCTACAATTGCGGGTTTTTCTGAATAGGTAATAACATGATGATAATTATGTTCAACTGAAGGGGTCTATGTGTTGGTGGGTCCCCCCTTAGGGATTTGTAACATAATGAAGTTTTGTGGTTTACTGATAGAAGAAGCAGCTATGCCCTCACAAACTATGTTTTATTAACATAACACAATTGCGAGAAGGGTTCTTGGTACTTATTTAATGCTATCAGTAGTATTTAACGGACAAAAAGAAATATACATCATATTTTACCTTTAAAATATAGATATATATTCGGGACCAATAACGAAATACGTCAACACGGCGCACAGGCTAAACTAAACTAAGGTTAATTTAAAATTTTTGCGCTAGGTGTCACTGTTAGTTGTGGTGGTGGGGTGGAGAACACTTGATAGAACATGATATAACATGTATTTGATGTGTACGCTTATCATTTTTTCTTACGTCGGCGTGCGTTAAAGATCACAGAGAAAGCTTTCCTGATTATTAAACCTATTTTAATAGTATTAAATAAAGTATACTGGATTATCACTATATTTATTGAAGCCTGTTTTATTACAGACATTGAAGCTGTGCTGATCGTTGTGTGGTGTTGGCAATTACATTAAAAGTACCGACCAACGCAGAGTCGAGATTTCTTCTTCTTTTTTTGTGGATTTGTTAACGGAGAACTAAGCCTTGAAAGGTATGTATTTCTTATGGTTATTGTGATTTTTTTTAAAAAAGAAAGAAATTATATACTTTTAATTGTACTTGAGTTGTATTTAACCAATATTAATGAACAGAGAGACTTTCTCTCTCTCTCTCTCTCTCCCTCTTTCTCTCTCTCTGTGTGTGTGTGTGCGCGTGTGTGTGTGTGTGTGTGTGTGTGTGTGTGGATATTTTTAATAGAATAGTTTACAATTCAATATAAGTGAATATATTTACTGATTTTTCATAAAGTAACTTGATTGATTTCTATTTACATATCAATAATTAACTAAAGATGATTAATTTTTTTCTTTTATATGATATTATCATGTAAGCGTTGCTTAAAAAGAAGTATTTATTTGATCTTCTTATTAAAGTGGAGTTGATTACTCAAAATAGTTTTTTTTCTTTTATTTTTTACATGGATTTTTTCTGCCCGGCTGAAGAATTAAACATGATAGATGAAATCTACCTGCAAGAGGTCTTGCGCGGTTTCAACGAGTACCCTAGGGTTTTTAGTACCTGGAAAGCCATTATGGAATTGAACAGACTTGGCCATAGGGGATCGGTGAGATGCGAAGCCATATTGCGGACCCTTCGTGTCTTTGAAGGTAATGATACGCTGACGTATTGGATTTGTTTGTGTACGGTTTTTTCCGTACTAAAGAATCGTATGAATTGGCTCTAGATAAAGTTATGTATTTATTAGCTTGTGGGGAAGGTCAGGTAGGTAGAATAAATGATACAGAGTTATCTTAGTTTTTTGATTTTGGCTCGCGATTTGTTTTGGAACCATGCTTAATCCCATCTGAAAATAATAATAATGCCATAGTCATGACCCCTCAAGAAATTCATAACTTGAGTCCTAATAATTTATATTTGTTAACGAATGAAGATTTAGCTTTTCTAAATGATAAAGCAGATGGGATTGGCAATCTAAATTCCGTTGAAATATCAATTGAAGAAGAAATGAGGAGATTGGTTGAAAATGAGGACAATGCTGTGGTTATACCCACGCAACAGGTCCAGGGAAAAAAATCCTGTATACAATCCAGCTCAATATTGTGTACAGGATAATCATGACTATGGGAACCAAATGATTTTTTCTCCTCAGCCTGGACCGTCATCTGGTAGTGTCCCACCAATGGTTGGACATGGCAACATAAACAAGAATAGTACAATTAGTACTACTGTTAGTCCTAATAGTGGTAGTACAAGTGGTAGTAGTAGTGATAATAATAATGGCGGGGATAATCAAAGAAATAGTAATTTCGAAGTTGTAAGACAAAGCAGACAAAGGTTTCGTAAGTTTCATCTCACGGGCCATGAAATTGTCGTCAGACCTGTGGGTGATGAAAGGAATATTAATAACCCAGAGGCCTATATTGAAAGTTTAATCGATTTTTCGTTGGAACATGTGATCTCCAATGCACGCCTCCTGGAGTACATTGGTTTATACATTGAAAGTAGTAATAGTACTAATAACAAACCAGTGTATGTGCCGTTGAGAAGAAAGGGCAATTCCACTGCTAGAACAGTCCTCACTTCAATCGAACGAGTACTAAATTCGAATGAAGTGTTCTTTTTAAGGGAAGAAGTATTGTTTCGATTCCATATAGTTGAGAATTTGCACGGCCAGGGAAGAAATACTACATCAAGTGCAGTTGACAAGTATGGAAAATACCAAGATTACTTGGAAAAGCGATTAATTCGCATTGAAAATAAGAATATGTACTGCCTCCCCATGCCCGTAATATATGGGATAACAAAGCATACCTCAGGTAGTAAAGTTTTATATAATTTAAAAACAAGAGATTATAATAAGTGGCTTTTTAAAGCAGAAGTTCTCTGCGAGATGGCAGGAGTTAACGTTCAAAGTATTTAAGGTTGTGACTTCTCTGATTTGGACCTCTTTCAAACATATTTGAAAGTGGAGTATCAAATCGTAATTTATGAGGAGATTGAAAAGAATAATCGGGAATATATAGTACGTTACCCGGGAGTACATGCAGAAAATAAGATTTTTATCCTATATCAAAGAGGTAACACTATTGGTCATTTCGAACCCATTCGTAATATTAGAACTTTTCTGAAGGCACGGAAGTATTGTTATTATTGTTTGGAAGCTTATGATGAGAGATATTGGACACACAAGTGTAAAACTCGTTGTACTTTTTGCGAACATACTCACGAACGGGACTATACTGCAAACAGAATTAAATGTAATGCATGCAATAGAGAGTTTGCTGAGGGTACATGTTTTGACAACCATGTGGCTCGTAATAAAGCGGCTAAATCCGTATGTGATAATGTAAAGCTCTGCATCGATTGTGGTATCATCTTTGATAAGAGGGGGCGAAAATCTGAACACATGTGTGGTGAACATTTTTGTTCAACGTGTCGTGCATATGTTGATACAAATCATACATGTTTTGTTCAGAGACAGCAACCTGTTCATACGAAAAGGTTTATGTACATCACCTATGATGTAGAGACGATGTTGAAGGCACCGAATGAGCGCGGTGAAAGGAAACATGAAGTTGTACTGGTGTGTTGTCATCATGTATGTCACGTCTGTATAAGGAAATGTATCGATGAGCCTTGTAAAACATGCGGTGACAATATTGGAAATCGTTCGTTTTCTTTTAAGACAATGACGGATTTTATTAACCACGTGTTAGTAGAACGTCCTGTCTTTCAGAAGATCGTGGCGATCGCTCATAATGCATCCAGATACGATGGCCTCTTCTGTCTTAGAAATCTAATAGAAGACCAGCATATTGTACCTAGTGTTCTTATCCAAGGTCAAAACATTTTTAATATTATCATAGGTAACCGTATCTTTTTCGCGACTCTTTCCTCTTTATTGGTGTGAAATTATCTAAATTAACGAAAACTTTAGGCCTTAGTGAAAATTTAAAGAATGGAGATTTCCCATATTTGTTTAATACTGAAGAGAATCAAAATTATGTCGGTCCCTACCCTCCGTTTAAGTACTATGACCCTGAGGGGCGAAGCACATAAGAAAGAAAACAACTGGAAGCCTGGCACCAAGAACGTGCGGAAAGTGGCGAGGAGTTTAACCTGCAAAAGGATATGCTGGCTTATTGTGAAAATGATGTTAGAATTCTAACAGAAGCGGTCATTAAGTTTAGCGATATTATTGAAGAGAAAACGGAGGATTTGCAATGTTTTATAACATCATCAACCATTGCAAGTCTTGCAATGCGTACATATCGTACCTTGCACTTACCGGAAAATACTATTCCTATCATTCCCGCGTTGGGATTTCATCATAAGACCAAGTATAGTACAAAAGCTATGAAATGGCTTATGTATATGGAAGACCAATTAGGGATAGAAATCCAGCATGCTAGGAGAGGTGGGGGAAAAGTGTATTGGTAGGTACAAGGTCGATGGATGGCACGAAGGACTCAACGCTGCCTTCTACTTTTATGGATGTTATTTCCATGCCTGTCGCCTTTGTTTTCCCTTTAACCGTGACGCGGTTTTGCACGATGCACAAGACTCGTACAATACGATGGAGAAACGATATGAGCAAACCATGCGCCGCCTTAAGTACCTGAAAAGTATAGGTGTAAACCTATATGAAATATGGGAATGTTCTTGGGATAATAAGGTAAAGACGGACAAGGAAGTGCAAAAGTTTGTTCAAGAACGTTGTACTAATCTGCCTGATTTTCTTACTCCTAAGAACAGTTACAACGGTGGTCGCATGGAGGTCTTTCGTTCTTACGTCAATTGTGCGAGTGATGAGTGTATTTCTTATGCCGATGTAACTAGTCTTTACCCTTGGGTAATGGCGCTTAAACCTATGCCGGTTAAATCACCTAAGATTCACACGGGACCGGACTTTCCAGATGTGGAAAGTATTCACGGTGTAGTTAAATGCACAATTGTCCTTGTAAAGGACCTCTATTTTCCGATCTTACCATACGTTGCGGGAGGTCGATTACTTTTCGGCCTTTGCCGCACATGTATGGAAGAAGAAAACACTAACGAATGTACCCATAGTGACGCTGAGTGTGCTCTCACAGGAACATTTTGCACTCCAGAGTTACTCCTTGCTCTTAAAAAAGGTTACAAAATAATCGATATACATGAGATATGGGAATTTGAACTCTTAGATCCTGAAGAAGGGAATTCAGGTGGGCTGTTCGGGACCTATGTGAATTCCTTCCTTCAGATGAAGCAGGAAGCCTCTGGTTTTCCTGCTTACTGTACCACTGAAGAAGACAAACATAAATATATCGATGAATATTATGCCCATGAAGGCATACGATTAAATTATAATAATATTAGGATGAACCCGGGATATAGGCAATGTGCGAAACTATACCTCAATTCATTGTATGGAAAGTGGGGGCAACGCACAGACATGTTACAGAGTATAATCGTTAGTGATGAGGTCACATTTCTTAGGTATTTAACTACGGCAAAGTATGAAATTCAAAGTGTGGTACCAATTGATGATGACCATCTCATTCTCACATACAGAGACATTGAAAACGAAAACGTTCCGTTAGCGTTTTCCAATGTGATACTAGCCGCATTTATTACTTCGTGGGCTAGACTTAGACTTTACGAACTACTGACGACTGTAGGACCTGACAGAGTAATCTACTGTGACACTGACAGTATCATGTACCTACAGAAAAAAGATGAGGAACCCCTGTTACCGCTCGGAAACTATTTGGGTGATCTGACAAATGAAATTCCTGAAGGTTGGGAGTTTACAACCTTTATAGGTCTATTCTGTAAAAACTACGCGATGCGGCTAACAAACGCCCAAGGGGATGTTCGAGATATATTCAAAATTAGGGGGATAACACTAGATGATAGGACCTCTCAAAAAATTAACTTTGAGAGTTTCTATAAATTAATGTCTGGACAATTAGAGTCCACAGTAATAGAAAACCCAAATAGTATCGTTCGTAGAACGGGGTTCCGTATCTTTAGCTGTAGAGAGACAAAGACACACCGTGAGGTCAACAAAAAACGAAAACGTATTGACGAACCTGACATAACTGACGATGAACCAATACAAAAACGTGCAAGTATACCTTACGGTTATAAACCCACGAATGAGTGAATGTGAGTTGTATGAATGTCTCTTTTTTTTTTAATCGGCTCGTATGCATAGCATACTCGTTCTTAAAATCGATTGTAAAAATATTTATTTTTTAATTTATTTCTAATTTATTTTAATTTATTCCTAATTTATTTTAATTTAATCCTAATTTATTATTTTTTTTCATTTCAAGCTTTAATTTTATATCCCAGTGATTCATTTTTTCTTATTGGTTCGTATGCCAGAGCAGCTACGCTGTGATTATTTTATTTGTTCGTTTGCTGTGCAAACAATATATAATCTAGTCATTTCAAGCTTTAATTTTATCTTTTATTCCCTCACATGTATAACATGTTCGAAAAAATATGTGAATGTATGAGTGTGAGTGTGTATATAAAGCAGAGTCTCTATTGTATGCATTCATTTGATTACAAGATGTTAAAGTTTCAACATCCCTCTACTATTTTAATTGCTGTTCCATCAAGGGCTGGTAAAACTTGTTTTGTAAATCGTTTACTTAATGAATGTGATCAAATGTTTAGTATAAAATTTAATGATATTGTTTGGTGTTATGGTGCAGTAATACCAAAATTAGATGGAAATGCAAAAATACGTTTTGTAGAGGGAATACCTGAAATGAATAATTTTAAAATTAAAGAAAATTCATTATTAATACTTGATGATTTAATGTCGGAAACTAATGGCGATGTTGCTAATTTATTTACAAAGTATGCACATCATAAAATGTTAACTGTAATATTTATTATACAAAATTTATTTCCAAAAGGAAAACATGCACGTGATATTAGTTTAAATGCACATTATATTATAGTATTTAAAATCCACGTGATAAATTACAAATACAATATTTAGCAAGGCAGATTATGCCTCGGTATAGTAAAGAAGTCGTGAGTGTGTTCGAAGAAGTAACACGGGAGCCTCACACTTATTTATTATTTGACTTGACACAAAAACAAACGATGCGTTGGGAATACGTACAAATATTTTTCCGAATGAAATCATGCATGTGTACGCTAACGTAAAATACATGCATACAGAAATTTTTGTTTAGTCTGCATCAAGATGTTGAAGGTGAAACAACACTACACCACGCTCCGTGCTCTGTGCAAATGCAAAAATGCAAAACGAAAACAAATTTTACAAAATTCTTCAGGGGATTTAATAAGAACAATATCTCAAGTAGCTAGAAACACAATAAAAGGAAACATTCCTTGAAATTCTCATCACAAGCAACGTTTACGTAGACACAAAAAGATCTTACGTGCTCTATCTCAGCAGCGTACTGCATTGAATAAAAAGAAGAAGTTGTTACTACAAAAAGGTGGTGCGCTTCTACCGTTAATCTTGGGACCACTTCTTGCAGAAGTAGGAAGTAGTATTTTCAGTCGTTAAATATGTCACAATTACGTAAAATGATTTTAGTTCCTGAAAATGCTGTACATGAAATTCAATCAAATCTTAAATCCATAGATTCACATCAGTCACGTTTAGATGAAGAAATGAATAATATCTTAAAACGTCGTGATCTTAGTGTACAACAAAAGTGGAAACTATATCAACAAGCTTTGCATCGATATTTACAGTATACATCTTCTTCTTCACATAAACCTATTACTTTACCTATCATTCAAGAAGAAGAAGAAGAAAAATTATCATCAAGTTCCAAACAAGATAACAATACTTCTATTTTACCATTTGTATCAGACATTTTACAATCAGTACCGAAAACACTTCGTAGGAAAACAGATCTATTATTAAAACAGTTGACAAGTTCTGATAAAATTCAGTGGGATAAGTCTGGTATTGTACGTATTCAAGGAAAAACAATACCAGGTTCAAATATTATAGATTTAGTAAATGATGTTCGTACAAGAAAATGTTCAAGACAGTCTTTAGGTATTCATGAATTTAAAATTTTATTAGAAGATCTTAATGTTCCTAAAGAATTTATTGGTACACCTATTAGCACACCAGCATCAAAAGTGAATAGTAGTAGTAGACAACGTATTCGTAAAGTAATAAAATCTACTAGTCCTGCAGTAGTTGCTAATTTATTTAAACACTGGAAAGAATATAGTATGTAAAAAATGACAAAATTATCAAAAATATATTATGATTATTCAAATCATGATTCTTTATCAAGTATACAAACATTACAACGCAAAACAAAGTTATCTAAAAAGAAAATTAAAAATTGGTTAGCTTCTCAAGATGTTTATACATTACATGCACCAGCTCGTAAAGTTTTTGAACGTAAAAAGTATTATGTTAGTGCACCAAATAAAACATTACAAATGTATTTAGCAGATATGCAAAATATTGCAAAGTATAATAATAATAATAAATATATATTATGTTGTATTGATATTTTTTCACGTTATGCATATTGTGTTCCGTTAAAAACAAAGAAAGGTCCTGAAATGGTAAAAGCAATAACAAAAATTTTTAAAAATTTCAAGTTACCCGTGTTTAACGTACAAACAGATTTAGGCGGTGAATTTTATAATCGTCATGTAAAACAATTGTTTAAAGAATATGAAATTAATCGTTATAGTGTTCATTCCGAAATTAAATGCGCGTTAGCAGAACGTTTTATAGTACATTAAAAGAAAGATTGTATCGTTATTTTACTGCAAAGAATACTTATCGTTATATTAATGTATTAGATCAAATTGTAAAAAATTATAATCATTCATACCATTCAAGTATTAAAATAGCACCTACACAAGTAAATGATTCCAATGTGAATCAAGTGTGGGAAACATTATACGGGAATAAAAAGAATAAAAAGAATATAACATGTAAATTTAATCCGGGTGATTATGTACGTGTTAGTAAGTATAAACATATATTAGAAAAAGGATATTTACCTAAATGGTCATAAGAAATATTTATTGTTGACAAATGTATTAAGTCAGATCCTGTCACTTACAAATTAAAAGATTGGAACGGTGAAGAAATTAAAGGAATATTTTATGCACAAGAATTACAAAAAGTAATTATAAATTCAAAGAAAACATATCTCATTGAAAAAGTATTAAAACGTAAAAAAGGGTGGATGTATGTAAAATGGTTAGGATATCCATCAAGTATGAATTCGTGGATTAGATCAGATTGTATTCAGTCTGCAAAATGAATTCGAACTTTATACACGACTTTTACGTTACTCTTCCTTCAAATGCAAGTAGCAATCTTTTTGATAATAATACAACATCATCATTTCGAGTTAAATTGGCACAACCTATTGATTTAAGTGATGGGGAATGGGCTGTTGCATTAACACAAATTAATATTCCGTGGAGTTTTTACAATGTTGGTGAAAATGAAGAAATTATAATTACCAGTGTTATCGATGATAAAGTTGAACGCCACCATGTTCCAATAACACCTGGATATTATTCATCAATTGAATCGATTCTACAATTAAATCCTGAAAATGTTCGTATGTTACACTATTTACAAAATAAAAATCAAGTTGTTATTAAACATTCTTTAAAATTAGAAGATCAATGTATGATTGGTGTTACACCAGGATTACAACAGATTTTTGGATTTATTAATGAAAATACACTTGATGTTAAAAATGTTATATACACAAAAGTTAAAAATGTTGATTTAATATTAGCACGTGGAAAATTTCCATGTGATTTAGATTAAAATATTCCCAATACAATTAATGTTTGCATTGATATTGTAAAACAACAACAAAATATAGGTCCCTTAGTTCGAAAACTTAGTGTATATAATGTACAACACGGTCATGTAAAATCTTTTGTGTTTCACACACCACATTATGTTAAAGTTGAAAAGAAATATTTTGATACAATAAAAGTAAACTTAAAAGATGAACACGGATTAAAATTACCATTTCGTTTTGGAACTTCAAACCTAACACTTCACTTTAAACGAAAATGATTTCTGAAAGTATTGATGATAGTTTTTACATTACATTAGTTTCAAATGCTAGTGCAGATGTATATCCTACAAATAGTCCAACACATTTTATTAATCAATTAAAAAATAATATTCGTTTATCAGACTCCGATTGGCATGTAGGATTAAGTGAAGTACATATTCCATTAACATGTTATAATGTTACCGCGGGTAAAAACGTTATATGGTACAAATTTAAAAATGCAGAACCTATGAAAAGTAAAATTCTTGTTGGATATTATCCATCCATTCATCATTTACTAGAAGAATTAAACGCAATATCGAGTTTTATAAGATTTAGTTTTTCAAATGTCGTACATGTTGAATGTGATGAACATGTAGAATCAGTTACATTGTCGCATACATTAGCTTTACAATTAGGATTTTCTGAAAAGTCAGATCTTGTAAAAGAATCTCACGGATTCAAACAACCATACATAGATATCGGATATCCACATCAAATTTTTATTTATACAGATATTATACAATATCAATTTTTAGGTGATCCAAAAGCACCATTATTACGTATAGCAACAATCTCTGATATTAAATACGGAAAAGTTCAAACAATTACATTTGAAGATATTCATTATATGCCACTTGCAAAATTTTGTTTTAACACTATTGAAATACTATTAAAAGATCATGCAGGGCGAAATTTGCCATTTCGTTCTGGGACACTGACCGTAACACTACATTTTAAACGCTCTCCGGCATCTTCTAAATAATAATAATAATAATAATAATAAATGAGACCAAGACGTGTTACTTATCATCGTGGGCGCGGAATACCATATTTTTCAGGACCTGTATATCAAAGGGGACATGGTATAGGTAGTTTCTTTAAAGGATTATTTCGTTTTGCTTTACCATTTCTTAAACAAGGTGCAAAAACTGTAGGACGTCAAGCATTACAAACCGGTATGCAAGTTGCGGGTGATGTATTAGAAAATCGACCATTTAAAGAATCGGTTCGTGCACGTGTAAAAGAAGCTGGTAATAGTTTAAAGACAAAAGCAATTAATAAAGTTGGACAGTTGCTAACTGGTAACGGCAAGAGGCGGTCATGCAAGAGGAAAGCTCCTGCAATTATAAAGTTCGGACCACCAACAAAACGTAAACATATACAGGACATCTTTTCATAATGGCGTTCCTAAATTCAAACAGTTTTGAATGTACCAATGAATTTGATTTCTTTTCTATACCAACGACACAAACAGCTATTGAAGCAACTACAAATGCTGAATATCGTCCTATTTCCACATTAACCTCAGAAGGACCTATTGAATTTGTTATTCCGGGAGAAACAGGTGAATTTATTCATCCTGCATATCTATATCTTTATGTACGTTGTAAAATTACTAAAGCTGATGGTACAACTTTAGCTAATGATGATGTTGTCGCACCCGTAAACAATTTCTTACATTCTTTATTTAGTGAAATTGATATTTCGTTAAATGATAAATTAATTAGTTCTTCATCAGGATCTTATCGTGCATACATTGAAACATTATTAAATTATCCTTATGATGCTTCTCAAACACATTTAGCATGTGCCATGTGGCATAAAGATACTGCAAAAAATTTTAATAAATTAGATAATACAAATGCTGGTTTTCAAAAACGTGCTAATATGGTGAAAAATAGTAAATATTTTGAAATGTATGGACGTATTCATGCTGATATTGTAAGTTTAGATCGTATGCTTCCTAACAAAGTAAGTTTGCGTGTAAAACTACATCGTAGTAAAGATAATTTTTGCTTAATGTCTGCTGAAAATACAAGTTATAAAGTTGCACTTGAGGAAATTATTCTTCATGTACGACGTATTGATGTAGCTGCAGATTTAACTATGCAATTAAATACACGAATGGGTTCGGAAACAGCCAAGTTACCTCTGACGAGAGTGGAAACAAGATCTTATACTATACCTGCACAAGCAAAGTCTTACAACATTGTTAATCTTTTCCTGGGTAATGTTCCTAAAGGCCTGATTATTGGTTTCATCTCCAACAGAGCCTTCAATGGGAAATCACATCTTAATCCCTTTGAATTTCGAAACTTTAACGTTAACAACCTGCAATTACAAGTCGGTTCAAAATCATTTCCTCCCAACCCCCTCACTCCTGATTTTAATAATAATTTATACCTTCTAAGTTACTATACTTTGATTTCAGGTACTGGTATATATTATCAAAATTATTCACATACTGTTACTCTTGATGAGTATCCAAACGGATATGCTCTGTATGCTTTTATTCTATCTCCAACAGGAATTTTAGATGATAACACGTGGGATGTAGTACGCGATTCCCCTGTAAATTTAAAAGTATCATTTTCAGAAACTTTAACTGAGCCTGTTACATGCATTGTGTACGCGCAATTCGATTTTTTAGCACAAGTAGACAAAGACAGAAATATTTATACTGATAACACCTTCTAATTTATTTAGTGTAGTACAATGCGGGTTGTTGTTCACTTCTCGGCGTATCATGATAACGAAGATGACTTTATTATAAAAGAGCTAGCCATTGTAAATCCTGATGTTCCCTTTTTTCAAAATTGGGTTTTTAAACCACCATTTCCTTTAAATAAGTTATCTGAGCCAATCGTAAGTACAAACAAATATCTAGGTGAGAATATGTATGGCATTACCTGGCACGAAGAGGATGTAGAATATTCACATCTTAAGGAAATACTTCAAACATATTGTTCAAATACTACAACCATATACACATACGGAATAAATAGAAAGTGTTTTCTTCAAGAAATTCTTCAAAGAGAAGTTACAAATTTGGAAGAAATAAACTGTCCAAAGTATACTTCATTAAGTTTTCACGTTCATCGGTGTGCACATAAGCATCGTTTCGGACAATATAGATGTACTGTTCATGAAGCATTACTGTATAGTGAATATGTGAAAGTGTATGATTATGTGTTACATGTGAATAACAGTGATAATTACATACCTACTACAATTAAAAATAATAATAATAATCTTCATCATGTATAGTGACGAATTATTAAAAGTGTTACTAAGTGATAAAGTGACTGGTGCAAGTGTCACTGGAATTTACCCTATTGACAAACTTCCTGTAACGGTAAAACCTCCTGCAGCACTTGTGATTAATCTTGATACATCTGATTCTGCTGGTTCTCACTGGTTTGCAGTGTACATCAATAAGAAAAAACATGAGTACTACTTTGATAGTCTTGCTATGGACATTCCCAAGGAAATAAAAAACTTTTTGTTGAAAAATACTAAAATGTACTTTACAAATATTCCACAATATCAACATGATAATTCTGTGTTATGTGGCTATTTTGTCTTATATTTTCTGCATCATATTATTCGCACTCAATCATTTGAAAAGTGTTTAAAATTGTTTAACAAGAAAAATTTGAAAAAGAATGATGATATCGTTTATAAACATGTAAACAAATTTTTAAAAAGAAAACACAAATATTTTTTTTATTTTTTTATTTTTATTATATTTTTTAATTTATATTTTTAATTTACAATAATTTTTTTAGAACTTACACCCATGCATTTTATTTACAATTCCTCATTACAATCTTGATAATGCATTAGTTAATGCTGTTGATCTTTCATATTTCCACCAATAATTCAACTGTTGTGCATTACGATATGCGCATCCTGATTTCTTTACAATAGTTGTGTGAAAAGAACAATATTCATTAAATTTATTTCCACATAATTCATTTAATGAAGGACAATGTTTTGTTTCTAAATCAATGACATTATCTAATGCAAATATTCTTTTAATCCAAGGAGATTTCTCTAAACCTTTACAATAAAAGTTTGAATTCTTTGCGTATAATTGATATACAATGGTTCGTATGCATGATACAGTATATCCAGTTTTGCTATTCCATTTCAATCCATGCAAATTTAATGTTAACCAGTCAATTTGTTTTTGACATCCTAGTGATAATAAATTATATTCTACTGGTGATTTTACCAAGCAATGGAAATTTACTGTATCATCGCATGCAGTTAAACAAAACTCACGAATAATAAATTGTTATCAGACATTTTAAAACCTTGAATATCGATAATATACTGATTTACACATGGTGAAATTTCATTTGTATGAGAAATAAAAAACGAAATTATCTGTCCAAGAAATTCTGTATTTTGTAAAAGATCACAAGATTTATGCTTAAAGCATAGAAATGAGATTTCACTATGTTCTTGTTTAAACACTTCAAAGAGTTCACTAAGAGTTTTATCAAGAGATAAATACTTCACTGCAAATGATCCAGTATTATGAAAATGTTTACATTCATGAGGAAGATGTAACTTGCATTCCACGCATTCCATTGGATTATTATTTTGTAAGTATACTTTTATAGTTTTTAATACACAGTTCACATTAATGTTTTCACCAGTACATAGCACACATGAAACAATAGTACTATTCGAATACATTTTTTCAATCTGAAATATTCGCTTTCCGTTTGTCTTTTCTTATGAAAATCTCTAGTAATTCCGGTAAATAGTCTGTATCACTTAATAATTCCACGTAGGCATCATAATTTTTTTCTCTTGTTAATAGTCCAATAATATGCGTGTTTGGGTACAAATAAAACACATCATCTTCAACACTAGGACTTGCTTTAATACTCCAAGCGCGGATTTCCAATAATTCTGGACGCATAGTCTTACAATCATGAGCAAAATCATGATTAGATCCTGTCGTACATCGCTCACATATTAGTGTTTCATTAAAATTCAATTTTTCACTAGCCTTCTTTATACATTCACGATCCACTTTTTCACTATTACAACAACAATCTAAAGCCCAAAATCGTGATGTTCTTGATAATACAACTGGAGATGGTGGTGTTGGTGAAACTGTTAGCGCTGGTGAATCTATTGCATCAAAGTCAAATTCTTCATCTGACGATGATTCGTATATTTCTGTTTCAGCATTAGATATTGCTTCAATATTGCTATTGCAAAGATCCTTTTTCTCATACGACTGCATGATGTATCTTTATATATTTTGTCTCTTATAACCTGTATTTAAAGTAATTTTCATAACCGCAAGGTAATCACGTGTTCAGCATTCCCAACATTAAAGTTCTTTTCTATTCTTAAATACCATATGGACATGTTTCAACATGCTCACCTACCACGTCCCCAATCTTTCTTTTGTTCACCTACCGCGGCGCCAAAGTTATTTCTATTAGTCTGGCGGAATTCTGTGATGTTTACCAAACGTGTCAACGGTCTTCCTTTGTATTTCAATTCAAGTTTTAGCAACCCCCAGCAAGCACACATCATCACTTCTACCCAACCGGTTTTCCAAAAGCGCGCGAAAAGTTCAGTTCATGTCTTGAGTTCAACAGCAAAAGACGTACGGAAACCACGCTCTGTATATGTACCAGCATAGTGTATCGTACCGTAGTATACGTATTCCGTACACGAGCTTTTTACCACGCTCACCGAGTATGCTATGCACACGATCCATCAAATTAAAAAGTCCCGCATGAATAAATATTTCCCTTCCATCATACAGCGTTCACCTCCGGAGCTTGGGGTCCTGGGTTCATTCTCAGTACGTATCACATAAACTTTTACACACTGTAAGTGTTCTGAGCTTGCTTAGCAAGCGATTAAATTAAAGTTAACAACGAGTTTGCACAGCAAACGATTTATTTTGCAAGTTCGCAATTTTTAAAATATTTTCGAAACAAGTTTCTCTTTATGAGATTTCATAGAAATCGATCCGTAAAATAAGTTGCTCCAACTAATTTATTAGGAGAATATCTTTTATTCTCTCACATATTGTTCTTTACACACTGTAAGTATTCTCAGCTTGCTTAGCAAGCGATCAAATTAAAGTTAACAACGAGTTTGCACAGCAAACAAAATTTATTAGGAGAATATCTTTTATTCTCTCACATATTGTTCGAACATCTTACTTTTAAAATATTTTCGAAACATTTTTACAACTAGTATGCTCTGGCATACGAACCAATAAAAAATAGAAATCGATCCGTAAAATAAGTTGATCCGACTAATTTATTAGGAGAATATCTTTTATTCTCTCACATATTGTTCGAACATCTTATTTTTAACAACGAGTTTGTAAAACAAACGAACAAATAAAATAATCACCATCTCCTTTAGCCTAACAGGCATAATGGAGGGACTCAAATATTTCATTTTTCCAAATTATATATGTATATATATATTTCTCAATGTGAGTTTCTATTAGTCAAACCCATTTGTATAATACAAGATTCAAACACCAGTATTCATCTCATTGTCAATAATGTAAATATATTCAATATTATTATTATTAATTTAATCACTGATACGCAAGTAAGTGATACAGAATAACGTTTCATCATATCAACAGATTTAATTCAAATTCAAATTCAAATTTCCATTATTATTTTAAAAAATATTCAGTATAGAGTCTGTACAGACACGTATACAGACTCGAAAAAGAGGACACGACCTTTCCAACAATACACACATATCATCACAGCTAAAAAAAGAAACATAGGAACTTTCCAAACCCACGTAATCATGTTATCAACCCCTTAATGACCTACACGACCGTCTGCCAACACACCCATTAAAGGATACCGAGTTTCTAAATTAATTATAGTACATAACGGTACTGGGGGAAAAGTAGCGGCGGTTCTACTCTAGACAATCGTGTTTTACGATTGTAGAAAACGACCGTGAATTATGTTCAAACACAATTATTATTATATTTATTTCTCTGACTATTGGATCTTTACATTACAGTGTTAAACAAAAGAGAATAATTGTTTGTATAATAGTATTCAAGAGTTTTCTCATCATGATTAGTTTTGTAAACAATTCAATTACACTTATTTGGTGTTTATTTCTAAATAATAAGTCCTTATACAATTTCATAAAGTTGTAATTCTTCTTTAGTTTGTATCACTTTACACAATGACAAATCCAAAAAGTGTGTTGTATCGGTGCAGTACCAGTTTTTCACGTTTTTCAAAATTTTCCAAAACCCAAAGAATAATCTTCAATTTCAGATATTTTAGTCGTCACAAATTACAATTTTATAATGTACTCAATGTTTATAATTACTGAGCAGTTGGGCGTTTAAACTAATGACATCATAATAAAGTCAAAACCATAATTTTGAGTTGAATTGATTCTGAGTTTAACGTCCCGTTCAGCAGCGAGGCTATGTGAGACGTGGACCTACTGATTAACGTGGAATCCGAACCACATGAACTCCCACCGGGAATCAAGCCCAGGTTTCCCACGCCAAAGGTAAGTATGCTAACCGTTAGGCACGAAGGAGCTCCACCATAATTTTAGATAAGAAATATCTCGTCAGTGCTTTTACAATAAATAAAATTTTATAAGTATTAAAGAATAGTAGTAAGGGATTTTATAATAGCTCTTTTATTTATGAGATATGAGTATTTTGAAAAAAAAAAGAAACCAAAGAATAGGTTGGCGGAACCACAAAAGACTCGTAAAATAAACTTTCTTATAAATACATACGCAACTTACTCACCTTTTATAATTGCTATGCTTACGTTCTCCATAAAAACAGGAATTCTCTTTTAGTGATACTTTATACAAGATCACGAAGTGGATTCCAATTTAATTAAAGGCAAAATACAATACAATAATCCACAAATATTGCCTCAAGTGAGTTTAAAGATTTCTAAACATTAGTGCGAAACCGGGCTCTGCCGTTTCGATCGATTTGCCGGTCTTGAGACGAAAGTAAGAAGGGACCTACGCACATAGTAAGTAAAAACAATAATATGCCTGTAACTTTCCCCCAAATGGGTGTATCTTAAAACTAACCTCATCATTGTTTTCCTAATTAAATTCTAGCCCGAAATTATGTATCATATTACCCTATTCCCATTTTGAAAACTTGACCTTAATTCAAAATGGCGGATTTCAAGATGGCTGCCGTCAAGGTCATACCTACCATACGACTTCCCCCCAGGACTTCTATGTATCCACAAGGTTGTTCTTCACTTTTCTTCATTAACGCTCCGTTTACAAAGGGTAGTAAGGGACTTCTGTAGTAATCTCTAATAGCCACATCACAACTCTTAAAAGTTATTAAAAAAAAGAAATAGAAAACATGCACCATGGCAAAAAAATTGTCATCACAAGTAATGCATACATGCCTTCTATCAGCAAAAAAAAGTTTCATTGAAATTGGAGCCGGACATTTGAGTGATGTCCCTTGTGGGATGTGATTGAACGTAACGTCAGAACGCATCGTCCCCCTTCCCGGAATTTACGGGAATTAGGTGACCTGAGTGTGCACATGTGGTGTCAGCTCTCTCCAGCGACCTATCAAGGATCATTGCGTGTATGCGAAGACGTGTCGCCGTTTTTATCCATGCCAAAAGTCGACATCCTGACAATTAGGTAGGTAGTCATAATGGTCTGGCTGATATGTGCGTATATTTTAACTCGTACATTTTGTCTCGACTCGAATTTCGAGACGTCTCGACTCGAATTCGAGTCGAGTCGAGACAGAGACTGTCGAGTCGAGACACGAGTCGAGACCGAAATATATTCTCGAGTCGAGTCGAGACAGGCTTAAATCTCGACTCGACTCGACTCGTGCGCATCCCTAGTTTTTAGTCGACATTTAATTTCTTCGTGAATAGAATTTTTGTCTGTTAATATTGGTCCTAGATAATTAAAAGTATCCACTCTATCAAAAGTATTATTTAATATTTTAACGCATTCATAATTTGCCGTATTACGTTCCCGACGCACTTCCATGTATATAGTTTTCTCTGCATTTACTTCTAAACCCTTATCCCTACAAGCGTTTAATAGGACATCTGCATTTCTTTCTATTGTTCTCCTATCTTCTATTAAATATACATCATCTGCGTACGCATAACCTGGTGAACACCGTTCAGCTCTAGGCCCTGGTTGCTATCTTTGATTATCCTTAGAGCGTATTCCAGGACAAAGTTGAATAATAATGGCGACAACGCATCTCCTTGTTTCAGGCCATTCTCGAAGTGAAAGCTGGTGGCCACAAATTTTCCTACCCGGACTTTACTTTGGGATTCATTTAAACATACCTTAATTCATCTAGTTAACTTTTTCGGTATTCCAAATTCTGTAAGAACGCTGTACAGTGTTTCTCTCCTAACCGAGTCGTACGGCTTTCTAAAATCAATAAATAGTTGATGTACCGGGGTATTGTATTCCCATTTCTTTTCGAGTATTTGGCGAATGGTAAATATTTGGTCGGTAGTTGATCGATTTCGTCTAAATCCACACTGATAATCTCCAATAATTTCATCTGCGTATGGGGTCAATCTTCCTAATAGAATGTTTGAAAGGATTTTATAGGATGTTGACAGAAGAGAAATGCCTCGATATTACAGTCAGTTTTGTCGCCTTTCTTGTGAATTAGAACAATGATTGATTCTTTCCACTCTTGTGGCAATTCTGCCTTGTTGTAGATAAGGAGAATGAGTTTATGTATTATGTTCCACAATTTTTCGCTTCCAGCTAAAATTAACTCAGGCTGAATTTCGTTTACACTCGGAGATTTGTTTTTCTTTAATTTCTTTATAGCGATTTCTACTTTTATTCGGTTGGGTTCTGGAATATACGGTTCTGCGATGTGTATCTTCCTTTCTCCACGCACATTAGTTTTTCACTGCGTGTTAAGCAAATCGTCAAAGAAATTTTTCCATCTATTTAAAATGCTATCTGTATCAGTGAAAACTGTTCCATCAGCTTTCTTTAATATAAGCACGAGGTTGATAGCCTTCCTTAAATTCGTTGATCCCTTTATATATGTCCCGAATGTTTTTATTTTTACTATTATCTTCAAGTTCCTAAATTTTAGCTTTATCTCGTTTGTTTGTTCTAAAAGTTTGGAAGTTTCCCGCCTGATGTCTACGAAATTGTGTGTAGTTATTTCATTTGGATTTTGTAGCCAACGTAATTCTGCCTGTTTTCTCTTCTCTGCTAGTTCGAACCATGGTTTCCTCTGACTTATTTCTGCGTGTCCCTTTTTTTTTTTTCTTGAGGGGATGCTTCGTAAGCAAAGAAAAGAATTCAATTGCTGGAATATTTTTCTCCATAATCTTAAGATTACATCTGTTATCTAAAGAGTATGTGACATGCGTCAGATTCTGTAACGATTCCTGTAATGTTATCGAGACTATCATCATTTTGCTCAAAAAGTATTGTTACGTCATACATAATTGATATTCTTTCTTCATAGTTTTGGGGAAGTCATTATTTATATTATTATATTATTATAAAACAATTTTAACGTGGATGTTTGTGGATGTCTAATTAGAAACGTACCAATTATAAATATGCATGTATTCAGATTTCAGAATGTGTTCACAGCAGTGATTTGTAATACTGATATGTACTACTACTTCATCTACATCGCCTAATATATAATATACCCTACAACAGTTGATCAGATTCATCTACCGTAATATGAGTTTCATCTCCCTTGTCTAGAATAAGGCGTATTTAGGATTTTGTTTCGAGGGGCTATGCCCAACACAAGGAAGAAAGTGGGCAATTGTCCATCTGTGTTTGAGAATTAAAATATTTTAATTTATGCATGAATTGAAGTTATAATGGCAAGAATTGTAGATCGATAAATCCTATATGATATGATACAAAAATTTAGGAGTGAATCTAACCCTTTATTCTATTCATACAAGAAAAAGGAAGCATCCTCTTGGCCTTCCTAATTTCCTGGGCTAATTATTCCCCCGTTTTGATTTTCTTTAATTCAAATATTTCCTTCTTTCAAAAATAACGAAACAATATAATTTTTCCTTTGTTATAATAACTAAAGTCCTGTCATGTTGATATCCGCAAGTTGGTGTGGAACACCGGTTTCTCTTATCAACTCCTCTTAGTTTTGGTGTTACTGATAACGGCCGACTTGAATCACAACTGACAACGGTTGATCAAGTATGATAGGCGAAATGAAAGAAAGTAACGTCAAGAAAAAGAAACAGAAAAGTAGAAAGGACGAAAGAAAGAAAAAGGACGCAGTTCTTACATGGGATGAAATTTGACAAATACAGTATTATTTCTGAACAAAAAGCATAAAAAAATGGAAAGTCAGTGACACTCTTAGAAATGGTAGGAAGGATTATTGTTGTACGTGGAATGCGAAAAACTAACAATTTTTTTTTCGAGGAAGGGGGGCTTGAGCCCGATAATCTCCTAAATACGCCACTGAAGACAATTCTGCTCCCCTGATCCTTCACAGCATTGCTTTTGAACATCGCTTATATATATATATATATATATATATATATATATATATATATATATATATATATATATATATATATATATATATATTCACTTTCATTATATAGACCTATATATATATATACAGGGTGGTTCAGTAATGTTGGACAGCCCTGAATAAATCGGAAACAAAAAGAGATATTAGCAAGAATGTGGTGGATCCAGATACTTGTGGAAGAGTGACGTCTTTTGAGGTACAACACAATGTTACCAGGTCAACAGTGTTGCCAGCACAGTATAAAGTTGTATTTTTTAAAATGAAACATATAGGAGTTTATGCCATCAAAAGAATTAGTACAGAATGTGAATACCAACAAGCGAAACCGCACCTGTCAGTGTTGCTAAATAAGGAAGTTATAAAGCTTCAAAGATCAAGAAATTAAAGTGTCCGTAGAGCAAAACTAGCAAAAAGGCAAGAAAAATAATACTACGGAATGAAAAGAAGTAACCGAAAGAGTAAACCAGAGAACGCACAGCATCCAGTGAGTAACAGGGTTGCCACAGCAAAGGGGAAAAAAATTGAAAATTTTGCAGTTGCCATAGGAGGAAAAGTGTCTATATGACGTAATGTTGGAAACACCATAGAAAGTCTATGTATGGTTCAAGAATCCTAATAGCGTTTGTTCGAAAGCGATATCTCTAACCGTTCCCGAGATACACCAAAGGTGTGCGGGGTTGGCAACACTGCATAATATTTCCCTCGCCGTCCAAACTACAGGAACAAGTAAGAAAATGACACGCCCAACAAAATGCAAGAACTACACGGGTCTAATCGTCAAATAGAAGGCAATGATACCTTTATGTTTACAAGAACATATGATGAATGTGGGATTTTCCCCGTAACTCGTATGGGACACGGAGACATCATTGTCACGCAACGTCCATGACAATATACACATTATGGTACACTAATACTGTACTCTCTCCTTTAGATCCCCTAAAAATTAAAAATATTCAGTTTTGGCAGTTTTTCTGTCGGTTAGTCCCGAAAAGCTACAATCATGTAAAACTTAATCATTGTAACCCTACAGGAAGTGCCCAATAATTTGGGGGTATAAAAGGTGTTCCGTATAAATAATATTGGAAAGATTTTTCAGTTCCCTATAAAACGATTCTAAAGTTGGATTTTTTTTATTTTTATTAAAAATATTCACTTTTGGCAAAAATAAAAAATCCAACTTTAGAATGGTTTTATAGGGAACTGAAAAATCTTTCCAATGTTATTTATATGGAAGACCTTTTATACCCCATAATTATTGGGCACTTCCTGTAGGGTTACAATGATTAAATTTTACATGATTGTAGCTTTTCGGGACTAACTGACAGAAAAATTGCCAAAAGTGAATATTTTTAATTTTTAGGGGATCTAAAGGAGGGATGAAGAAATTCCCCATGTTATTTAAATGGACCTTTTTGGACCTATAACACTGGGTAACAAATTTTGACCAACTTTATGTTTATCTGATTTCTTTTCTTTTTTAAATATCGTTGGGTGGTACTAATAACGTGCATAACATTAGTTTTCTCGAAATGTCAAAAGTTGCCTTAAAATTCGTCTTTAACCCTTAGAAATCGGGTAATTTGTCGAATTTTTCCTCCATTTTTCGTTAAAGCGTAATAACTAAGAAACCATTTGCCCTAACACAGCCGGTTATGCCTTGCTTTTTAAGCAAAGGAACAGGCTTTTAAATTGTATAAGTTTATTTGCAATATTGCATCGAAAGAAAATTTATTCAACAAATTTTGAGAAAATTCTTAATTTTTCCTCAAAATTAAGTACTTTTTATTTCTGGAGTTGGCAACATTGTACAGTTAGTCAAATAAAATCAGATATTTTTTGATCAGAAAACGATTCTGTAAGTTTTAAATTGGTATTCACGACAGGACACAAAATGTTGGGGACAAAATTAGAAATTTGGATATGAAATCAACTGGAACTTGACAAAGAAAAATAAAAAAAGTCAAGTTTTTATTTGCGTGTAATAGTTCCTAACCTCTAATTTCAACTAAAATATATTACATTTCTAACACTTTTTGTACGCAGAAGAAGTGAATATTAAATGGCTAGTCTATATAAGCCGAAGTTTTGGCCCGGTTTTGATTTTTATCGAGAAATTTAGAGCTAATTGCTATCTTACAATATGCTTCACTGAAGAAATTATACAGAATTAACTTAGTCACTATGGAGTTCGAACACAACGTAGAAAATAAAAGAAACTTAGCAAAAATATATCCACTTTCACTACAATCACATAATGCAGAACATTTTTAAAATGAATACGCTTGCTTTTTTTGCTTGTGCGAAGCTGATTTGTCATCAGAAATCAATGTCCAAATGTAATCTCCCATCATCGCGGTGTCGCAGCGCCCTTGGTATCTTCTTTCCATTTGTTCAATGTCTTGATGAAAGCGTTCACCATGTTCTTCACTCACATCTGCTAAATTTGGACGGAAAAAATCAGATGGGGAAACAAACAAAAAAAAATTGCAATTTTAACGACATTCTACAACCCAAATTGCAATATAGGTCAATCAAAGAATATATTAACTCCCTATAATTTTCACTCCTATTTTTACCAAGAAAACCTTGCACTACCGCCCTAAAAGCTTCCCAAGCACTTCTTTCCTCTCGAATCATTCTATTCTGAAGTTCTTCAGACTGAAGCATCACACGTATCTGTGGCCCAGGAAATACGCCAGCTATGATTTTAGCGTCAGTTAACTGTGGAAACATTTGTCTTATGTAAGAAAGAGTTGCATAATGTGGATCTAATGCTCTAACAAACTGTTTTACAAGTCCTAATTTTATGTGGAGTGGTGGCAGTAAGAGTTTTTCTCTTTCAACAAAAGGTTCATGTGTGACATTGTGAGTACCAGGAAGTAAATGTTCCCTTTCTGGCCACACCGTGAGTGTATAATGACGGTAAGTAGCTCTGCTATCCCAAAGGCAAAGAAAACATAATATTTAGTATTGCCACTCTGCAAACCTAGAAAAAAAATACCATCTTAAAATCTCCACAAATATCCCATTTATATTTTTGGTACTCAATCTTTTCCAACAATAATTTCACGTTTTGGTAGTCTTCCTTCATGTGGACTAAGTGTGCAACTGGTACAGAGGGATTCACACTTCCATTGTGCAGAAGAATTGCCTTCAAACTTATAGATGAACTTGGGGCCGCGGTGGCTCAGTGGTAGAGCGTTCACCTCTGGTGCTAGGGGTATCGGGTTCAAACCCTGCTCCCGCCAAGTGAACTTTGTGGTGGACAAACACCGTGTGTGTGGGTTTTCTCGGGGTTCTCCCGTTTCCTCCCACTTTCTTCATTCCACCATTTCATTCATTGCTCATTATCACCGTCTCCTTTAGCCTAACCGGCATAACCGTGGGACGTAAAACTCAAAATTTCATTTTTTTATAGATGAACTGTCTATGAAAAGACGCCACTCCTCTGGTTGATGTGGGAAACCGATAGCTTCAAATAGACCACTAACGCCATGACAACATATACTTCCTTCTATTTTGAAGAATTGTGAAAAGTATTATGCCTTTTCCTATATTTTGATAGTTTACATGTTGGAAGGAGAAAATTCCACTCATTTAAACGTGAAGCAAGAAGTTCTGCCTTTGATTTGGGAAGATTTAAATCTCTTATCAAATCTTCAAGTTCTTGCTGATTAAGCGAATGTGGTCCCTTTTTCCTGGTTTCATGCGAAAAAGTAATATCAAGATCGAAAGATTCCTCTGGCCCTCCTTCCGATGACAATATCTCTGGTGGTTTGGGTACAGGAAGTTCTTCACTGTGTGGAACTGGAGCAATGGATGAAGGTAAACTGGGGTATTCTATTTTTCTCCTATTATTTCTGTTTTTATAGTGTGTCACGTCAACTGAACAGAAGTGGCAGTCATTATGGTGATTAGTAGGCTCTCTCCAAATTCGAGGAGTAGCAAATGGCATACACTTTCTGGTTCCCCGTAACAAACCTTCTAATGTAGAGCGGCAACTATCGCAACACACATGCGGAGCCCAACGTTTGTTTTGATCATCTACGGGTACTCGAAAGTAAGCTTCATATGCAACACAGAACTTTGTTCCAAGCACAATATTATGTTTAAGTTGTTTAGGGCTTATGTAATATCCACAAACATAACAAAATGAGTCTACTGACATTTTACAACGCCTACTTGTAGACATTTTATCTTCTACACAACACCTAGTGAAATTAAATCAAATGCCACTGATATAGTTACCACTATAGTTACTCAATACTGTATGCAGCTGGCTATCCAAGTAGAGTCATATAGATATTTACTGACTTTACTTAAGTAAAAGTTAATATTTTTGTGAAAGTAAGAAATTAAAAAGAAATAAGAAAGTAAAAAAATAAGAAATTATATTTTTCTAGATAGTTATTTTCATTCAAAATAAATGCTGTATTCAAAATTTGTTATCATAAAACGCATATGTTACGAAACGAAACTAATTAACCCATAAGAGTTTGTTCTGTGTTGCCATCTATGGACAGCCAAAGTAAAGGTTGAAATTCTTCCTATATCTTAAACAAATACGATTTTGTAAAATTCCTTCCAAACAATCGACATTTGAGGAAAACTAATACCAGATTCGTAATTAGCACGTCAAAATCATTTGGTAAATGTAAAAACATTAAGATAAACAATTTCTTGTTGAGCAGTGTAATCTCATATTTTAGGTACTTGGAATTGAAATAAAAACTTGAAATTCGGTATGCTTATACAGTTTCGTTAGCGTTAACTAAGTAATTAGCTAAAAATAAAAATTTCCAAATGGGTGGTTTTATGGGGAAGTAAAAAAAAAATCCCCATGTTATTTATATGGGAGATCTTCTACAACCCAAAATGTTTAGAGACTTCCGGCAGGACTAGAATGATGAAATTTCGTAAGAGTTTAGCCTTCCGGGACTAACGTACAGGAAAATTGCCAAAAGTGAATATTTTTAGTTTTTAAGGGGTCTAAAGGGGGATGAAGAAACCCCAATGTTATTTAAAAGAGCGTTTTCTTAGGATACAAAATCTTATCTTTTAGATAGTTGAAATAGAAAAAAAACTTGAAATTTGGTAGAATTGTGGATTTAAGAGGTGCGAGGCCGTAGGCCGAGTAAACGTGAGGATCAGGGGGCGAAGCCCTCAGCTGTGCCAAATTCAGGAAATGTGATTAAAGAGCAAATGCACAAAATTCACTCTTGATGCAAAGGCTGATACCTAAGAGATGCGAGGCAGTAGGCCGAGCAAACGCGGGGTCCTGGGGGCGTATACTAATACAAAATCATTACATAAATTCCATCTTTTGGACAAAACAGACTCTAAGTACGCTAAAAAATGGTTTTATAAGCGTAGTTGCAATCCTTAGTGTAAAACTTATCTCTACTTTAGAAATTTCATCGTTTTCTGGTCAAAGTGCAACTCAATTTGCATTTAGAGGAAAATTATATCATTTCTATGGTAATAGTTTCTCAAAAACGGCAGTTAAACGTTATACATTTATTTATAACTAGATGCCCCTACGGTGCAAATTAAGGATACGTGTACAAATACAAAATCATTACCTAGGTAGATAGGACAAAACACATTCTTAGTACGTTCAAAAATGTAATTTTATAAGCGAAGTTGCAATTCTTGGAGCAGCTTTACTTTAGGGGCTTAAATATCATGGCTAACATTCCAACGTTTTCTGGGCAAAATTCAATTCAAACTGCAATTAGGGGTAATTAAAACTACTTTTATGGTAAAATTTTCTCAGTAAATGACGGATATTATACATTTATCTATAACTAGATGTCTCAAAGGTGCAAATTAAGAATAAGAATACAAATAGAAAATCATTACACAAATCCGATCTTTTCAACAAAACAGACTTAGTTCCTTCAAGCGTGGTATTTTGTCAAGTTGTATTATCGTGCAGGTATTTTGTAAGTTGTGTTCCCCAATACATGTATTTTGTAAGTTCAATATCTTAGTGCAACTTTACTTTAGATGGCATAATCATTATGAGTAAAATTGTGGACCAAACACGGCTACGTTAAATGAAAACTATCATCAACTTTTACTAGGTTGCTTACTTACACAGCTGATTTGTTCCACAATCCAGGTGGAATGAGGAATCTGAGATAGGGCTTTATACAGGGTCGTTTTGACGTATGATTAGCGTCATACTAAAGGCCTGACTACTGCAGGAAACATGTTAGTCGAACTCTTTAGTAATCACGCGTCAGAATGATTCTGCATAAGTTCCCGCAGCGAGTAAACCTACGCGATTAGCACGGGTGCTAGGGTGCCGAAGGCGCTATTTGAATTATTCTAGTTTAATATTCCACGGTTATAGTCCGAATCTAAAAGAAGCAGTGATGATGATTATCAAAATGGTGGACTGAAGGAAGTGGGAAAACACCGAGAAAATCCAAGCACACTATGGGTCCTACATAAACTCTTCCTGGCGAAAAGTGGGATCGAAACAGTGATCTCGTGCGCCAGAAGTGATCTATCTACCGAGCTATTTACAGTTAATTTTATTAAAATCTACTAGTATATTTAACCTACTTCATTTCCCCAAGTGTTTTGCAAGTACTTGCTTTTGCACCATGATTGCTGTACTTCATATATTATTATACATGATCTTCAACAATAACAAGCTCAAGTATGGCATACATTCAAAACAAATTCACGCTATCTTTCAGTACTGGTTCATACTTGATACTATGCACACCTAAAGATAATAACAATTCCGAATAAGAACACTTTTATCCAGAAACAATCGCAGAATTTTTCCAAGGGCGGGGAAGGGGCAAAAGACCGACATACATTGATGCACATAACGCATAGTGCAAAACAATTATTATTGAGGCTTATTGCATAACTTTGTGGACTACATTAAATAGGTCTATGTTAAATATTCTAGTAGGTGTAACCAAATATAATGTGCCTTCACGTGTGTTTCTGGATGAAAACGTTTTGAAACAACCAGACACCTTTCGAAAATGCAACGTAAAGCGTTTGTCCCCTTGCCTCCGCTGCGGACGCTCATGGCCTTATCGTTGACAGAGCATATTGCTTTGTTCAATGGTGTCATTCACCTAGTTCGCCCGAACCGCTTATTAAAATTTCTCAGGTTCTTGGAACCGGTTATTAAAATTATATCTCCACTTCCATATCCGGTAGTTACGGAAACAACAATTTTCTAATGTTACGAGGTGTCAAAAAACCTTTAAAACTTAAAAAAATGAGAGTATGGAAGCAGGCCGGTAGCCAGCCCAAAAACATTGTCTTCCACAATGAATACCATCATGTCCATGGGTTTTCTCGAGGTACTCATGTTTCCTCCCTTCTTCTCCTTCCATCAATTCTCCCATCACCATTCACTTGCCTTTATCATAGTCTTCCTTAGCCTAAAGGGTATAATCATCGGATGTTAAACTGAAATATTTCATTTCTTCCACAATGCATAGAGGCCGGCTGGGTTGGGAGTCCCGTTGAAGTTAATTCCAGCTAAGCGTTTCGGAGACAAATGTCATTGTTTAATGTTTAGGTGGTCACACGGGAAAGTGACACTTGAATGGCAATACAGTTGCTTTTAAATAAATTTTATTAGCCTATTTACCCGGTGTGCCAGATAGGATGCAATTTGCAAGTTAAAAGACGCCATTACCCTTCAACCCTTCCCCAATAAGTATCCTTATCTTGCAAAATGCGTACGTGTTGACCTTACCATTCTGTCGAGCGCCCAAGAAAACACCCCAGTACTAAAAATGAAGCGTGTATCTCAAAAAATGTTTTTTTTTTCAAACTTTTTTCAAAATCTGTTCAATTTTGAACTTTTAACGCTCATAATTCGAACAAGCCTGCGATCGAGGATTTCTCCGGTTGCCTAATTGTTTCCTATGTAAAAAGAAGTCGACTGAGCATAGTATCAATATGAAGTCAGAGTAACACCCCACAACCTTCCCTAATAAGTGAAATTAATTAGTATTTTCCACTAACGGATTCAGGCAACTATTCGTGATTATATGAAAGCTCAAAAACATAAATAGATTATTTTCAAGAAGATATAATATTTTACCTAAGCAAATTAAGTTTCAGCAAAAGTAAAGAAAGAAAGGAAAGAAAAGAAGAAAAAAGAAATAACACATATTAGGCTAAATATTTAACGTTTAAAATGATCATCAAAATAAACTATCTTTGTATTTCACGTGTGTATAATATTTACGTGGAAACAAACAGTTAAAAATTAAAAAGCGCTCAACTGTTTCTTCAGATTATTCTTCCTTTCTCTTTACTTCTTTTGGCTCTTCGAGCTTTTACTTTGAGTTGGATTCTTCTTTCCTTATATGATTCCTTCCGTTTCCCCATTTTCCACTTTTATTAACTATAATAGTTTTGTCAAAATTCACAGGTTCGCCTCTGGATTTCAAACGCTAACAAGAAATTGCCCTACCACTGTGACTGCAACAATGCACATGCAAGTTTGGCAACGAAGCACTATGGCGTCCTGCGCAAGCATGAGATTCAACCGCTAAAACTATTTCCGTAAACATAGAATAATATTTGGATAAAATGTAAAAACATAACACGAAAAACGGTAATATAATATTCATATTCCGTAATGAGACAACTACTTGTAAAATAGTTTATGCTTGTAAGTAAAAATTTCATAAAACTGAGCACACGAGTAGCAAAATCTAACACCAGGCGCCATCTTGCGTACTCATCTTAAAACTGATTAAGTTTTCCTCTTATATGTTACAAGGTAGGCTTTACGACATTTCTCTTGCCTTTATCTAACACTGATTCACACATTTATTGTTATTATTAGTATGGTCAATACACTGTATTCAGACAGTATGACAGCTTGGCAAGGTTGGCAGTCACTTGCTTTCAGCTTGTCAGACTTCATGTTGTGAGAAACATCAACAAGCATGATACAAGCTTGTTGAAACTTTATTGATGATTGTTATAACTGGCCTATTCCAGCGTTCAGTAAAACGTATTATTATTATTATTATTATTATTATTATTATTATTATTATTATTATTATTATTATTATTATTATTCAAAACCATGGTTCACTGCTATAACCATGTAATTATTATTCTTTGTAGATTTTGGAATTCTTCTGTGTGCAACAGTCAAGGCAAGGAACGCTAGTAAAACGTTTCATAGTAAATCGCCTCTATCTAACGTAATTATAGTGCTTGTTGAAAGAACCCTGAATGGGATCGAACCAACGACCTACGTCGTAGCCCGAATCGTTAACCACTACATCACAAGAACAGCTGATCTGGTTTGTGTACCATAATGTGTATATTGTCACGGACGTTGCGTGACAATGATGTTTCCGTGTCCCATAAGAGTTACGGGGAAAATCATGTTCTTGTAAACATAAAGGTATCACTGCCTTCTATTTGACGATTAGACCCGTGTAGTTCTTACATTTTTTTGGGCGTGTCATTTTCATTACTCGTTCCTGTAGTTTGAAGGGCGAGGGAAATATTATGCAGTGTTGCCAGCCCCGCACACCTTTGGTGTATCTCGGGAACGGTTAGAGATATCGCTTTCGAACAAACGCTATTAGGATTCTTGAACCATACATAGACTTTCTATGGTGTTTCCAACATTACGTCATATAGACACTTTTCCTCCTATGGCAACTGCAAAATTTTCAATTTTTTTCCCCTTTGCTGTGGCAACCCTGTTACTCACTGGATGCTGTGCGTTCTCTGGTTTACTCTTTCGGTTACTTCTTTTCATTCCGTAGTATTATTTTTCTTGCCTTTTTGCTAGTTTTGCTCTACGGACACTTTAATTTCTTGATCTTTGAAGCTTTATAACTTCCTTATTTAGCAACACTGACAGATGCGGTTTCGCTTGTTGGTATTCACATTCTGTACTAATTCTTTTGATGGCATAAACTCCTATATGTTTCATTAAAAAAAATACAACTTTATACTGTGCTGGCAACACTGTTGACCTGGTAACATTGTGTTGTACCTCAAAAGACGTCCCCCTTCCACAAGTATCTGGATCCACCATATTCTTGCTAATATCTATTTTTGTTTCCGATTTATTCAGGGCTGTCCAACATTACTGAACCACCCTGTATATACAGGGTGGGCCATTTTAATTAATCCACGGAAATATCTGAAAAATGATAAAACATAGAAGAAATGTTTCAACTACACGTTATATATTGCTAAGGGGGAAAACCGATTCCGCCAAAAGTACCCCTCCACGTCCCCTCTAAATGGGGGTAACGGGGGGTAACTTTGAAATGTCAAATGGGAACATGGGTCGAGTAATATCTCGTTCGAAAGGTCTTGGAAAACTAAGTAACGCTGTACCAAAAGATGTTCCATATTGTGCACCGGTTTCAAAATGGACGCCATAATATGGTTCGGAAACTCCAGTACCCGTAGTGTGAAAACCATGGAAGGTAAATGAATGGAACAAAATTGAAATACGTAAATATCATAGGGCATATCGAACGGTGTGGTCCCTGTGATCCCATTGGCCTCCCTAAAAAGGTCTTTGGGCTAACTTCAAAATTTCAAATAGTAAAATGAGTCGAGTGGTACCTCGTTCGATAAATCTTGCAAAATCTAACATATTGCAGGAGAAAACGATTGATGTGAAATGGCAGTGTTCTCAAAAGGCCGCCGAAACATAGTATCCATGTCAGAGAAAAGGTTTAGTACCCGTAGTATGAAAGCGATTGGAGATAAATCAACAAAAGAAAAACTGGAGTAGCTAACTGACGTAAGGCACATCGAGAGGTGTTGTCGGGGTGACTCCAAGGGCCAACTGAAAGGTATCCGGGGCCAACTTGAAAATTTCAAATAGCAGCTTGAAGCGAGTAACATCACGTTACATAGACAAATTAATATCAAACAGCTTCTGTAAGAAAATTTTCGACACGAGACACCGTTTTCAAAATGATCGCAAAGACATGGTGACTGTGTCTAAGAAAACGTCTAGTGCCTATAGTATGAATACGGTTAGACATAAATGAAAATAACGAAAATTAAATAGGTAAACCACGGAGGCGTTCCAAGGCTCGAGAATAATACAACAGAGATAAAAATATTAGAGTAAAATTGCCATAATGTATAGAGAGAAATCCAAGTCCTGCAAAATAATCTCTCCCTGCGCTCTGTATGTGAGTGGGATGGAAAGTAAAGTGAAAGTTCAAACGAGAACTCTACTTTAATTCGTAAATTAAGGCTAACCTTACAAATAGGTATGGTGTGGTTGAAACATTTGTTTGTAGGGATGACGCTGTAGTGACTAAAAAAAGAGAAACTTTTATGCAATGCGTGCTGGTTATTCAGAAAGCATTTCGAGGATATACGTACACACCGTTTCGTCCCTCAAGCTCACAATATGACATGAATGCTAATAGTTAATCAAAATGTAACTGTGGCCATCCGCATTAACTTAGTGCACCAATTCTCTATGCATGAAGTCTGCCTCCCAAACAGCATTGGGTAGGTCAAGCGTACGCCCGAACCGTTGTCCGGTCGGACATTGAAATTTTGAAGTTAGCCCACTCCCCTTCAGGGAGGCCACTGGGATCACAGGGATTAAATCATTCGATATGCCCTATGATATTTACGTATTTCAATTTTGTTCCATTCATTTACCTTCCATGGTTTTCATACTACGGGTACTGGAGTTTCCGAACCATATCATGGCGGCCATTTTGAAACTGGTGCACAATATGAAACATCTTTTGGTACAGCGTTACTTAGTTTTCCAAGACCTTTCGAACGAGGTATTACTCGACCCATGTTCCCATTTGACATTTCAAAGTTACCCCCCGTTACCCCCATTTACGGGGGGCGGGGAGGGGTACTTTTGGCGGAATTGGTTTTCCCCCTTAGCAATATATAACGTGTACTTCAAAAATTACTTTCATGTTTTATCATTTTTCAGATATTTCCGTGGATTAATTAAAATGGCGCACCCTGTATATATATATATATATATATATATATATATATATATATATATATATATATATATATATATTTGACTATTTTTTTATTATCTTTGTAATTATGGTTATTTCTTCATATACAACTTCTTTCATCCAAATACATTATATATGAGAACGGTCTTACCCCCCCAATGTTGAAGACAGATTTTCGCCGATGATCATTAGTACTTAAAGAGTATCCCTATACTTCAACTTCCTTTTTACAGTTCCTTTCACCGATAACGGAAGATGATAAAACATGAATATTTAGATAGAAAACATACTAATTCCTGTGTAATTCCTTAAACCGCTTGGGATAGGTCCTATAGTTTCTAAGTTAGGGAGTTTTGAAAAATGATTTTTCGAATATTCAATGGGTCATAACTCTGAAAAGGAGGCATTTTTCGGCCCATGTTTATTAGAAGTTTTTTCTTTCATTTCGTATAAGGAATCGCCTCCCAAAGTTTGTCGGTAGAGTTACCTACCACCCTGTATATATATTGGATATTCTTTTTTATATGTATACTCATTTACAGAAATATCAAGTGTATTTTCAGTTATTGGAATATTATTGAAAGTTATATGAAAATTAATATCTTTCAAGTTTTCCTCATACTAAGATAATATAAAATGATAGGTTGAAGGTCTTTGAGCATCTTTTTCTGCATGGTGTAATTCTGAAAATATTGTGTATAAAAAACAGAACATGTGGACACACATAGGTAAAAATATATATTGTAATTATAGTAATCTATATATATAAAATTGAAAATCACTATGTTTGTGACTCTAAATCTCCTGAACAGTCCGACCAATCTCGATCAAATTGTAACATAGATGAGGATCGAGGCTAGGCTGGTTTTAGGCTATTCGCTTTTATGGTAGAACTGAGGGGTGAGAGGATATTAAAAATAAATAAAACTTAATAGCTCCTTAACCACTTGGCTGATCTTGATACAATTTTCAACATAGATGAGGTTCAGACTTGGAATTGGTTTTGTGATTTAAATTTGACGGAGAAACGAAGGGGAGGAGAAGGAGGGGGAGATATGTAAAATTCATTTATGTAAGACTGAAAGTGACTACATTTGTAATTTAATAACTCTCGAACTATTCGACCGGACTCAATCAAATTTTCAAGATACATGAGGTTTGGATCTGGAAACATTTTTGTAATTTCACTTTAACGGTAGATCCTAGGGGAGGAGAAGGAAGAGGGATGTATAAATAAAAACTAATAAAACCTAATAACTTTTGAACCAACCAACCAATCTCGATCAAATTTTCAGCATATATGAGGGTCGAGCCTCGGGTGTTTTTTTTATCGTTTCCCTTTGACGAGTCAACGTAGAGGAAGGGAGGGGGAGATATATGTAAAAAATAAAAATAAAAATTACTGCTTTTGTGACTTCATCACTCTTGAACCTCCCGACCGATCTCAATCAAATTTTCAACATACATGAATTTAAAGGCGGAGATTACTTTAGACTATTTACCTTAACGATGCAATATCCTAACAGCACAAGATGTGCTAGGCATGTGCCATTTAGGTGTCCCAGCTACTTTTGAGGTACTCGACACTTGGCACATCACTTGAAGTGCTAAAGTATGTACTTCAGCTACCTACAGTTTTAGATACTTGTTACACCTAATTGATATTTGCAACTATGTATCACAAATATAGCATTTATATACCTGGCTTAGTTTCGCACTCTAACAGTCATTTGTTTTCATGTCGTCACTTAGGATATATATCTGTCATGTTCTAGCTACGTAATTTAGGTGCATACTGTTTCAGATACCGTAACAGCACAAGATGTGCTAGAAATGCGCCATTTAGGTGTTCTAAATTCATCTCCCACATTTGATGCATTTATTACTTCTTTTTCTTCTAGAAGCAACAACCGTATCAACTTTATTAGATGGCAACCGTCACCGATCATTTGAAAGTGAATATGGAAGAACCATGAAATAAAGTAAATAGACACTCGGCATTTTGTTATAAAATTACATGGCGAGCAGATTTTATCTGATCCCAAACGTTATCGTCGAATATACGCGGTTAAAGGAGCACTCTGATTAGCCAAATTCAAAAGACCCTCTACAAGCGACCTTGTCTTCATCGCGTTCGTGGCCAAGTCGGAAGAGCACGTGAATAGTAATCCAAAGCTTGTTGGTTCGCGCCCACCCCGGGGTACGTACTTTTATTTGTTTAAAGTGCTTTTAGACTCACCTTAATGTAAATACATTACGCATATAGGCGATTTAAGATATTTTGGCGGGTAATGTTGTGGTTCATTAACGCTTGCGGCGTGGGCAACATACCTAGAACATACTTGACACGTTCCCCAGGTTCATGTCAGGCATGTTCCTAGGGGCGGACATATACTGTGACTATCACTTGCCATCCATGTGATTTCTCTCTTAGAGGTACATAAGGCACATACTGGACACATTCCCATGTACCAGAGTGAACATGATAGGCAATGGCTGCTATGTAATTGTGGTGTTAGGGATAAGGGAGGGGAAGGGGGAGAGAAATTTAAAAATGATCTAAAATGACCGATATTAATGTTGAATCAATAGTTTTCGTGGTCGATTAGAGAAACCGTGACACTTCTTATGCTGTTTCAATCCAAGTTCAGCCTTGATAGTTTTGGAAGGGGAGGATACAACGTAAGGGAGGGTGAAAAACATTTAAAAATGATCGGAAATGACTAATATTAGTGTCGAATTCATACTTTTTAGGAGTAGCTGAGATTAACAGTGACAATTCTGATGTCGTGTGCCGCAGCACGGAGGAGCGCCCTAACAGCACAAGATGTGCTAGCTATGTGCCATTTAGGTTTCCCAGCTACTTTTTAGGCACCCGACACTTGGCACATATGATATGCATGTGCTACAGTTTTAGGTACTTGTTACACCTAATTGACATTTGCAACTATGTACCACAAATATAGGATTTATATACCTGGCTCAGTTTCGCACTCTAACAGTCATTTGTTTTTATGTCGTCACTTTGGACATCTATCTGACATTTTGTAGGTACGTCCTTTAGGTAATACTGTTTCAGACACCCTAACAGCACAAAATATGCTAGGCATGCGCCATTTAGGTGTTCTAAATTCATCTCCCACATTTGATGCATTTGTTACTTCTTTTTGTAGGCGATTGTGTACTAGAAGCAACAAACGCATCAACTTTACTAGATGGCGACTATCGCCGATCATTTGGAACTGGGGACCATTAAAGTTCCTTTTCTCACGTTTTCGGCATCCTATATCTACGAAACTATACACTTCCGACCACAGGTCTATATGAACTTTTTTCTTATTAAGATATGAGGAATCGATTCCCAAAATATTTTTGTAACACACTGTATATATTTTCCAAAATACGAGTGAATAATTTTTACACAAATTCTGGAAATTAAGCATTATATACTACACATTGTATTTGAATCCGATATAGTTATTATTTTGATTCATACTGCTGACAATAGTTTTTTTTTTTACCGTTGCGAGAAGAAATGTTTTTTTTTTTTTTTTTTTTTAATTTCATATGAGCTGATTGATTTGAATAACCGTAGGTTGGTTGGCTTTGAGTTTACCGTAACATTCAGCAACGACACTATGCGAGACGTACACCTATAGCTTTACCGTGAAACAGAGGCGGCGTAAGCCTAACTGGGACCCAGGGGCGGATCCAGGACGGACTTCTGGGGGGGGGATGGCGGTAGGTTGTAATACTGCTTCTTACAGCTACTTTCAACTCTGGAATGGGTTTTATTTATATATAAAGTAAGAAAGTTTCCTCTTAGCCAAAATTTACTTGAAATTGTAGAAAAGAAAAAGTTTTTGTGTAAAATGTTACGACTCCATTTGCGCTGTTCGAAGTACAGCTTCATTTACTGAAATCTTCTTATGTCTTTATTTTGACATTCTTCAAATCAGAAGAACATTTAAAATAATTTCCTTACTCGTGAGGTATTTCTTCTGTACTGAGGTTGTTTAGCTGAAATTATTACATCACAGATCACTACCCCAAAAACAGCTAAAATTATTACTTCTTTATTAACAGAATGTTTCAGAGAACTCGGAGATAGAAAAAGAAATCCGTGGTCATATTTGCAGATAACATGAACTGTAGCTTGTGTATATTTTATCTTGAAAACGCTGCAACACAAAATGCAATATGGGAATCAGATTTACATCTCATCACCCCACCCCGATTCATATGCATCCCGTTTTTGCAAGTTAAAATTCTATGGTCACTTTAGTTCTGCAATATTTCCCGTATTCATGCATATTTTGGAAGTCTGGAACTATATCATTCTAACTGTAAATGCTAATTATTCACTTGAAACTTCTCGCTTTTGGTATTGTAATTCCTACAGGGACGTTTAAACACTTTGTTGCACTGTAGAAACTTCACAGCATCAAGTGGGTGAAGAAACAGCTTGAATTGTCAGTAAGAACGAATTCTGTGGACTTTGCCTCTGCTGAGAAATTAAGAATGTAGCACTCCATATTCGTTGTCGTGTGATTTACATGATGAGAAAAAGAAAGAAAGAAAGAAAGAAAAACAAACACGTTAGTCCGCTATCCAGTCGATCCGCATATGCAACCATGCCTCTCCCTACTGCATCGGTGAGTGATGCAAAGTCGCCCGCCGCGTCTACTCCTGAAGCTTTCACGAGCCCCATCGCGGTATCGTTGCTAGCTGCTCACGCACGGAACATGGGCTTGGCTGCCTGGCGACCGTGTTTTGACGGAAAGAAAGCATTGCGGCAGCTGCGCTCGTTCATCCACGAACCTTGCGTCGAGGGATCAAGCAGATACGCTCACCGTAGAACACGAAACGAACGAACGAAAAAGCGAATCATTTAGGGCTGCACCATGGAGGACGACATTAGGCTTGTGCACGAAGTGGAAAAGTATCCCTTTTTGTATGATACAAAAAGGAGTGACTACAAAGACCAAAAGAAGAAGGACGAAACATGGATACAGATTGGAGACGAACTCAACATATCAGGTATCGTAAACATTTTTCATCTCTCAAATACTATGATGATCATGCATTATCTTTCTCATTTGCAGTAAAACAACTACATTTCAGCAATAACACTCGCATCTCACTTTCATGTAATGCTGTTTCGTCCCCGAAATGTTAACTCACTCGTATTATAAAGTGCTGTTGACTCGTAATATGAATGAAGTAAACGAGTTCACATTCTTACATCAACCTTCAAATCATAAGCGTTACGCGATGCGCATTCTTACTTTTCCTTCACAACCGGCGCCTTGTAACACCATCCACGTCGAATGTCACGGATCAATCGCGTTGTATTTAGACCAAATGATCTCTATATCGTCAGAAAGTGGTTGAGAAGGGAGAAATGATGCTGGTACAGAGTAACTTGGCCTAGCAGTTTTCCGCGCATGAAAGAAAGCTCATTTCTTACAATTATGGATATAACTGTTTTCTGCGCCGGGAAAGCCAACACCTTACCACTAGGCTACGTTAAATTTGTTTCATGATTATCTTGTTTATATTTATTCTTTGCAAGTCAATGGCGTACGCTAGGAGGATTCAGAGTTTTAACCCCTCCTGAACAATATATTATACAAAAATAAACTGACTATATTAAAATATGCATACAAACACGTGAAATTATATGAATTTTGGAGATTGAGCTTCCCCTCCATTGACGAACTATTGTGTACGCCACTGTTGCAAGTTATATGATAAACAATGAAGAAATATTTACACAATCATTTCATGCTAAACGAGCTTCTAAGTTCATAAAGGGATAAGACATAGAAACGCTAGTATTTTTTTTTTCTTGTATGCCCATATATTCATCTTAAGTTATTAGTTTACAATGCCATCCAGAGTTCGATTAATTTTCCTAAATGTTTCAATAGGCGAACGAAGTAGAGTGTGCATGTGGTTCCCAAACTGTTTTCACCGACGACACACTTTGCTGTACGTTTACAACATCGCGACACACCAGTTTCATTTGTTTAAAATAATATAAAAATCAGTGGCGTACGAAAAATTTCACCATAAATGGACTAGATTTAGATTTCTGGGCTTTCGGGGTTTATGGTCATGTTAACCTGTGACGTATGAGGAATGACGTCCCTCGGCGATCACACTATCCGAGGAAAGGGAAGGATCTGTATGGGACCTGGGGCCTGTATGTTATATACCATCCCGGCATTTGCCTGGTGTGAATGAGGAAAACCCAGGGAAACCTCACTCAGTATGGGTGACCAGAAAAATTTGTTACACTTTTTCGACCGAGTGTTCCCACCGGGAATCAAACCCGGGGCCGCTCGCACCAAAGGCAAGAGCGTATAGTCTGTCTGATAATTGACTATAATTCATTCATTAAATTCTAAAATTTCGGGACACATCATGTGGGACTGCGCTACAACCAGTGTGTCGCGAGACACCGGTTCGGAACTACTGAAGTACACTTTCAAAATTAAAAAGTGAGTTAAAAAGAGAAAACATTATCTTTATTATTCTGTACATTTACATCACGGAAAAGATTAGAGCGTGCCTCAGTGAAAGAGTACTCACCTCTGGCGCGTGGGGTCCCTGGTTCGATCCCAGTTACCGCTAAATTAGATTTCGGGTGGACAGGCACTGTACATACATGGGTTTTCGCGTTCTTTCGTTTCATCCCACATTATTCATTCCACTGTTTCGCACATTAATCATTATCATTTTCAGTAGAATCGGAATATAATCCTGGGACATAGAACTAAGAAAAAAACTACTGCAAAACACATCTCCATTGGAAATTATTTTCGAACGACACTGTACAATGCAAGCGAAAAGAATTTTAAACCGTTTATACAGGAATGAATTTGAAGTATTTTTGTGTTATTCTTTAACAATATCTTACAATGAACACACAAATTGTTAACTGAATACATTGTTCATAGAAAAAATGTTTTATTAATTGTTATTCTGTTGGAAGTTTAAAATAACAGTATTTCTTGTAATTTACTAATATCATTTTGATAATTTAAGTGATGTCGATAATTTCATTATTTGCTGCTGATTGCAATTTACGTAAATGCATGCCTGTAAACCATGCTAACAGATATTAAAAGTAATCTTTATTACTCTAGAGTAATTATTTCAGTGGCGCATTCAGAGGGGATTCATGGTTTTAAACCTCTTTGAGTAGGATAATATAAAATATAAATATTTACTGTATCCATATAAAGAAAAATGAATGTAGCTATTTAGTCGCTAACTCCTAGACCAGTGGTTCCCAACCGATGTGTCGAGACACACTGGTGTGTCACGCAGTCCCCTAAGGTGTGTCGCGAAATTTTAGAATTTAGAAGTCATGAAGAATTTAATAATAATTAGTTAAAATCGAGACAGACTATACCAGTCAACACCTCCAGCCGTTGCAATAATGCTCAGTGCTATATAGAGTCATTATAAAAACTAGGGATGCGCACGAGACCAGTCGAGACAGGATTTTCCTGACAAAATTCGACTCGAGACACGGCTCTTCCAATAGAAAAATATACAATTTTCGAGTCGAAACATCACTTTTACAGCACATTTTCAAGACGAGACAGCCGCAAATCTTGTCTCGTGCGCATCCCTAATAAAAACTAACTGGTTTCACTATTATAATAGATATTATTATTATTATTATTATTATTATTATTATTATTATAAAAATATCAAACAAATATGTCCTGGACTTGAAGTAAAGTGTGTCGTAAATCAAAAAAGGTTGAGAACCACTGTCCTAGACCACCGCACTAATTTGGATGATTTTTGGTACATAAATGCACTCTGGCCTATCTAAGGATTTTAGCACATTTTCGGCAAGGAGGTGAAGGAGAAAGCACGGTGGCTCAGTGGTAAGGCGCTTAAATTTGGTGCATGGGGACCCTGGTTCGATCTCCGGCTAAGTAATTGTGTGGCGGACAACATCGTGTCCGTGGGTACTTCCGTTTCCTCTCGCATTATCATTCCACGAATTCTTTTATCATCGTTCACGTGCCTAAATCGTTGTCCTCCTTAACCTAAAGAGCATAACGTAGGGCATTGAACTGAATAAAAATTAATTTTATTTAAAGTGTGCGAAGAGGTGACGTAAAAATAATCGAAAACGACCTATATTAGGGTCGAATCCATGGGCTTCGGGGTCTCTGAGATGAATAGTGACAAACCCTCCCGACGCCGTCTAAGCTCAGTTTTATTCCCCAAAAAGCAAGGTCAAATACTTTTCATAAAAATATCTCTCAATGCAAATATCTATAATCTAATTTCAGCTAGTTAAGATACATACACAAAAACAACGACTGATCTGAAAAGTTGTGAAATTAATGGTTGAGAGCTGCCTCATTGCTAAGCGGTTAGCGTACACGCTTTTGACGTGTGATCCCTTCTTAAGTTTAGATCCACCTTTCATATAGCCTCACTGCTGAAAGAGTGCTAAACTCAAAATCAAATCAAATTAATTGCTTGTAACTTGCTTAATAAAACTTTAGAGCTTTATACTATCTTTATATACCTTTTACTAACTACAATCTGGCTAGCTGGGGGCTCCGCCCCCAGATCCCAACATTTGCCCGGCCTGCGGCTTCGCATATCTTATCTATCAGCCTTTGCATCAAGAATGAATTTCGTGCATTTGCTCTTTAATTACTTGTCCTGAATTTGGCCCAGCTGGGGACTTCGCCCCCTGACCCCCGTGTTTACTCGGCCTACAACCTCGCACGCATAAGCCCACAGTTCTACCAATTTCAGATGTCTTTTCCTATTTCAACTATCCAAAAATAAGATTTTGTATCCCAAGAAAGCGTCCATTTAATTAACAAGGAAATTTTTTCATTCCCCCTTTAGACCCTTTAGAAACTAAAAGTATTCACTTTTGGCAATTTTGCTATAAGTTAGTCCCGGAAGGCTACAATGATGCAAAATTTCGTCATTCTAATCTTGCCGCAAGTGCCTAAACATTTTGGTGTGTAGATGTTCCATACACATGACATGGAAAAGATTTTTTAGTTCCCCATAAAAACACTCTAAAGTTGCAAATTTTTACTTTTGGCGATTTACTTAGCTAACGCTAACAAAAACGCTAACGAATGAATTTCAACTTAGTATTCCAATACCAAGTACCTAAAAAATGAGATTATAGGTCCAAAGAAAGGTCCATTTAAATAACGTGGGGAATTTCTTTATCCCCCTTTAGACCCCTTGAAAATTAAAAATATTCATTTTTGACAAATTCCCTGTTGGTTAATCTTGAGAAGATACAATCATGCCAAATTTCAAGTTTCCTTGTCAACTGGAAGTACCCGTTTATTTTATGTCAGTTCATGTAGTTTTATATATAGTTAGGATAGGATTTTTGTACTAAGAGTTGTACGTAAGTACTGTATGTTGTGAGTCAATGGCACTGCTACCTGTATGCAGGGGTGGACTGGCTATGTAAAAAGGGCGCAGTCACATACTCTGGGAGAGCGCCGTCCATCCGAGGTTTTCGCTTGTATGGAATACCCCCTCCTAATAAAAGAAAGTACCGGGGGGTTCCCCCGGGAAATTAGTACACAAAAAACAACAAAAGATTAAGTAGCTATTGCAGTTAATCACGATTGAATTATACAAATTCAATATTTTCATAAACAAACAAGGTGACTTTGAGTACTAAATATATTAGGCCTATATAAATCTGCACACTTTTAACTGAGACTACAAAAATCACACCAGTTGTTTAAATTCTTCGGCTACATTTGTTAACAGCCTAATTATAACTGAAGATTTGAGTCAAGTTTGGGGCTTATGCTATTTTTCATACTTCTGTCCTTTTAAAGCTATGTTCATCATAACATTAACTTATTTTTCATCTATTTTTAAAACCGTTAATAAAAAGTATACATGAAACATTTACTACAAATTAACAAAAGTAAATTTAGAATTATATACCTACCTAGCGAAAAAAGAAATTCAAAAACAAAACTGGAAAATGAAAGTTAAGTCACTGCTTTATGCTTGAAGAAGCCTTCGCATCTCCTTGCTTTTCTCACACATTTTGTCAATAATAAGATTGTTGTCTATTTTAGTCAGAATGTCTCTTTCTGAGTTCATCAAGAACAATGATTCCAGATGTTCATCTGTAACTCTTGAACGGAGTCTTGTTTTTACGTAACGCCACTAGCGCCCCTAACGGCGGGAGTGGGAGGGAGAGACAAGTAAAACTGATCCAAAATGACCGAGATTAGAGTCAAATCAATATATTTCGAGGTCGCTGAGATCATTAATGGTACCACCAAAACCTAAAACAGAAAGGGCAAGGCCGTAGGCCGAGTAAGGACGGGATCTGGGGGCGGAGCAGTGGGGGTGGGAGGGTTGATATATAAAAATCATCCAAAATGACCGATATTAGTGTCAAATCTATAAATTTCAAGGTCCCTAAGATCATTATAATGACATTCCCAAAGCCAAAAACAGAAAGAGCGAGGCCGCAGGCTGAGCGAATACCGGGGTCTGGGGTGGAGCCCTAGCTGGCCAAAGGCTAGCGAATTTATAAGATAATTATGTAGCTTTGTTTTTTTTTTCTTTTTTTAAAATTGTGTTCAGAGAGGAAACTGTGCACCTTCCCGAGGCTAAGACGGGTCTTAGCCCCTCCCGAGGAGGGCGCAAAGGCACTGATGTGAGGAGGGCGCAGCGGCCATCGGACCGGTACTTGATTATGGCCAGTCCACCCCTGCCTGTGTGAGGGTTACTTCTTGGGGTCAATTTTATTGATAATAGTGATGTTGGGCCTGTTTGCAGGTATTATTATTATTATTATTATTATTATTATTATTATTATTATTATTATTATTATTATTATTATTATTATTATTATTATTATTATTCAGTACTGGCTTTAAATGAAGCGGCACCCCGTCCTGAGAGACAATTTTCCAGTTTTCCTTAGTCTTACCAGGCAAATACCAGGATACGTTTCTGGTCGACTTCCCTTCACATCCTTCCCGATGTTCGTTTTTCATTATGCATGCTTCAAGCGTAACTTGGTCCCGTAGGCTGTCTCAAAGCAAAGTATAAATATAATTTTAAAAGATCTTAATAATATTGTTGCATACTTATGTGTCTTATTAGATTTATCGAAATAATGGAATGGTACCTTAATATGAAGTTCGGTTTTCCTTCTACATACATATCATTATGGGATCGTGTCGAATACGTGATAGAAGCGGCATGCGTTTTGTCTTCAACCTTGCCGTACACTCGCTCAAGATTAATCGTAGCCAAGCTGTTTATGGTTCGCATCTGTTGCTCTTGAGTTTGTGTCCACATAGCCAGTGATTTGGTTCGTACATATTCTACACCAGACAAAATGACCGCGAACTCGAAAGTTTACCAAGGACACCACGCTCACGCGGTGAGTGCCCAACGCTTCGTTTTCACGTGTTCACTGGAAAATCGATCAGAGCTAGCGTTTTCAATACGTGGGTTGGGTAGATAAGCCCAAGTGGCGAGTGGCGTACGCAGAAATTTCATCGAAGGAAGGGTCAAGTGCTCAATCTCGTATTCTTTAGAACAAGTGTGATTTTTGAATATGAAGGTATCTTAAAAACCAAAACTCTCCTCGCATCCACTTAGTACATCAACGTAAATTAATACCAATATTATTAGTGTATATTTGTGTCAGAGTATATTATTATTATTATTATTATTATTATTATTATTGTAGAAATAAGTTTCGCAAATTGATGCCTATTCTCAATCGTTATGGAAAGATCACTGTTCATAAACGGAGGCACCGGTTATCAGTGGTAGAGCACATACCTCTGGTGCGTGGGGTCCCTGGTTCGATCCCAGCTCGCGTAAAGTAAACTTTGTGGTGGACAAACACCGTGTGCGTAGATTTTCTCGGGGTCCTCCCGTTTCCTCCCACTCTCTTCATTCCAGCATTTGATTCATTTCACATGATCACCGTTTCCTTTAACCTCGAAGGCATATTCGTGGGATGTAAAACTTAAAAGATTCGGTATTGTAATTTCGAAACACCAGATTCCCCGCCCGAATCCATGCAATTTCCCGTAGGAATGCATAATTTTCCGCCAACTAAAATAAATATTTCTTTTGGCCGGTGAAACATACAGCGACACCTGTGTGGTTTTCAAAAAAACAAAAACATCAGGGAGGTTGATTTCGTATCTATTTACGTTTCTGACAGAAAACTAAACATACGTGACAGAAACGGGATGAGTCTGTACATCGGCAGATTTATATTTCCATGGATGAAATTCTGTTGAACATTAACATGACATGTCCTAATTGACGCATTCAATGCCCAAGGGAATCAGTTCCCTTTTGGTTATCGGTCCCTTTCAGCAGTTAGGCTTTATGAGACGTGAAGCTACAGCTTAACGTGGGATCTGAACCACATGAGCTCAGGCCGGGAATTGAACCCGATCTTCCACCTTGAAGACGCGTACAAGCATATAGCAACAACGAAACTCCACTTTAGGTCATTTTGGACATATTTCACCGTAAGGATTTCTATCTGGATTTCCTTTAAGGGCTTAGAACATCCATGTGCAGATATTGTAGCCTAAAAACAGTGCAAACGTTACCATGTACTGTACTTAAGCGTACCGTCTAAACTTTGTATCGTTTTACTTTTGAGCACGAAAACAGAATGTTGTGATAAAATCGAATTTGAAATTTTAACTGATTTACACGTTTCATGGCCCATCGATACCGAAAAAGTGACTTTTCGGCTTCTGTCCGTCTATTCGTTCTGATGTACACTTGTCTAGAGGCCATAATGTTCAACGTATCTCAACCAAATTTTAAATTTAAGGTCTTTATACGATTCTCCAGGGAATGTTTCAAATTTTCTTCGTACTCCTAAAAATAAGGGTAGTTTATTTAAGAGTAAAAATTAAAAAGAAAACTACTCAAGAACGACTAGCGATGTTGTATATTTTAAAAATCATTTTTTAAAAAAAACTATCACGTGGTATGTCAATTTTATGGAGAAAATCGAAAAGGAATAATTTATTCTTGTTTTTTTTATGATATTCTCAAAAGCGACTCGTGAAATTCGTTGATAATTATATCATAAATAAATATTTAATTAATAACTTGACAATAAAACAGATAGAAACAAATAGGAGAGAAGAGGACACTTCTATCCAGCCCGGGTTCAGTTCTCGACAGGAGCTCATGTAGTTCGGATTCCACGTAAATCAGTAGGTCTACGTCTCATATAGCCTCGCTGCTGAACGGGATCAATGATTTGAAAGATAGGAGAAAATATTGGGAGTTAAAAGAGGAAGCTGAAGATCGAAAAACGTGGAAGAAACATTTCCAGGCCTAAATCTAAAATTGAAAAAAAAAATTCCTCGTTAGTCCCAGGACCTGCCGAAACGCACAATACTTAATAATAATAATAATAATAATAATAATAATAATAATAATAATAATAATAATAATAATAATAATAATAATGACATAACTTATTTGTCTTAAGAAAATATACGAGGGGTAGTTTATTCTTGGGGGTCAGTTTCTTTTGGGCGATTTTCTCAAAAACTACTTAGTTTTGTTCATATTGCATAAAAAATGATTCGTAATTACCTCTATAATGCCGTGTTAATTATTCCTAACGAAAAAATGACAAAGGATAGTTTACTCTTCAGGATGAGTTTCTTTTCAGACTACCTTCTTAAAAACGACTCAAACGATTTTGTTCATATTTCGTAAATGAATATTTCATTATAATTCCTATAACATTGCATAAATCCGGTAGGGTACGCAGGAATTGATTTCGGGGGGGGGGGGCGAAACTCAATATGAGGGTATTTGATATTAAAATTCCTAAAATTGCTCCTAAAATTGGGCTAAATTTACACAAAAGTCGAAATTTCGGGGGGTCCGGAGCCCCAGGACCTACACCCTGCGTACGTTCATGCATAACCACTTCCATGAAATCATCCGCAAGGAGTAGTTTACTCTTGGATTTTTTTTTTATTTTTTTATTTTTTTTTTTTACACAATTTTGTAAAGTGCCACTCATACGATTTTGTTGTTGCTTTATACACAGATATTTCATTAATAACCCTAACATATGACATAAGTTACTTTTATGCCAAAATCTAAGAGGGATAGTTTATTTTTGGGGATGAATTTTGAGTGATGTTTCCCAAAAACGCCTTATAACTTTGTTCGTATTTTAAGGAATTGGAGCGAGAAAATTTAGTGCAGTGACCCATATCTTTTATTTATATAACTTCGGTGATGGAACTTGAAGCTCTTGTGCTCTGAAAGCTCAAGTTGTCTCTATGTTTCTAAAAGCTGCAAAGAAAAAAAATCTCAAAATAGTTTTGTTTTTGTTTTTATTTTTGCAACTGCTGAATCTAATTTTAACAATTCATTCCCGGAGAACAAGACATTTTAACAGCCGGTTCGGGCAAACCGGCCGAATGACATAACTTGGTGTATATAAAGTAATCCTTGCTGATCAACCCCTACGCTGCCAGAAACTTGAAATTTGGATAGTGCGTGGGATTTGTGACTTAAGCTACCACTAAGCAAGAGTTTTTGGAAATTCTACATAGAAGAGTGGAATAATGCGGGTTGTATTCGTGTTTTCCTTCAGAAAATTTTGACCAGAAACTAAAATGAAGATGTAAAAGATTACACTGGGATACTATTTGATAAAGGATCTGCTCCGCTCATGTAATTACAGTTACCTCGGGAGAGGTTCGTTAATTTCAGGGTCATTTGCTAACCCCCCCCCCCCGAAAGTATGCCTGGAAGAAAGACTGGTTGTAATGTTTATGTTAAGATGTACGTATCTCCGGATCCCTTAAAGCTAAAGACGTGGTACTTCGAGTTTTTATTTATTTATTTATTTATTTATTTTTATTTTTGAATGTCTCGTGATTATGCATTGAGACGAGGGAAGACTATGATTATGAGATAAATAATAGTGGTGTAATGAACAAAAAGGAAGAAAACAACAAAATCACAAGAAAATTCACACATACGTTATTTGTGCTCCACAAAACCTACTTGGCAGCAGTTAGAATTGAACTACCGACCCCATGCTCCAGAATTGAACGCTCTTCCACTGAATTATTTCCAGACTCTACGTTTGACCATGATAGAAGAAAAAGGGGAAAAGGTAGTTCACTAAGATACGAGGCATGTTAATTTCGTGTGATACTTCTTTACTTTTTCGGACCCGGGTTCGATTCCCGGTGGGGGCACTCCGTCAAAAATGTAAAAGCTTTTGAGGCCAGCTATCCTGAGTAAAGTCTTCCAGATCTTTTCTCATTCACATCAGGCAAATGCTGGGATAGTACCTAACATACAGATCTCAGGTCGCTTCATTCCTTTTCCAATCCTTATTTTCCTTCCCTTTCCTCGGATAGTTTTATCACCGAGGGACGTCGTCCCTCTTACGTGACGGGCTAACATGGTCATAGTTGCCAAAAGCCCAGAAATCTAAGGATGCAGTATGTCGCCCTAATTATGCAACATTTACAGTGAATGTTTAATGAAGGAGGGATTAATGGGAATTGGAGATTTCAACATTGAAGGGTAGATGATTAATAAGATCAGGTATGCAGATGATACGGTTTTTATAGCCTAGATGATACGGTTTGTTATAGATAGAACCGAATAGGGACTACAAGAGATGGCTGGCAAAATAGTTAACACTGGGAAACTATATGGAGTGAAAATCAACATCGAAAAGTCATGAGAATATCCCGTACCCCTTAAGGGTCAGAGCAGAACAAAGAATCCTTGAAGAGCTAGATCATTTCAAATGTGTGGGAAGTATTTTGAGGGGAGACGCTTATTACACCAAAGAGATCAAGAATTGCCATAGCCAAAGAAGCATTCAACAAATAAAGATATCGCTTTACTAGCTGCTTCAATATTGGACTATGGAAGAAGTTGGTCAAGTGCTATATCTGGAGCATTGGACTGTATGGTTCAGAGACTTGGACATTATGGAAAGTTAGAGAACAAATATTTAGAAAACTTCGAAACGTGGTGTTGGAGGAAAATGGAGAAGATAAAATGGACAGAGACAGTAACAAGCGGAGATGTTTTAAAGCGGGTAGGGGATAAGTGGTACGCTTTTAGGAGGAAGACCAATTGGATTGGAAACATCTTGCGAAAAACTTGTCTTTTTCATACCGCCATAGAAGAGAAGATGGAAGGAAATCGAGGAATAGAAAGAAGAACAAAAGTGATGGATGATTTGAAAAAGAAGAAAATACTGGGAGTAAAAAAAAAATAGTGGAAGCTGAAAATCGAGAAACATGGAAGAAACATTTCCAGGCAGAAATCTAAAATTTAAAGAAGAAACTCATTAGTTCCAGATCCGGCCGAAAGGCAGAGTATTTATAATAATAATAATAATAATAATAATAATAATAATAATAATAATGATAATAATAATAATAATTTATATATTAATAGCGGTGTCTGTGAACAGAAAACTTCAGATCCAAATTGAAAGTGACTATGTTTGTGACTCTTAATCTCTTGAACCACCCGACCGATCTCGATCAAGATTTTGACGAAGATGCAGTTGTGGCCAGGGAGTGTTTTTACCTATTCACTTTGACGGTAGAACTTAGGGGAGGGGAGGAGGGGGAATTATAAAAATAAATAAAACTTCATAACTCTTGAGCTAAACGACCAATATCGATCAAAAATTCAACACAGATGACGTTCGTGCCTGGAATGGATTTTACCATTTCACTTTGACGGATTAACGTGGGGGTTGGAGAGGAGGGGGAGATGTACAAAAATCAATAAATATAAAAATAAAAGTGGCTATGTTCGTGAGTTAACAACTCTTGAACCACCCAATCGATCTCAATCTCATTTTCAACGTAGGTGAAGTTCGAACCTGGGAAGTTCTTTATTATTTCATTTCGATGGTAGAACTTAGGGGAGGGAAGATGAGGAGGGTAAATATATGAAAGGAAGAAAACTTAATAACTCTTGAACCACCTGACCGATCTCGATCAAACTTTCAACATAGATAAGATTCGGACCCGGGATGTTTTCACCATTTTACTTTCACGGCACAATGTAGGGAAGGAGAAGGGGGACACATATGTAAATAATAATAATAATAATAATAATAATAATAATAATAATAATAATAATAATAATAATAAAGGTGACTGTCTTTGTGACTTCATCACGCTTTAACCACTGAACCGATCTTAATCAAATTATCAACATAGATTAGGTTCGGACCTGGGGTGGTATTTATCATATCCCTTTGACGGTAGAAGTTAGGGAGGAGGAGAGGAGGGGAGAGATATATAAAAATAAATAAAAACTTTATAACTTTTGAACCACCTGACCGATCTCGAGCAAATTTTCAACATAGATGACGCTCGAGACTGAAAAGTTTTTTTTTTTTTTAATATTTTCACTTTGACGGTAGAACCGAAAGGAGGGGGAGGGGAAGGGGAGATTAATATATAAAAATAAATAGAACTTAACTCTTGAACCACCCAACCCGATCTCGATAAATATTCAACATATATGATATTCGGGCCTTGGATAATTTTAATCATGCCATCCCCCGCAACATGGGGAGGGGAGAGGGATATATAAAAATCACCGACAGTGACCAATATCAAGGAGCGCTTTAGTAATAGTAAAAACGGAACATATTACTATTTTTCCTTAATTTAAATCAGCGAAATCGGGTTGCGTTTTAGATTCGAGGACGTCTTAAATTCGAGTAATTATCGAGAAATTCTTAATTAAAGATATTAATAACGTGTTATTAAAACTACTTTGCTCGCCATAAATATTTTAAATTTTGTATCATATTCAATCGTTCAGACAACAATAGTGTCCTGCGCTTGCGCAGGACGTGCGAGTTTGATAATAATAATAATAATAATAATAATAATAATAATAATAATAATAATAATAATAATAATAATAATAATAATAATCGTCTTTTATCACACAAATGTAAATAAAAGAAAAAAGAAAGGTAAAATGTATCGCCTTGTTCTGTCCGGGTCAAAAAGAAAAAAGAAGAAAAAAGTTGTGGGGCAAGGGCACTCAGTCCTGAAAAAGGAAACAAGATAGAAGTTATGTAAAAGAAGATGACAGATACACGGAAAGAAGGGTGTCTTCCCACTTGCAACAGTCCTATTAGCGACAGGAACTATTAACTGTCCTACGAGCGACCGATTGGATCTATTAACTGCCGTATGAGTCACCGATTCGTTCATACTAAGATAATGGAAGAAGATAAAGTTCTCTCTTCTTTAACTTGTTTTATGCTAGTGTGATTTAGAACCTAACAAAATGTACTATGAAAAATTTCGCTCTACCTGAATTTAATACGTGAGAATGCTCTCATTATATTAACAATCTTTTATACGATTTTCTTAATATTATATTTTTGAATTAATTTATATGAATACATTGACTCTATCAAGGGGAAAACTAAGTAAATATTTAGAGTAGCTCCGCCTTTGTCTATGATTCTAATATAATTAAAAATTTCACGTTAAAATGATACGGAGCATAAGTTTAGATTGAATATGTTAATGGCATAAGAAAGAAATCAGAAAGATGTATTTTCTAGGGAGGGGCATCTCCATGGTTGCTGTACCATGTCTGGTATATCTGGTATTTAATATACGTGGGTTGCTATATTACGTATACATTTTTGTGAGACAGGGGGGCGACCCCTACCTTCCCATCGGTGCCCATGGCAAAAAGGTGTTCACCATTTGAGGATATCAAAGAAATCTAAAAACACGGTGTATTCGAAGAAATTACTACACAAGTTACAAATCGCTCGCAGGACTTAACAAGTCGTCTAGTTATAAGGGATTATTTCAGATTGCTTCACGGCAAGCTTTTATGTATAAGTCAAAACAAGGGAGGAAGGCAAATTAAGCAATTAGTTTGTTTTAGTAGCTTACAATAGGGGGGACGGTAGTTTAAAGAGTTTGTTTACCTTTTGGATTGTTTTACCTTTAGGAATATACTTTTCATGGAAATATCCCTGTTGTCTCGTTAAGTTATTTGATATGTTTTATGTCAAATATAACTCAAAATTAAAATAAGTTTTATTTGCACTCACAGTAGAGGAAAAATATATTTGACGAACAGTATCACTGGCACGTACATATTTCATACCAAGGTGGTTCGGGCGCTAATAACGCCAGAGGCAAACATATTTAACGAGATGAAATCATATCGTCTTCCATCATCTCAGTGTAAATGAATCGGTCGCTCATAGGACAGATAACAGTTCCTGTCGCTAATAGGACTGTCGCTTCTGGGACTAATTCGAAAGAAGTAAAAGTATTCTTTCTTCCCTACAGAGAAAGGAAAGAAGTAGCTAGAAAAGAGAAATAATTGAAAAGAATGAAAAATATCTTCTTTCGCTTCTTTAACCCTTGTAGGATTGCCACTTTTTGAGGTAAATTTTAGAATTTGTCAAACAGCTAATGTTCCCTTAGGCCTACTATTTATCGTAGGATCATGGTTCATACCTAATTTTTTCAGAATAAAGCATCCTTTCCAACGGTAGCACTCGATTTTCCGTATTATAAACCAGAAACGGAAAAATCGGGAAAAATTTGGAGATTTTCGAAAAAATCGAAATTTTTGCGCTTTTCTGACCCGGGCCTGGATTGACATAAGGATCTGAATTTATATTTGGTCTAGGAATTAATTCGTGCGGGTGGACAAGAGATGGCGCAACGAACGGAGTGTTCCACAGTTCCGTGTATCCACACATGTGTTGCAAACCCCTGTCATCGCGTATCGTTCGTAGTATAGGGCAGTGGATTAAAGCGTCAACAACACCAGTTTGTAGTTAAGTGAACATGGCGCAATTTGTGCCTGATAAAGTGTTTTTGCGGGGTGTCCTGCTGCATTACTTTAACATGCAGAAAAGTGCGACTGAAAGTCATCGTATTTTGGTGGAAGTGTATGGTGACCATGCTCTAGCTGAGCGAACGTGTCAGAAGTGGTTTGCACGGTTTAGAAGTGGTGATTTCGGCTTGGCAGACCAAGAGCGAGCTGGACAGCCAAAAAAAATTCAAGACGAAGAATTGACAGCATTGCTCGAGCAGGATTCGTGTCAAACGCAGGAACAACTTGCAGCAGCATTAGGCGTTGATCAAACAACAGTCTCCAAACGCTTGAAAGCCATGGGAATGATTCAAAAGATGTCACATTGGGTTCCACATGAATTGAAAGACAGAGACGTTGAAAGACGAAAAACCATTTGCGAATTGCTGCTTCAACGACAGAGCAGAAAGGGGTTTCTGCATCGAATTATTACGGGTGATGAGAAGTGGATCCATTACGAGAACCCTAAACGAAAAAAGGCCTGGGTGAAACCAGGTGAACCAGGTCCATCACAACCAAAACGAGATATTCACTGTGCAAAGGTTATGCTGTGCATATGGTGGGATATGAAAGGTGTGGTGTACTATGAGCTGCTGCCACCGGGTGAAACTATGAATGGAGAACGTTATCGACGACAATTAATGCGTTTGCAGTAAGCTTTGGCCAGAACACGACCAGAATGGGAGAACAGACATGATAAACTTATTGTTCAACATGATAACGCTCGCCCACATGTCGCAAAACCGGTCAAAACCTATTTAGAAAATGTCGGATGGGAAGTTTTACCCCACCCGCCGTATTCACCAGACGTTGCTCCTTCGGACTACTACTTGTTCGATTGCATGAACAACGATTTGATTGGACAGCGGTTTACTTCTTCAGAAGATATCGAAACATGGGTCTCTGACTGGATCGCTTCCAAGGATGAGGACTTCTTTCGCCACGGAATCCGTACATTGCCTGACAGATGGGCGAAAGTGGTGGCTAGCGATGGACAATATTTTTCTTAAGGTATTTATGTATTTTGTGTTTGTACTACAGCTTCAATGTGTGCGTACCAACCGCACGAATTAATTCCTAGACCAAATAATAAATAAATTATGTACATAATACGAGTGCAAAATTTCAATCTTGTATCTAAGGTCGGAAGAAATTTTTGAAAGTCTGAAGGTGACCCGTATTTTTTTTTTAAATTACTACATCATTACTGTTCAGCCTAGAGTCATGCTTCAAACGTCATTTTCTTCAGTATAACGAGTTATTTCCAGCGGTACTACTCACATGTCCTATCGTACACCTGAATCGGAAAATTCTGAAAAAAAGAAACGGATTTTTCCCCCTGAGAACACATCCTCGGAACACTTGCGCCCCTCGGGTCCGTCCTGGGGTTCACATAGGGAACTCTGAAAAAATTGAGAAATACCCAAAGTTGCACACAATCGGTATGCAGAGTTTCCATCTGATGTCTTGAAAACCAAAGGCGTGATTTTTTTTTGTTTTGAAATTTGCCTTAAGAAAAAACTTACGTCCCTCTGGCCCCAGTTGGCGCCGGCAAGTTAACTATCTGGTTCCAAAACGCATCTGGGGTGTTCTTTGGTCCATCCTTGACTTGAACTATAAAAAACAGATTAAATACTTGTTATAGAACCTAAATAAGCGGCTAAAGAGGATACTACGCCATGGTAACAAAAGTTACCATAAATCCTAAAAGGGTTAAAGGTTATTTGTTCTTACAGTCTTTTATCTTTTCTTTGGAGTTCAGACGCATTCTATGTGTGAGAGCTGCTGAAAGAAAAACGCGAAATATTACTCGCAGTAATATACTGGGTTCATTTACTAGTGCGATTTGCTTTACGAATTTAACAAACGTAACGGATGCCAGGTTACATCTAACTTTTATGTTTCCGTCGTACTCCATTCTAAAAGGGAAGGGGGATCATGCTAGATTAGAAATGATTGGTTTGTTTTTTAACAGGTCTGTTGGTGGTGGTAATTTTTTCGCTTAGAAAAGAAAAACTCAATCTACACTATAAAAATTGTAGTGTTGAAGCGACACAAAATGACTACCATTTTAGCGGGTTGCTTGTGTGTTAATTCAGCACGAAGCACATCATCTTCCGAGCATATCAGAAATAACTCGTTATTACCTGAGAGAATTTGCATTGGTATTTATCGTTTAATATGGGCAAAGTTTTGCGAAATATATTTGGCACTTATGCCAAGTAACGAATAATATTCTATGTTTTCTGTAATAGGTCACAATAATAATGTTGTAAACCTGTGAATCGTCTGACAACAATTACATAGGCATCAGTCCTGCCATCTCCTGTTCATACATGGTATGATACAAGAGTAACAGATAAAGAAAATAGATGGAAGCACTGCTATATGTTTGTTGTCAGATGATTCACAGATTTACAATAATATTATTGTGACCGATTACAGAAAACATAGAATGTTATTAGTTACTTGCCATAAATACGAAATATATTTGTAAAGCTTTTCTTATACCAAATAATAAAAAACAATGCAAATATTCGCATCCAGTAAGAAGGTATTTCTGATATGCTCGAAAGGCGATGTGCTTGGTGTTGAATTGACACACTAGTAACACGCTAAAGTGGTAGTCATATTGTGTTGTTTCAACACCTTATGTTTTGCTGTGTAGGGCCTATGGAACCCGGAGCGGTGGTTCAATGCCTCGTTCACGAAAGCTCTCCACTGACTTCTGTCCTTAGCCAACTGGATCCTGTTTCTACTTTGTATTCCTATTTCTGCGAGATCCATTTTAATATTGTTCTCCGATCTGCGCCTAGGTCTTCCTAATTTTTGTTTTCCGATTGGAATTCCAGTTAAAACTTTGGAAGTGTTCGTATTATCTTTCATTCTGGATACATGACCCCCACACCTGAGCCTCTTAGACTTCATGACCTTAACAATGTTTGGTAAACGGTATAAATTATGCAGTTCTTCATTATGAACTTTCCGCCATTTCCCGTTCCCGTTCCTCTTGCGTCCGAATATTTGTCTCAGGATCTTGTCCTCAAATACACTCAGTTTACGCTCTTCCTTCAGAGTAAGCAATCATGTTTCACAACCATACAGCATAACAAAAATGATTATCGTTTCATATATTTTAAGCTTCAAATTCCTCGACAGGATTCGCGACGACAATAGATTTTCAACTGAATAGTCTAATAACAAGAATTCTGTGCTTTTAGTTGACATTTAATTTCTTCGTGAATATGTTTGGTTTTGGTCTGTTAATATTGATCCTAGATATTTCAAAATATGCACTCTATCGAAAGTATTATGTCATGTTTTAACGCATCCACAATTTGCACTATTATGATCCTGACGAACTTCCATGTATTTTCTCGCACGTAAAAAAGCAGTGGTTTGTTGAATTTTAATGTCCCTTTCAGCACCGAAGCTATACGAGACGTGGACCTACAGCTTAACATGAGATCCAAACCATATGAGTTTGGTGCAAATTTGGGTTATGCTAGTAGTTCATATTTTCACCACGCAGTAAAACTTCTCTTCTTTCAGAAAGGATTCTGGATTCGGAACGAAATACTTAGGCTGGAATAAAGGGGGAATTATGACTTAGTTCTCTCCCTCCGCCCACAACCACCGAGAATATGCAAATGTTATCTCTTAACGTAAGTCGATAAAATTACTATAGAGCATGTTCTTAGTTAAAAAATGGGGTCTGACTTAGCTATGCAATAGTACGAATTCCCAAATACGATACAACTACGCCCTATCTAATATCACTTGCATGGAGCAATAACACTTAACGACCTTGTATCAACTACCGGATTGAGTTCAAAATCCGCGTTCCGCTTTACCAAATTTAAGTTATCCAAAGCTTTTCTTCCCTTTAATGAAGTGGGTTCATTGTCATTGTCTCCAGTGTAAAACGATTTTTATGGCAGTTTTATTTGAAACTTTGTAAATCGAATTGTGTGTTTCATGTCTTTTTAATTATGCTTTTCTTTTAGTTCCAGATTGCAAAGCCAGATGGAGATCTCTACGCGACCGATTCGTGCGAGAAAAGAAAAATTTGATAGCGAAGGCTGGCAAAGGTGGAGTCACCAGTAGTAAGGAACAATGGGCTATGCTGGAACCTATGGCTTTCCTTTGGGATCTCATTACGCACAGAAAGTAAGTTCATGAATTTATTGCAAATGCTCTTCTGTCTAAGAAAAATCACACTTAGCAAAATGGCTTTGAAAGTGACTGATTTTCTTATAAGGTTGGAAAGAAGTATAACGCGGAGAGTTGAACATGGTCGAATGAATGGTTTGAATTGCAGATCACAAGGGCTTTTCGACGTGCGCTTGAAACTCACTCAGTACACGGAATTCAATATCGAGCTCTACTCTCAATACATCAGTTTGTAATTCCAGTACAACTAGCTCTTTTGTCTTGATTTCTTGATTTTCCTTCCACATCTGTTAAAAAAATAAACTATTTCTACCTTCAATGATAAGGACAAGAATGGTTTGTGACAAAGACAAGACCGGTTTTCATATCAAAACTGTGACCACTAACTAAACGGAACAGGTGTTCGCTACTGTTCAAGAATTGAGTTCTTGTATTTCAGAAAAATCAAGCAATTCATTCTGCCATTTTTTTGCTCATTTACTTTAGCACTGTCCATGTGACATTAAGCTCATGCGATCTAATCATGATTTTTGAATGTAGTATTCAAATAGAGGGTAATCTTTCTAAATTTAACTACCATCATCATGAAGTGTGCTTCCAACAAGAAATATTTAATTTAAATAATATAGTTATGACAGATTTTGCCGTCCCGTTCAAATGCACGTGTTGCACGTATGGTAGAGGTGGCCCTACTAATATCCAAATATTGTACTCAGTGCTCGAATAACTGGACGAATGAAGGAGAAATTTTGCTGAACAGAAACAAAATTTTGCTGGGGATATGTTTATATGAGCATGAACTACAGAACTAAATGACTGTGTGATTTTTTGTCCTCAAGTATAAGTTATACTTCTACAGAACTCCCGTAATTCACTTACCAACTGCATAAAAAGTAAAATTAACCCGATAAAAACATAATTATAATTATAATTATAATTATTATTATTCAATGCTGAAAATGTAGACAAATTTAACTAATCATTACACTTATGAATGGGCAAAAGTCCGCAATAGTCATCTGCCATGTAATGCTGCGGACACTAGTTTCTGATTGAAATTTACTTATAACTGCTAAATCAGTTGAACAGATTAATTGAAGGTTTAGCTCACGTTAGAACTGCATAAAGTATTTTTTTTATGATACGTAAATATGAGCTGAGAGTAATTCCAATTGTGAAGAGACTTCTAAAACGTTTAAGGTAAAAGAAAACTCTCCGGTTCCCAGTGGCTGCTCTAGAGTTCTGTCCGGGAAATCATATCGGCAATGACGGCGAAACATGATTTGCACCACCTCCCTTACGTCGCCAAATCATCCCTTTGCTTTTTGGCTTTCAGTTGTGTTTTGCTTTGAACGTATTTTTTAAATTCTGATACTAGGTACAAACATTGTAGGAAAAACTTGCTGTTTTAGAATCATATATTCGATATACAAAGTGTTTCAAAACAACAGCGACGATGTTTGGGAGGTGATTCCTGACACCAAAATAAGACAAAAAGTATAGACCAACCTGGTCCACAAATGCTTCCTTTCAGAGTCGGCTGCCAAAAACATGAAAAAATGAAATTTAAAGGTCCATGTCTTCAAAACTATGGGAAATACCGTAGTCGGATCCACTTCACTTAGGAACTAGTATAGTAGAGAATATCCAATATATTGACTCTGGCCTCCTGATTGGCGGATCCATTTCGCCTTTCTTCTAGACGATTTCTGATTGGCTGATGCCCACGTGTACGTGGTGAAGACGTGGGAATACTGTGCGTGAATACTATGTGGGGATAATGGAAGGGGTGACAATGACATGTAAGATATAGGAGGACAATATGATTGTCACTGCTATTTATGAGTATGTGAGAAAAAAGGATTTTTTCACTAATTGGGTAGAATGTGTGATCCTGTCCCTTGGGAAAGTGAACGAACAGTGGGAATCCAAATATTTGAAAATATTTGCCACACAATTGATGGAACTGAGATCATTGCTGTGTTTGGATTACACACCGATTTTTTTTTGTGTGGACTCCTGAGGGTGAGGAAAAAGGTATTATTTTACTAATTGGGTAGAATATTTGGCTGAGATCCGTGGGAAAGTGAACGAACAGGGGGAATCTAATTTTTTGGATCACCCACGATTTTTGTGGATGTGTATTGCCTCTTCCGTAATAGTGTGGCGAGTGCATCTTAATGTTTTATGTAGTATAATAGATGACATGCTGGAAGTCTGGAAAGAGTTGCGTAAGGTTTTATTTATTGTTGACATTATGTCAGAGAGAAAAGTATTTGTGATTTTTTTCCTAATGTGAGAACATTTGGACATTGGGTATTTTAGAAATGTTAGCGTCTTGCAGAGAGCCTTTTAGTAAAAATTGTGGAGATTTTTTTTGAGAGAGCATCGTAGAGAAAGAAAGAAAGTGAAAAACAGTATAGTGAACATGCTGATTTTTTGTTAGTCAAATTTGAAAGGGTGAATATCCTTGGTTATTTGTGACGCATGAAAGTGGATATAATTGATACATTTACTTCCTTTTCCCCTTTTACGAAATAGTTACTTTTGTTTACTTAAAAAATGTCGAGATAATTTTTTGGCGCTTGAATACAAACTTTCAACGAATGTGCATGCGTCTTAAGTTTCCTACAAAAGTTAACATTATTTACCTGCATTCATATTCTTTTCGTGTAAAAATCTTTATGTAAAAATATTTGTCTTGGAAAATCGGAATCAGGCAGTACGAAATGAAGTATAACGCTTTCATAAAGTTTATTAAAATTATATTGTATAAGAATATGTTCCTTCTTACTATGAATATTATGTGATTCCATATATATGTTCATAGTTTGCTTGCACATATTGTCTTCTGATAAAATGCTAAAAGCTTCCAGGTCCAACACATGTTTACTTTTCAAGATACAACTATGTATATTGTTATTTCTCAAACTGAAATAACATGCATGGAAAAGTAAAATTTTGTTTGGTATCCACTTAATTAAAGCTGATTTAATACAATTAATGTAAATACGTGATTTCTGACACGAACAATTCGTACCTTTACTAATGTACAAACGCGTCTTGTAACAAGAAAATATTTTGAACAACTAACACAAAGTATTAAAACATTTTTGTTTTCTGTACATGTGTTGCACAATAGCGGGCAATCTTTTATTTCGTGTTCTAAAACAGTGTCGTACTCTAGCGCACAAAACACATACTTCAAGTTGTAATACTTTGGTAGTTAGTTACCTAGTTTTGCATTTCACGTTCCTTCTCTGCAAGAATGATTTTCACGTTAGCTTTTTGTTCTTGTTTATGTATAGATAATTTCTTAAAATGTAAAAGGTATAACGAAAAATTCAATAATGCACACATGTAAAACAAAACTAATGATCAAGTAATATATGCAAATGCAAAAGAAAATAATTATAAAACATGTGTTATTTTCCAACATTTTACTTCTTAATAGATTTTTCTATTTATTTATTTCAATGTTAAAAATTTTCAAAAAGATTAATCATTCAAAATGCATTACTTAATGTTATTGAACATTCCGTCAAAACATAATTATTGTGCATTGTTTGCATGCAATGTGTTTTATAGTGGACACTGTTTACCTTGCAAATCAATAACATTAGTTATACAAAAATAATTTTAATCCAAAGTGTTGTTTTCTGCACCTTTGCAATAAAAGGTTGTATCTTGTTTACAAAGTTTAATGTTAACCATTCAATATATTTCTGACAAGGTGACGGAAGTAAATTGTACTCTATTGGTGATTTTATTAAATAATACAAATTTACTGTGTCATCACATGCAGTTAAACAAAATTCGAGAATAACAAATTCATGATTTGAAATCTTGAAATTTTATCATGTGTTAATGAATACATTATTGACATACATGATTTTATGTTTACGTTCCAAAAAACGAACTAACAAATTCCGTGTTATTTAAACATTCACGCACATTTCGCATAAAGTTTATAGTTGAGAGTTCACTATGTTAGTCTTCAAACACTTCAAGCAGATCAATAAGTGTCACTTCTTTAAACAAGTGTAATGACTCAGCGTTACAACAAATATTGTTTAAACGTAAGTATACAGTTATACTTTCTAAAACACAAACTTCACTAATATGTTGTTCAGTACATCATAATATATTCACCATCTTCAAGTCCACTAATATGCGAAAATATATTTTTTTTAAACCCAACAACACAAGATTAAACATATACAGTTTGTTTCACTGTGTTTTTCTTCATGTCTTTAAAACTATTTACACAATCACATTCACTTTCGTAATGTCTTTGAAAAGTATTTACACGGTCACATCTCAGTTTCTTCATGTCTTTAAAAAGTATTCCATAAACTATTTATAGGAACGCAATCACATGTGAGTTTCTAATATATTCACTTCAGCTTACTTCACTAATGGAAAAGTATTTTCACATAGACACTTACTTTGAATGCGATTTCTTTCTGTCTTTATTTTTAAAAATCTGAATCACTTCATTGAGAAAATTAATGTCCCTTTCTTGAATGAGATCATAGTAGGTTTCATAAAATATTTCTTGAGTATATATTGCAATGATATGTGATTTAACATAAGTATAAAAAAATCATCAATTTCTGCATCTATTAAGAGTCCTTACCGCTCTTTCCTCCAATTCTTCTGGTGACATGAAAATGCAGTCGTCTCCCATCTGGTTCTGAACAGCTTCAGAACATCCAGGGCAGATTAAAATATTGTCTGTTTCCCAGTTTTTAATGGATTTCAAAATGCATTTGGGGTCCACTTTAAAATTGCTACAGGTGCAATCCAAACTCCAAAACGTTGTTCTTGAATTTGACAATAACGAAGGAGATGACGCTGGCGAAGATGGAGCCGTGGGTGAGGTGTTTGACGACCTTCCTCGAAATTCTTTTCTTCATCTGAAGACGAAGATGGAATATCATCATCCGAAGATGATAATAAGTATACTACATCACCGCAGTCCGGGGAATCCGGCCTGTCATTTCACTTTTTCCCCAGTAAATCCATATTCTCCGTCTTCAACTTCTGTTTCACCGGAAATAGTGAACAGTGTAGTGCCTTCGTCCTCCTCAAAAACTAACTTTTGTACAGGAGCCATAGCAGAAAATACATGCATTTTCCTAAACCCAGTTTTTAACCGTTTACGTCAAAAAAAATGGCGTCCTAACAACAACATGTTCATACAAGCCTCCTATCCCTTTCAAGGACAACATTCTTTTTCCCACGCCACCCACTTTCTTCCAACATATTCAAAAACAAAGCATCCCCTATACAAGCAAGCAATTCTTGAAAAAACAATTAAAAAATCCCAGAATTCTTCTCATGTTGTCATTGAAGGTCATGAATTCGACACTGATATTGGTCATTTTGATTATATATAAACACACACACACACACACACACACACATATATATATATATATATATATATATATATATATATATATATATATATATATATATATATATCCCACAATTTTTGCAGGGCTGAATTTGGATTCAAATGGTATGAGAAGTGTTACTGTTCATCTCAGCAACCTCAAAAACTATAGATTCGACACTAGTATTGGTCATTTTCGATCATTTGTAAATGTCTTTCCCCTCCTTTAAGATACATCGTCAACGTGATATGACAAAAATTATCTCATGTTCGAACTTAATCTAGGTTGAAAATTTGATCGAGATCGGTCCAGTGGTTCAAGAGTTATTAAGTATTATTTATTTTTATATATCTCCTCCTCCTACCTCCTTCTCTAATTTTTATCGTCAAACTGAATAGATAAATACCATTCCAGGCCCGAACCTCATGTATGTTGAAAATTTGATTTAGATCGGTCGGGTGGTTCAAGAGTGAAATCACATAAACAGTTACTTTAATTTTAATGTTTTAGATATCTCCGCCTTCACCTCCCCCACTCCCACGTTGGACCGTCAAAATTAAATGATAAAAATTATCCCAAGCCCGAATGTCATCTATGTTGAAAATTTTATCGAGATCGTTGGGTGGTTCAACAGTTATTAAGTTTTATTTTTGTTATATGTCTGTCCCCTCCCCTAAGTTCTACCATCAAAGTGATATGATAAAAACCACCCCAGGTCCAAACTTTATCCATATTGAAAATTTGATGAAGATCGGTCGTGTGGTTAAAGCGTGATGAAGTCACAAAGACTTTTTACATATATATCTCCTCCCACCCTCCCCTAGGTTGCACCGTAAAAGTGAAATAACGAACACACCTCATGCCCAAATCTTATCTATGTTGAAAGCTTTATCCAGATAAGTGTGGTGGCTCAAGAGTTTTTAAGTTCCATCTATTTTTATACATTTCTCTCCCCTCCTCCTCCCCTAAGTTCTACAGTTAAAGTGATATGACAAAAAACATCTCGTATCTGAACCTCATCTATGTTGGAAATTAGGTTAAGATCGGTCGGGTGGTTTAAACGTGATGGTCATAAAGACAGTCACTTTTATTTTTACTTTTTTTGACATATACCTCTCCCCTCCCCCTCCTCTTTGTTGCACTGTAAAAGTTAAATGAACAAAGCATTCCAGGCCCAAACCTTATTTATTTTGAAAGTTTGATCGAGATCGGTCGAGTGGTTCAAGAGTTAAGTTCTATTCATTTTCATATATTTCCCTTCCTCCCCTCCCCCAATCCATAAGATCTACTGTCAAAATGAAATGATTAAAGAACTTCCCAGGTTTGAACATCATATATGTTGGAAATTTGATTGAGATCGATCGGCTGGTTAAGAAGTAATTAATTCACGAACATGGTCACTTTTATTTTTATATTTATTGATTGTTGTATATCTCCCCCTACACCCCCTCTCCTACATTGCTCCGTCAAAGTGAAATAACAGAAGTCACCTCAGTTCTGAACGTCATCTACATTGAAAATTTGATGAAGATCGGTCGGGTGGTTCAAGAGTTATTAAGTTTTATTTATTTTTTTCTATGTCCTCCTCCCCCTCTGGTAAGTTGTACCGTCAAAGTAAATTGCTAAAACCACTCTCAGGCCAGAGCCACATCTACGTTGAAAATTTGATCGAGATCGATCGGGCGGTTCAAGAGATTAAGTGTCACAAACATAGTCACTTTCAATTTTATAATATAGATGGATTTATTTATTTACTTCTAAAATAGAGGCACTGTAATATTTTAATGATGTATTTAAAGAAAAAATGCATTTAACTTCGATCGTTTCTAAAGCAAATGAGAAATGTATTTTACCATTCGCATTCAGCACCAAGACGTAGAGCGTTTGTTTGACGTAGACTCTGAATCGCAGGTATTCTTATCGAGAATCGAACTCTGGTATCTCATGCTGTAGACGCATTTGCAAACCATAGGCAGGAGAAAGCTTCAAATATTCATGAAGTTCCACAGGTCTACCGGAGACATAGGTGACAAAACCAGCACATGCTCAACGTATGCATAGTTTCGAAATACTGTATTACTACTTATTTCAATAGATGTTACTGTTTCCTACATTCCATAAGAATTCGACATGTCTTACTGCATTTAAAAGAAGAAAAAACACATCGGAACAACTTTTTCTTAATTCCAAAGGGTGGCTTGTGGGATCGTCCCTGACATCTTTGATTTACTGTTTCCGAAGATACTTAGGGAACTTCCAGCTAAAAGCAACCATAACATAGCCACACACATACAAACACCCAAATAAAAGTTGTGTGTACCAGAGTCCAGAGTATGTATTCCATGTATTTTATTTCGCCGAATCCAAATTCCGAAACTCCAGGACGATCGACCGTGTCATTTTTTTATGGGCGAAAAACGTGTGTCCTCCTCATGCGGAATCACTAAAGCTTTTCGCCCATAAAATAAAATTGACACGGTCAATCATCCTTGGGTTTCAAAATTTGGATTCGGCGTAAGAAAATACGATAAGTACATCGAATCCATGCCCTAGAGTACACTCTACGTAACTTTTATGGTGTGTGTGTGTGTGTGTGTGTGTGTGTATTTGAAACCCAAGGACGTTTGACCGTGTCAATTTTATTTTATTCTACGTAACAAAATGCATTGAATCCATACCCTAGAGTACACTGCACATAACTTTTGAGTGTATGACTGTCTTATGTGCATTTTCCTTTCGAAAATCGCCAAAGTTTTTCGCCCATAAAAAAATGACACGGTCGATCGTCGTGGAGTTTCGGAATTTGGATTCGGCGAAATAAAATACGTAGAATACATACTCTGGAGTCTGGTACACACAACTTTTATTTGGGTGTTTGTATGTGTGTGTGCCTGGCTGTGTAATCAATGCGGTCACTTTTTTTGGAGTATGGTGTACATAGAGTGGAAGATTTTTAATATGGACTCAAGTTCCTAAGAATATATTATATCTCAACTTTTATTTGGTATGGAAAGTGAAAGTAGTAAATATATGGGCAGTCAGATTCTTTGTCATATTTTCGGAGACAATACACTGAACTCACTGATTGGTATCAACTTGGCTTGCTGTTATAAGATGATCCACTCTGAAAGGATGTGAAATATTATGTTGTACAGACTTTCGATTTCCGAATTATGGGTTGCCAAGTTTTGAATCATACAGGATGTTTTTTTAAAAAAAAAAAACTCATGGATTTCATTTAGGTCTAGAATTTCTAACTGAAATCCTATTTTCATGCAGTTTGTGTCAAATGATAGAATTTAGGATGGAAAATTTATGGGACTATGTTTACTTGTTTAAATTCGTCCCGAATATTATCAGCCACCCCTCACAGTGGTCGAAAACTGGAAAAAAGCGGTCAAAAGTCAATTTTGTTAACTTCGCCACCTGTGAAATCGGTATTGATATTTGATTATAAGTATCTCTCCTGCTTCCAAACCCGGAGTTTCGGTATATAGGAATATTTTCGCTATCCATAAAATGCATGTAAACATGAACAAATAAAAGAGCCGAAAAGTCAGTATAGAATGAACCAATCAATATGATATGTTTTAACCATTTATATCGTTTATAAGATCGATGAAAGCGGTTGAATAGTACATTGGACTCAAATACTGTGTGCTTAGTGAAGAGTTTTATTTGTTATCCATTGTCATATCATTTATATGATAGCTCTATTAGTGTTACCAAAGAGTTACATAAATGCTGATATTAGTAGCTCTGTAGTCTAAGCTTATCCTTGCTTATATGCAAAATAAGGTTTATTGAGTTGACCATGAGTAGTACAAAGGTTGAGCATTGGAAGTAGCTGCAGCCAAGTGCAGCTGAAGGGCTCAGCCCCATTAACTGGAAATGCGTAATGAATAATGTTGTTGTGATCACAATCGAGAGCCACTATCTGAGCCTTACAAAGGAAAAGTATATAGGGACTTTTGCAGAGTCGTTCTGACGCATGATTTGTGCCATACTAAAGAGTTCGACTAACATATGTTTCCTGTAGTAGTCAGGCCTTTAGTATGACGAAAATCATACGCCAAAACGACTCTGCATAAGGCCTATATTGTCTTGTACGTGATTTGGATTGCCCTCCGTCCCTGAATCAAAGTTGTAGTGAAAACCTCATACATATTGCAGCGATAAATTATCAGTCATGTGGAGCTGCTGTATATTACACGTCAGTGCAGTAGTATATTAGAAGATTCTATATTGAATCTTTTAATCTTACCGAAACAACATAATCCTGAACTAAATTACATTCCAGTAACTAATAGTGTTTCTTCGAAGATCATGCGAGTGCAAAACCGCGAACTTTAATTTTGTATCCTAAAGCCAAATACTCATTTGTTTTACACCGTGTTTTTATTAGCTGCACATGCAATTAGAGGGAGAGCACATTGAACCTGTAACCGCTTCTTGGATGTATATTAACGCCTGTCATAACTTCGTACTGGCTAGCGATGTCCAATTCACATAAAGCGTCAATCAACGTGTTATATTTTCAGTTTATAAACCGTATGTATGATTCACGATAGTGGATTTCAAGATAGCTGTATCATTGTTCTTTGTCCTCCTCTATTCTCCTCACCTTTATTACTCCTCTACATTGTTCCTTTGGTTATATTTTGCAGTATTTAATGTTTATACGAGGGGTTTCCATACTTTTGGACCAACCTGTATATATAACTGAACGTATTGCAGCAGGGATTCTTCGAATCACTTTCGCAATAATTGTAATCCACTTAGAAAGGGCAATTAGGTAGAGAACGATAGAGAGACGTCCGCCAGCTTTCAATATTTCGGAATAAACTATTTTTGTCCACTTTTTACAAGTTTTCGAACACTGTGCGCCTCAAGAAAAACCGCAAATATTCCCCAGTGTACCTTACAATTGGAACGAGGTACGGTGCGGTGCGGAGGTTTTGTTTTCTTCGTTAGATAGCAACCTCGTCAAGGTCAACAAAAACAGAAAAATTGGCCGTTATATTGAGAATTGTTGTGGTATACAGTTGTGTGCTATTGTATAATTGTAATCAGGACAGTTAGAATGGTGTACTCTTTGGAGAAAAGTGTATTTGTCGTTAAAAGATTTTGAAGAACGGAATCAGTTGTTGCTACGCAAAGGGGATTTAGAAGCAAATTTGCCTCACATTCTGCTCCCCAAAACAGGGTCACAATATTGTCGCTAATGAATAAATTGGAAGAAACAGGATCGTTCCTGAGTGAGACAGGAAAGCATGGGAGTCCGCAGGCGGGTGTTGTGGGAGATGTCAGTTAAAGATTTCCTTGGTCTCCCAAGAAATACTTTTTATGTTTATGGTGTTACCACTAATACTTAATTTGTTTTCTGCAATTTCGCTTCAAAAAATCAAAAACATCATTCCAGTTGTAAGGTGCACTGGCGAATATTTGTTGTTTTTCTTGAGGCGTGACCGATATTACCCTGGATGAATTTAAACCAGTAAACATAGTTCCATAAATCTCCGATCCTTCCTTGATCATTTTCCACAAACCGCAATAATATCGGACTTCAGTTAGAAAAATCCAAATGAAATCCGTGAGTTTTTTTAATCACTTTGTATATTCGAAAATAAACAATGCATACACCAAAGTCATCTGATCGGGATCAAACTTGGCATAGTGGTTGACCTTTATCTGTTTATTGCCGTGTGAAATATTACACTGTGTAAGCTTTGTGTTCCCAAAGTTGTGCACAATCGAATTTTGAAATCATTGGAAATAGCAAAGTAAAAATAAGCACCGTTTAAACAGCAATTAAAGGTCAATCTTGAACAGAAAAAATAGAAGTCTAATGAAGGACTATTTTGTACAATTAAGTGGATTTTACTTGTAATAAAAATATAATTTATTGACAATAATATTTACTAAAGATGTTTCAATTTTGAATGTGATTATGCAAGGAAAATGTAAATTTAGAACTGACTGTTGTATATTTGACTGTTTAAATTATATTTATTTGAAGTTCGACAAAAATATAGCAGAGTGCGAACAAAGGTCGGAAAATAGCTAAGAGATGAATTTACATATACAAGACAGAGATACTACAAACAGTATACTGCCAACCAATCGTATCATAGCTGGTTTGTCCTCGGCCGCTTTGACAAAAATAATACATTGGAATTGTCTAAAGTTGTTCGTCCTCGAAGAAGGTACATTTCGAAGGGAAGTAGGTATCAAGCGAAACACTAACCAACATTTTCAAATGAATGTCATCTTTGCTCACAACTAATAATCTTTCCTTTAACTACAGTGATCTCATTTGAATGAACGTTTTTTCCTTCCAACTTCGAACAGATTTTTAAACTTAAGGCATTAGTGACCTATTGAGGTACTTATTCAACTTATATGTATAAAACAAATATGTGTTGACATATTTGCTTTCTTTCTTGTCCGGTAAATTGAATTCTCGTAATAATATTGTCATCCTTATTAGTGCGGCCTATAAATGAAAATAATCCCAAAATATATAGATGTCTCTGTTTGTTTTGAAAGCCTCTTGGATTACTATGCATTATGTTTTAAAGTGTTGTCTTCATTAGTATTCATTAGATGTATATATAGTAAATTTTATGTACTTAAACATTCTTATATTTTCGGTTTTATCCAGAGACATTCGTCCTAAAAAGAAGCCACACACTCAGCAGCCAGAATGGGTAGAAGTGGCAGGTGAACCCTACTATGATTATGAAGGTGGAACCCCCGATGGTGCAGTATCACCTCCTGGGCCAGGGGATAGTATGTATGGCACAGACATTCCGTGTGTTGTGTTAGAAGATGGTGAGGCACAAGATTATGAAGAACAGCCAGCGCCGAAGAAAAGACGGTACCCATCTCCTGAACAGGAAAAGAACCGCAAAGATGACCCGCATTTTGTGATTGAACAGCCAAACAGACAAAACGACCAAGCGTTTGGAATTGAACAATCAGGTGACCGAGTTCGAACTCAAGACAATTCGCGAACAGTGTACGACGAAGACGAACTGTTTTGTCTGAGTGTTGCAGCTTCACTTAAAAGATTTTCAACTCAGAAGAAAGCTTTAGCTAAGTTAAAAATTCAGCAAGCGTTATATGAGATAGAGTTCACCCAAAGCAACAGTGAACCAGCATCTAATTCTCGTCCTGTCGTAGTCGGCGAAGCTTATAGTTACAATGGACAAAAAACAATGCCTAGACTGTCACGTCACCCATCACCACCGATTCTACACGCTGCGTCATCCACAGGATCTCATTTAGATTTTGCAACAATTGAAGACGCTAGCAATTAGGAACTAGAAAGAGTGCGTACAGATGCATATATATATATATATATATATATATATATATATATATATGTGTGTGTGTGTGTGTGTAAAAATACATTTGTGTGGTTCTATTTTATAATGCTCAATGCAGTTATACGTGTGTTTTGTCAATTTAGAAAAAAAATATATTGTTTTAAGGAGGTTTCACCAAGATCCAAATGCGAAGTACAAAGCCAAAAAATTCCAAAACTCTTTATGTCGGATTTAATTGAACTTATTTACTAGTAGTATATGTGTAAGTAGTACGAGTATGAGTGTCACCGTTAGGAGAGCATAGACAAGAGTCGATACAATGCTAGTTGAGTATACTTATCATATACGGGATGTTAGAAAAATTTGTCAATATTTTGCGAATAGATTCCTCACATTAAAATAACAAAAAAAGTTAGTATAGACCTGTGGTCGGAAGAGCAGAGTTTCCTAGTTATAGGGTGCCGAAAACGTGAAAAAACTGAACTTTAAAGGTCCGTAATTCCACTACTATAGGACCGATCGTAGTCAGGTCAAGACATCACTTATGAACTAGCACGTGAACTATGCAAATATTCATGTTGCTGAAGCTCCGGTACTTGGATAATCATTCTTAGAGAGGCTGTTTGGGAGTACTTGATCATTCTCCACCTAACTCTAAAAATTAGTGTGCAAGTACTGGAGCATTATTGACTTTTATATTTGGATAGTTCAATACCAATTCCTCAGTAATGTCTTGATCCGACTACGATAGATCCCATAGCAGTGGAGCTATAAACTTTTAAAGTTCACTTGTTTCACGTTTGGCACCCTATAACTCCGAAACTATCCACTTTTAAGCACAGGTCCATGTGAACTATTTTCTTACTTTGATGTGTGAGATGTGTTCCCAAAATATTGGTACTTTTTCGTAACACCCTGTATAGTGCATATTTTAATAAACAATACTTTTTGAGTTGAGTTAATTTTGTGCTTATCGTCCCTTTCAGCAGCGATGCTATATGAGACGAGACCTACTGATTAACATGGAATCCGAACCATATGAGCTCCCGACGGGAATTGAACCCAGGTCTCCCGTACGGTAACTGTTTCGCCACGAAGGAGCTCTAAACAATACTTTTTAGTAGATTAAATGGTCCTAATTAAGGTTGACAATAGAAGGATAAGAACGACTTATTTTTATTGGCATAAAAAAGTTTTACTCGAGTTTCTAAAAAAAACTACACATGGGAATAAATCTCAGACATGTCACAGCCGAGTGAACCAACGAAGTTTAAACGAGCGTTCACTCAAACGCTTTCAACATTAAACTTTCAAGTTTAAACGTGGTTCCAGGACTTTTGTTGCACCATTGAAAGTCAATGTTAGTACATCTTGTTTAAGTAAATTTCGGTCAATTTGTAAAATCGACTCCGATTGGTTGTCGTCTTTTGTCTCTAGTGTTCGTTTAACAAAGTAGCAAATGAAGAAAGCATGCCGCGTGCCGGTGTTTTCGACTTTCGAAATTGTGTGCATAGAGTTGAATAGTCTAATTTCAGTGATCGTAATAGCGATGGCAAAGACAATGAAACCACAGCAGGAAATGTTTCCGAACACGAGAAATGTATTGTGACTTCATTAGTGGAAAAATACAAAGATATTATTGAATGGAAACAGACTGACTTCGATTAACGAAGTTTAAACCCCCAAATTCGGCCGTTCAAGCTAAAACCAAGTTTATCCACCACTTGACCGAGACTTAACCTTCAACGTTGTTGGTGCGACAGACATTTTCACCGGGCTTGGTTATGACCCTTGTTCAACAATTGGACTTCGTTGGTGCACACGGCCATTAGTTCAGTTTGTCACTTAGCGACTGGTACATTGTATTTGGTAATTTAGGACTATATCTCATGAACCATACCATGTGTTGGTATCTTGCAAGTATCATAATAAAGAGCTCGATAATAGTGTAGTTCAGCATCAGTGGAATCACAATATGTAGCATGTTTTATTGTTCAGGGTCGATTATTGAGTGTACAGACAAATTTGTTTTTCTTGCTTTTCTCGGAAACGATGCATTAGTTTCTTACACTCATCCATATATTTTCCCCCAGCCCAATGAGACTTGTCGTGACTGGTACGAGGTGAGATCAAATAATGCGGTGAACAATTTTATTAGAAAGAAAGTAATAAGCTGCTTACATGTAATTTGATTTCATCTTCTTCAAATCACTGTCCTTAGCTAACAATGCGCTTATCCCAATGTTTAATCCATGAGTAGAAACATTTCTAGAAGGCTTCTTTTGGAAGGGCTTTCAGCTGCTCTGCCGTGACATTTTCAATGTCAGGAATGCTGTCAAAACGTTTTCCTTTAGGCATGGTTTTAATTTTGGGGAAGAGGCTGAAGTTGCATGGTGCTGTATCCGGAGAATACTGTAGAGGCGGACAAACACCAATATTTTTATCCAGTGTGCGAATTAGATCATTTATATTGGGGGATAAAATTAGGGGAACAGGACGTAGAATCTAAAGGTGCAATAATTGAAAATGAGATAATAATGCCTACCCCTACGCCCACACAAACACACAAATATGACACCGTCCAACATGGATGGACACACTGCACCTAACCTTTCTGAACATGTTTAAATGTTGTACTCACTCTCGTGCTCGTAGCTCTCTGAGGTTTATTTACCTAATAATTCGGCCTATTCACTTCCCTAGCCGTTTTGGTCGACACAACCCAAAATTTGCGGTTTAATTTACGGTAATCGCATAGAAATTATAATGGCTTTTTGATTTTTTTGCGTTGCTTTGTCGTACGCAAAGTTTGTGGAGATATGGGTCGGAATGTCTCTCTAGAAATAGCTATTCACTGAATTCTTTAAACAAACAAAAAGAATTGCCACAGACATATCTCTCCGAATTGCCTGAACGAGATGATTGTGATATACGGGCACATTCCATATAGTAAGATTTGTGTACCGCAACGCTACGCAAGAAATGCAGATAGACATTATAATTACTACGCCAATTACCACAAGTTAAATGCAGATTTTGAGTTGTGTAGACGCAAAGCACTAGGGAATAAGGCCCATGTTCTCGCAAAGAATACACTAGAAAATGAAATATAACAAAAATTAAAACAAGATGATAATCGATACAAATGTAGAGGATGAATGACATGTCCGACCTTCGCCAAGGATGGGAAGCCATTTCGTTACTTCTTGGCCAGCCGCTAAGAGCATTTCTAAATTCATATGTCACTGTTATACATAATTAATACAGTCAAATGCACAAACGACGACGAACTGAAGGGTACGAGGATACAACTGTAGTCATAGTAATATAGTTTAACTAAATTGAACAGTGAAAATAGTGGTGAAATTAGAAATGACCAAAAGAGAATACTTTACATCGCTCATTTCCAAAATTAAACTTAAAAGAAAATACAAAAATCACAAAATCAGTGAAATTCGGCATTATACTAAGCACAGTTTGGTGGAAACCGAATATCCTCGGTGGCGATACTTCAATTGAGTTCTTTCGGAGGGGGGGGGGGCAAAGTAAGATTGAAGGAGAAAATCCTCCCGGTAATTCGCACCCTGTTTTTATCGACCAAAGTATCATGTGTTTGTCAGTCAAAAGTCGAAGAACGAATTTCACACCCACTCTTCTCATTTGCAAATCAGCGGTTAAAATGCTTTGCGCGGACCTTTACGAAATGCTTAGTTCTTGGATAAGCTCTCAAATGGTTATTTGCATATTTAAACAAATAATTTTTGACATTTTTTGAACATTTTTTTCTGTTTTTGAGCTTAAAGGACGTCCCGAACGTTGCTCGAGTTCTACCGACTCATCCCGCTTTTAAATCGCTCATACCACTTGTAAGCAGTCTTCAGAGTTACAGGATTATCGCCGTATACCAGTTTAATCAGTTTAATCATTTCATGAGTTTTTTTTTGGCACTTTGCAACTTGGAACAAAACTAACGTTAATGCGTTGTTGATGCGCGACAGACACGGTAAACACAATCTCACTCTTGCGTCTCTGGACGCTGACTGACAAGTCAGAACGTCTTCCAGCTTGACATTGCCTGTTTCAACAGATCAGGCTATCGGAAAAATTACACCAAATGGTTGTAGCGTCAGTAGTTGCTGCTAAAAGAAATGTCATTAACCGTATTTTTGATCATCGCTTGTATATCACTCATTTTGGACATGTGTTTCACAGTTAAACTCAAATGGTATTGTAGAATTATAATAACTTTTGTGTGTGGTTGGACTGATAAGCAGAATTGATTGTAATTTACTTTACCATTGTTATTCAAGTGATTGAAAAATAAATTTATTAAAAAAATAAATAAATAGAATAAAAGTCGTAAGATGTTTTAGTCTTTATTCTTTCTTGACTTTCCTTTTAATGCAAACCAGTTGGTCTACCTGAACCTTCAACCCGCTGTACACTAAAGGTTAAAATGCTGCTTAATTAAAAGATTTTTTTTTACATTCAAGTGTTTTTCCCCCTGGGCTTATATAGAAACTAACATTTGCCTAGATGGGGGCTCCGGCCCCATAAACCCGCATTTGCTCGGCCTACGACCTCACACCTCTTAAACCCACAATTCTACCGAATTTCATGTTTCTTTTCGTATCTTACCTAAGTAGGTATATTGGATTATCTGCTCAAAACGGGGGGAGATAAACACAATGGGAAAGGTTAGAATTCGAAAGAGAAGCTTTTTTGTAACTGTCACATAAATTGGAGCTTTCTAGGATTATTACAAAAGAAGATAGTGTCACTTGAAAGTGACATATAGGTTTTGGTGAATACTTTAACTGTAGGAAGCCAGAAAAGAGTATTTTGAACATGTCAAATAATTTAGTTTTATGTATTTAGAAACAGCACAAATGTAAATAAAGAACAGATGTTAAAAGACATTGAATGTTAGCTAAGAGATTGAAAAGAGCGAGAGAATTCTTTGAGGGCATGTAAAGAAAGGAACATAGATAGCAGTATTGTAATTTTGGGTGGTCTAAAAGGATTGTAGGGCGAACTCTAATGTCGTTTTTTGAGTAAAAGACCTTGTTTAATTGGGGCTGTGACTTGAACCCTATGGAGAAATAGCACTCTTTATTGTGAAGAACAGAGATTTTTAGAAATACCTTGGAAATGTTACATGTCACTTTGTAAAAATTATTGCAATGGAAAGCGAAACCCACATATTGTTGGATTAGATATAGGATTGGAGGGGCGAACTGCAAGGTTATGTTAGTTTTGTTCACCTGTATTTGTTACCCCTTTTTAGAAAAGAAAGAATGGAAATAGTTGAAAAAAGATCTTTTGACTTGTTAGATAAATGGGACATTTAGCATACAGATCTGAGTTTGTGAAAGTTATTTGAGAAAACGTATGTGACATTTATTGTTGACGGTTGAGACAACGTCATGTTACATGCGACCCCCTGTATGTGTAACCCTTTTTTAGAAAAAAAGATCTTTTGACTTGTTAGACAGATAAATGTTCCATTTACCATGCTACCTACCCTGATACTATGAAAAAGAAAGAAAAATCTTTTTTCTGGAAAAGATCCTTGTTAACTTTTAAGAATAGTCAATGTACTGCTTTAAAAAAAAGAGAGGTTGAGAATAACAAGGCTATTATGTCACTGGTTCAAGAGAGGGAGAAAAGAATGAAAAAAAGAAAAAAGTATTGTTGATGTTAGGGTTAGTGTCGTGAATGGGTTTTGTAGTTTTGAAAAGGAGTGTGAGAAACTTACGTGGAAAATAAGATAATATTTGTAGTAAAAAATGTAGATATTTCGGGGTTATGGATTTGTTTGGAGTTTTAATTTATTTGATTTTTATGCCATATAGTCGAAAAGATAAAGATGAGAAGAGATAAGACTGGTTGGATAATATATTATAGTTGAGAAAAAATAGATTAAAATGTGAGAAAATATATATGGTACGAGCTGAGGATTGAACCATGGATGTGTGAAACATTAAAGATAAATATTTCACTAGTGATGTCATAAATTGAATAATATTGTTGGGAAGAAACATAAGTACTTTGAGAATTGGAACAAACACGATATGAATTGAATGGATTTTGAGTTGACTTGATGTTAGTTTAACATTGTTTTGAGCAGCGAAGCTATATGAGACGTGGACTTGGTGATTAATATGGGTATAATACTGATGATTACAAACTTATATTTTTGTAGTTAGAATATTGAAAATGAAATTTTTGAGTTTACGTTCCACGGTTATACCGGCTAGGCTAAAGGAGATGGTGATGATGAGTAATGAATGAAATGATGGAATGAAGAAAGTGGGAGAAAACGGAAGAACCCCGAGAAAACCCATGTACACGGTGTTTTGGTATAGTGTAAAGGAGATAAGAAAATGCAAGATGAGAGTATTTAGATGCGTTTTTACACTGACCTAGTAGCTAGGGCGTACACCTTTACTGCGTATGCCATTTAGGCTAAAGGAGATGGTGATAATGAGAGATGAGTGAAATGGTGGAATGAAGTGGGAAGAAACGGGAGAACCCCGAAAAAATACATGACTACGGTATTTGTTTACCATAAAGTTGAATTGTCGGGGTGGGGGATTGAACCCCTGCCCCCCTTAGATGGAATATTGTATAGCGTAAATTATAGATAAGTAATGTATTAGTGAAACAATTTGATTATAATGGGTGTGTATTAGGATATGTATATGATGTAAGCTGTGATTGAAGCTGAGACTTCAAGCACCAGAGCTAAACGCGTTAGTAATAAAGGAGTATGTTGTAATTTATAGCTGAAAGAAGAAAATTTGGAGGAAACATATGTTTATGGACACCAATGAAACTGGTTAAATTAAAGTGAAAATACTAATGTACTGAAGGTAGGTGTGATATTTTGATGCACTTTGTTAACAGGAAGTAATACAAAATGAATAAATAAAGTGAGAGAAAATGGGAAACTCATGTAAAAATTGATAAAAAATTTGTTGTGTATAATTGCGATTGAATATGAACTTTGAGACATAAAAAAATGAACGTTTTGTTATTATTATTATAGCAATAGGAATGAAAGTTAGTTTTAGTTGAAAAAAAATGTCAATGTATGGTGGAATAGAGACACGGAAAAGAGCTGGTGCACAGGCTGAATAAAATAATAAACTGAAAAGGAGAAACCTTTGGTTTCGTTTTCGTTTTGCAGAACCTACAAAAAGTGTATTGTATTTTTGGCTATTGTGAAATATCTAGACCCTACAAGCTGTATTTAAGGGCTAGAGTTTCTTTTATGTGAGAATTTATTGTTTGTAGAGAGATAGTTGCGTAAATTTTGTGTTGTATGCAAGAGGGTTTGTAGGGGGCAACCTTTTAAAAGAAATTTGCCTTTTACAGAGAAAAATTGCTTTAAGAATACAGTAATTGAACGTAAGTGTTTGCAGGGGACGCTAAGATTTGAAAAAGAGAATGTTTGAAGAAATAAAAAAGAAAGCGTAAAATGCATGGCGTTACGTTACTTTCACCCCTTTATTTGTGAAAAAATATAAATATGTTGTTTTGGAGAACACGCTTATTTCCATTTTAGAGTTTAGTTTGCGTTAGTGTGTTTGTGGGTGCGAGTTGAGGAAACGGCAGATTACTTGATAAACGATACTTATATTTGGAAGGTAAGTTGAATTTTTTTTGTATTTATTCTATAAAGAAATAATGAAAGAACTTAACTTTTATAGATGATTGAAGTGGGAATATAATACCATTTTTAATGTAAATTGTAACATGATTTTATTTTTATTTGTTGACTTTTAAGAGAAAATAAAGGAGAAATATTGAAGAGCTGAGGGTGGGATTAATTTTTAAAATTATATACAAATTTATATAATAGCATACAACTTAATTCTAAACTACCCAAGTAATTTTTATTAAACTTTTAATATATACGTTATATAGAGAATAATATTATGTGTTTGCGCAGGAGGTGTTGAATTTATATTAAAATTATTTTCTTATTTTTGTTTTAGATTTTTCTGGTGTGATTGTGAGGACATCTGTGGAAGGACTTCATAAATTTGAGGGAAGAAATAAATTATTTTATTTATTTTTAAACTTAAGAGATGAAAAGTGCCGACCTTACTGTGTTTAATTGACTTGTTGGAATATATTTATTATTGTATGTTTACAGTAGTTTATCGAGAGGAAAGCAGGAAATGATGCAAAGATAAAAGCTTATAAATGGCATAGAAAATGAATTTTTTTTAAGTTTTACGTACTACGGTTATGTGGATTAGGCTGAAGACGGTGATGATGAGTATGGCTGAAATAATGAATTGAAGAAAGTGGGAGGAAGCGGGAAAAACGCGAGGATACCCAAGCACATGGTGTTTGTACACCATAAAGTTGACTTGGCGGGGATTGGGATTGAATGACGGACCCCAAGCACCGAAGGTGTGCATTATAGCATTGAGGTACCGCAACCTGCCCTTAATAAATATTTGAATTTATTATTAGAAAAAGAATATGAGATATAAACTTTTAGTTAATTGCTGAATTGGAAAGACTTCTGTTACCTTTCTTAGTTGTATTTTAAAATTACTTGATAATTTAAAAGCAAGGCTATGTAAGAAAAGACTTAGAAAATAACGTGGAATTGCAATTAGTTGAGTTAATGTGATGAATTAAACTAAATTGTTTTACGTTAAAGGCACCGCTAGCTTAATTGCAAAAGTGTAGATTGCCATGTATTTTTTGCCTGTACATAGAAGGTTACGTAATAGTGCCATGGCTTTAAACGAACTGTTATTATGTAGCAGTTTCCCGATGACAGTTTTTTAATATTGGAAAGACCCATGAACATTTATGACATGTAAATTGCTATAGGTGGAAGTGTATCATAATTATTTTGCAGTAGAGATAATCGAATTATTAGTAATTTATAGTGTCCTGAATCCAATTATATTTGTTAGTTAAAGAATTAGGCAAAAAAACCCACGTGTGATATTAGTATGGATTGAACTAATAACTTGGAAAGAATTGTTTTAATTCCTAAAATTATTTTAAATTGATACATATAAGAACTTTTATTGACAATAACAGTATTTGAGAGAGACTGAAAAAATTTAGGGGGAGTGTGCTCGCGACTTAAATATTATTATTATTATTTTTGGAATATATGATGCGTTATAAGTCTTGTACAGTTTTATGTAATTGATCTTATTGCAACTGCAATAAAAAATGAAAATGCAGGAAACGTGAAAGCATTGGGGGTTAAAGTATAATCACTTGCTTAATATTTATTAAAATAATGGTTTGAATGTAGAATAGAAGATAAAATATTTAGTTAGACTGAAAGTAAATTCATGTTTTATATTATAAAAATATAAGTATAGAAAAATCAAATGAAATATATTGCATGACCCTATTTAAAATGTAGGTATAAAGATTTGAGTTAAATTGATTATGAGTTTAACGTTCCGTTCAGCAGCAAGGCTATATGAGAGGTGAACGTAGTGATTAACGTGGAATGCTAACGATATGAGCTCCCGCCGAAAATTGAACCGGGTAATTTACGCAAAACGGGCGTACGCTAACCGCTTAGCCACGAAGGAGCTCATGAAAAAGATTTGTTTTTAGGAAAACTGAATTTTGTTTCCCTATATTAATTTATTGAAAATAGTGAATTGTTTTTATGGCACTTAGCACTTTATATTGGACGTTTATGCGAGTTAGGGTAAAGGGAAATGATAATTAAGGATATGGAAGGAAACGGAAGAATTCCGAAAAAATTATGAACATAATATTGTTTATTATAAGATTACTTAGCCAAAGAACGAAACTATGAATGAAGTGTACTAGAGGAAATTAGTTTAGGATTTGTGTAGCAAAAGTAAAATAAAAAACGTTATGATAACTGAATATTGCCTTGCTAGTATTGTAAATAGGAATGTTTCCTAGGAAAAACTGTTGCTTAAGTTTTGTGGTATTTATTATGGAATTTCATATAGATGATGTGAAAAAGTTCGTTGATACGAATATCTCCATACAATCGTAATAAGGACACATGTTATTTGATATTTTGAACATTTAGGGAGTCACATAGAAATTTTTTGTTGGGAGGGTTACAGAGTAATTCTATTAGAATATGTTTGAAACTGGTGATTTTTAAGGCCTTGTCGACAGTTATATGTAGGTTACTTTTAAAACTAAAGTAAAAATTGCAGAATAAATTAGTTTGTTTATGATTGAAGGAATGAAATATTACTTTTGTTGGAAATATAGGTAAATTACGTTATAAACATGATTTAGGGAGCTTAGCTCACCAGAGTTTTTTACTGGTGGAAAATAAATAAATAAATAATAGCAGCTTGTTTAAAAGAGAACAAATAAAAAATAATTAGTCATTATTTGTATTGAAAATTCAAGTTTTAAGAAGTAGTATTTAAATAATGAAATAACTTTGGCAGATGAAATTATAGGCGCTAAGCGAATAACTATAAGACTGATAACTAAGTATTGAATGTACAGTAGCTAATTATTTTGAGAATAAAACCGTAAATTGATACTGATAGTTATACAGCACGCTTGCTTAAATATAAACTGTGAAATTTTATAGTATTATTTGATATTTATAATTGTTATTTTTTTGTTTTGTTGCAGAATGGAGGGATCACGACCATGTACATCGTTTGATATTTTTGATTCATTTAATGAAATAGATGGGATTTTATTCAAAGTTGGAAATGAAGAGAGCAAATCACAAAAAAGAAAGGGAGGAAAAGAAGAAGAAAAAAGAAAGAAATTCAAGCAAGAAGAAGATGATTTTTGGGCATTGTTTCCCCTAGATGGGGAAACAGAAAAACTCTTAATACTGGCTGTCTAAAGAGTTGAGGCAATGGAAAAACTAAAATTAAAAAAACGAAAAATGTAGAAAAAAAGAAAAATGTAAATATGAAAAAATAAAAAGAAAAAAAGAAAATTAGATTAGGAAATATAATTTGTGTGTTTTATTAATTCCGATGTGTTTACGTAATTTGAACTTTGAAAAAATCAAGTTTTAAGGTTGGTTGGTTGAAAAGCTTTATAGCTACCACATTTTTTATGGTTTTCTTTTTCAGTTTTTCGTTGAATTCTAGAAAGACTGGAACGAACAAATGCAGTGGAGTAAGGTATTGTATATTTTTTTATGAAAGACCCAGTGAAGGATATTAGTTTTACAGGAATTTAAGAATGTTTCGTTGCTAAAATTACAGGAAAAAAGTCTAGAAACCTTATAAGAAAAAGAAGAGTGCTGAAAATATACTTTCCAGTTGATGGTTAAAGATGCTTTCTGAACTTGATTAAATTAAAGAATGTACGAATAAAAGACAAATTTTAGGTAATGCGAACTGGAATTTAACTAAGCACTCAGCTATCTAAATATTCATTATTATTATTATTATTACATTATTATTATTATTATTATTATTATTATTATTATTATTATTATTATTGTTACACACTTGAGAGACCTGGAAAATAATTTTTTACGTTTTATGATTTTGGCTCATCTCTTTTTAAAATTATGCTTATCTTATTCTTCCAATTCCTTGCTTTCCTTCTACTTTTTCCTTTTATACTCATATGAAGAAAAAAACACAATATTTTCGTAAACTATATGCGATCAAAATAATATTGTTAACAAAAAGAAAGATGAATAAAACCCACCTCTTCTCTGCTACCCATTTTTAAAATAAGTTTGTTTGTCATTATATACAGTATTTGTTCCCTTAAAAAACACTCTTGAAGCTTTATAATATGAGTATTGCTAAAGTATTTTGATTCTGATTCAAGGAGCAGTGAAGATTGAGACCAATTTCTTTCTAAGTGCAATATTTACTTAAAATGATTATTTGTTTGGCTATAGGGTTTCTTTGATTTTTGTTTCATGAAAATTTTTGGGGGGAAGTAAAAATTGTAAGGGTGTAAGCCTTTAAATTTGTGTTAGATAACTCATGATTTCCATGGGATTTTTTGAATAGGTTTTTATGTCCCACAATTTAAGGATTATATGCATACTTCCTTAAATGTTGTATTTTAATGGATTGATTTCAAAAATATCTCATAAAAAGAAACTGAAATAATATTTTTTACTCTTTGTTTTGTAAACAAATTTTAATTGAATGAACGTTACCAAGTATATTATTTAAGGGTACTGTATTATTAGATAAACATATATTTAAACCAAAAAATCATTAACTGTAGAAGACTCCACTGAATATGTAGTTAAAAAAGGAAATCCTATGTACATTTTTCACTAGTAAAACTCATGACATAAACGAACATAAATGGGCAATATTAAAATGAATGTCACACAAAGTAAAACATGGATCCAGTTGGGTAAGAATAAAACTCAATGAAAAGCTTTTGTAAGCGTTGTTATGAGCGAAAAAGACATTGAGATTTCCTTACGGCAAATTTAAGAATGAAATACTATGAATTTCCTGGATAGTTCTATAGCGCTTGTGTACCACCGAAAGAACGCTCGAGAGAAAATATATAAACACTTGTTTTTTATGTGTAAAAGATGCCGTTTAAAATGCGTGAATGAATGATATGAGGGTTGAAAAAAATGGTTTAGCTACAATTTGAAACACCGAGAAGCGAAGAGGGGACAAACAGGTTACCTAGCAGTGCAAACAACTATGAAAGGCAACAGATATGAGAAACGAGAGAGAGGGAAAAAAGAAAAAAGTTTGAGTGCAGGCTATAGTAGGAGCGGGGGGCGGGGAGGGAAAATTTGTGTTTGTAGTTTCAAGGAAAGAGCGGGAGAGAGGCGGGGGAAAGAGAATGTATTTTTGTATTGGTGTGTGTGTGTGTGTGAGAATGCCCGCACGGATGCATAAATGCGTTGGTGTGTGTGAGAGAGGTGAGGAAAAAAAAGCGTTAGCGTCATTGAGCATACTTGCTATCCATGCTTGGGGCGATTTTTATTGCTAGGTGAATGGGATGGAATTTAAGACATTTGAAAGGAAGGAAAAAAGCTTGTTTACTTTGCAGAAGACAATTTTAAACGATTAGAAAATGATTGAGTTGAATTAACGAAAAGGAATAATTTGTTGAGAACAGTGGCGTATGCAGAATATGCTTATGCGCGCGGCTTATTGAGAATAAATTTAGATTGTAAGTGAATATGTAAATGCTTTTGAGTGATTATTTTTTTAGCTATTTAGCGTTACTTTAAAGATATGTTTGCCATTTGAAAGGGGAAAAAATGAGGTTTTGAGTATGATATATGCCTATGTAAAGCTACATTATACTGTATTGCAAAGCACATGGAAATTATACAAATTTTAAAACGTTGATACTTACCTAAGACAAAATATCCTCCTTTTCCATCTTTGAAGCATATATGGAAACTGTATACGAACAACTAAAATATGGCGGGAAAAAAACACGGGAAGCGACAAAATATTTTTGTCGGTAAACGTATGAGGCATTGCCGTTTCTACAAATAACACTAGGGCGATAAGTTTTGGTGCTAAGTGCACAAAAGCCTGTATAGTACTGACAATTATGACTATGTAGGTGGCGCTGATGGAAAAAGACTAAGATTTTTCCCTATAATAAATTTAAATGCTCATAAATCGTAAACTATTAATCGTAGAACAAAACGGACTACAGAAAACGATTTGTCAGGTCAAAATCTATATAGAAAGACACCCTACACGATAAACTTGATAAATTTTTTCAGAGTGTTATAAGAACGGGTCGATATGAAAGTTTCGTCGCATTAGATTTTTTAGGTTTTTACGGCAAACTGTTGGCTGTAGAAACAAAAGAAAGATATTTTCTTGAAGCTTAGGAACAGTAGGACCTAAGGAACAGTATGATACAAGTTAGAACATTGTAACTTTAAAATAACTTTAAATGATCATATCTCGTAAACTATTGATCGTAGGACAAAATGGACTACAGAATTCGATTTATCATGTCAAAAACTATATAGAAAGATACCCTACACGATAAACTTGAACAATTTTTATTTTTTTCGAATTATTACGAGGAGTGATCAAAAAGTAAATTTTTTATTTTTGGCTTTTTGCGGCAAAATATTGGTCGTAGAAAGTAAAGAAAGATATTTTCTTGAAGCTTACGACCTAAGGAACATTACTATACAGGTTAGAACATTGTAAATTGAAAATAAAAATTTAATGAATTTGCATAAACAATATGGCGTCGATTTTTTTGAAACTTTGAAAATATGCTTATTAAAGGATATATTTTTATATGAATAGATAAAATAAACGATATTATCAAAATAAACAGAATTTTCGCGCCTTTTACCGCTACCGGTGCGCGCCTCGTGGTATTTGCGCCCGGAAAAAGGTTTTCGCGATGCGGGACGTGTAAAATATTGCCGCTCGGAAACTGCGCGGGATATTGCCGGTTATAGAAACAGACAACACTCGGTAACTTGCTATTGTACATGCACACACACGCAGTCTTATACACACTAATGTTAATGTTATGTGCACATATGGCGTTGTTTAAAGAAATAAACATGGCGGTCGCTATATTGGATTTTAATGTGTTTTCTTTGCATTAATGATATCTAGTATATGTAATAAAGTTTATGATATTTATATATGACATATAATAATAATTGGAATGTATAACTTTGAAATATTTACAATTAACCTACTAAACGTTACTTTTAAAATATTGTATTATATTATTATAAACACCAATAATTGGAAATTTTAAAAAGGGTACACGAAGATTGCCGAAGTTTCCCGAGGTTTTACGAACTTTACCAAAGTTTTACCAACTTCTCCGAACGTAAACATAAGCGTTTAATAACAATTTTTTAAATGTGCCACACGAATGGTTCCGAAAATTGCCGAACTTAACCGAACATAAACATAAGAATGTATCAACAATTCCTATACACGTTTGGTAAATGTAACTTTAAACATTAGTAAAGGTATACATGTACAGTGCATTAATTGCAGTTTTATAACGAAAATAATTATAATATCAACACCAAGTATAACACTACTACTTGTATAGGATGTAACACAGTTTGTTGCGTAAAATTTAATCTCGTACCTAAAGTAATTTAGTTTTGTTATCTCGTATCCACACGCATTTAGTTTTGTAATCTCGCACCCAAATGCTTTTAGTTTTGTAGTCTCGTACGCATGTGCTTATAAATATTTTAAATTTAGTAACATTAATATTACACAATGTGATGTAATTTACTTGAACAATTTGTAATTGTAGTATAAAAGTGTGTAACACTTGAAACAATTTTAGGTGCTTATCTTTTTTTTAATATAACACTCATAGAGTGTGATCGTATTTAAATTGTTGTGCATACTCCTTGTTAAAATATTAAAAATTGCTGTGAACTTACAAATAATTCCGATAAAAACTGAAAGTAACATAGTTGCAATTATTTTATTCGTTCGCTTCATTAGAAGCTCAACTTATTTTTTGTTAACATTGTTGAATGTCAACATATTAAAATTGTTGTGAAGTTATAAATATTTTTTAACAGAACACTCATAGAGTGTGATGATATTTAAATTGATGTGCAAAATCGTAAGAGCAACTACGCTGCAAACTTGTAAATAATTCGTTTGTTACACAAACTCAAAAAGAAACTACGTTTCGAAGTTGTAAATAAGTCGCTTCCATAGAAATTTTACTTGGATCGTTTGAGGTGCAAACTCCTTGTTAGAATAAATTTTGAAAATACTAAAAATTTAAAGTTCTAAATAGCTTGCTAGAAATTTTTGTGCAAGCTCTGCTTATTTTTCTCTTAACAAAACACTCATAGAGTGTGATTAAATTTAAATTTTGCAATAACTTATTTTTTTATTCCACCATTTCTTCTTATTATTATTATTTCGTATTATTTTGAATAATATTAATACAGAAACATTGTTGCGATTTTATTCATTCACTTAATTAGAAAGTCAGTTTATTTTTGTTAACAAAATACATATAAACTAAAATTCAACAAATGATATAATGTTTTTTTAAAAAAACACAATTTAAAGTATAATCATATTTAAAACTTTGTACCTACTTTTAAAATTAACTTTTCTGTTTTTCAGTACAATAAAAGAAATGTTTACAATTAATGTTATATTATTACATTTTTAATATTTATTTTTATATTGTCTTTTTCTATGAAAAGTTTTAAGAGCACACACTTTATATTTTTAATTTTGTACGTGTTTGCATTTCTTATATTCTATCTTTAAAGTATTTATATTCTTTTTAATATACTAAAATTGTATATGTATGTATGTGTCAATAAATAATGTTTGCAATTTTACACTTTTTATATTGCTTTTCTCAGTATACACTACTATATGTTTTAGTAATTGCTTGTATACCTATGTGAATATTTTAAATATACTTTTGTCAATATTTATATCACTATATTATTTACTATAATTTAAAGTAATTATTTTATTTTACAATATATTTTTATTTTTTAGTTATTGTATAAGTGTTATATCGTATGCGTTGCATACTCTTAATTTTTAAGGGATGGGTTCCAAAAAAATTTTACTTGGATCGTTTGCGGCGCAAACTCCTTGTTAAAATTAATTCAAAAAATATAAAAATTCCTGTACAAACTTGTAAGAGCAGCTACGCTGCGAACTTGTAAATAATTCATTTGTTACATAAGCTCGTTGTTAATTTTTTATTTGCTCGCTTCATGCTGAAGCTCTGAACAATCTTTGCTTCTGAAAATATAAAAATTGCTGTGCAATCTCGTAATTTTTAATAGTACGCTTCTGTTTTTTTTAATTGTTTTGCTTCATTACAATGTCGGTGTAAAAATATGTACAAACAATATTTGCGTATCTTAAAGAAAAGCTCATTGTTAAATATGTGTAATTTAAAATTCCCTATTACTAATTTGTATATACATTCGTATTTCTTAAATTTCTTTCCATTATTTCTATTACACAGTTATATATGTATGTATGTATGTAAGTTTTTCTTTGTTTGATCGCTTCATTAGAAGCTCGATATTAAATTTGTAAGTGTTTCTATTATAACTTTTTAAAGTAGCTATTTTGTTTGCTCGCTTAATTAAAACTTTGTTAATTGTGTAAGTGTTTCACTTAATGTTTTCTATTTTACAGTTTTCATTATTTTTGTTTTTCGTTATGCAATATTATATTTTATTACTAAATGTATGTCTATGTGTACATGTTTTATCTTTTATATTTTCAATATACTTTTCTCAATATTTTATTACTATGTAATAAGCGATTTCAACTCTTTAAATTATTGCATTTGTAGTGCATGTTTACTAAGGAATCTTTTTCACTACTTTTATACTTTTAGGGAAATATCAGAATAAACTGTTAACGAAAATATCAATTGCATAAAGCAATAACGTTCATAATACAGTTTTCCGTAAACTTTTTGTAAACTATTTTTCTTATTTTTTCATTATTAGTACATATGTATTTAAATTATTTTTATGAATCGGATCTTTTTTCATTCATTCTTTCGCTTCGTTAGAAAGTCAATGTGAAAAACAACTTGTCCTAACAATATGTGCATATACTAAAGAAAAAACTCAATGTTAAAATTTCTTGTTATCATATTAAATTATAAATATAAACTACAAATTATTTTATATTATCAAAATAAACTAAACATTAGTTCTTTTCTATTTTCCTTTCAAAAGTTTTTTCTATGTATTTCAAACATGAATATTTTATTCTTTCTTATATATTTTTTCTTTTTTACGTATGTTATTTCATTTTTTATAGTTTACCTAATGTATTTAAATTATATTAAAATAATTATGTAATTCCATTTTATGCACAATTATAAAATAAAAACATGTATGTAAAACATTACAAAATAAATTTCAATGTATGCAAAATTACAACTAAATACGTTTGCACATTACAAACTATTTGTGTGTAAAAAATTACAAACTATATATTAAAAACAAATGAAAATAATAAAAATACTTTTATAGAAATAATATTTTTATTTTTCACATAATTTAAAACTGATTACATATATATAAATTGTTGCAAATTATATAAAATAATTAAATATGTAATGTTATATTCTATTTTAATTTTAAATTTATGTACATGTAAACAATTTCATCATACTAAAATTTTCTGTTTCAAATTATAATAAGTATTTTACAATACAAAATTTATTCTATTTACATTGTATAACTTTTATTTCGTTTACTTATTTCACTAACACATAAAACGAATTAAAAATTATAAAAATTATAAATAAAATCTTTTTCTAAGAAAAGCTCTGTGATTAAATCGACATAATTTTTGTTTAATAAAATATTAGATAACACATAAATAAAGGTCCAATCATCTATTTCAATATTGTGATAGGATGAAAAGATTTCATACAGTTCATCAAAAGTATCCCCTTGTACCATAACACGCCATGCATTAAAGCACATCATTTCATAGTCACCAGTAATACAATCATGGTGTTCTATAATACGTGAGTTTTCGAAACAACCTTCACATACAAGTTTATATTCTGGTTTCCATCTTGAAATACATTCCAACACGCACTGTTCATTCAAAAAAAAAAGAATTACAATTATACACACACGGTCTGTTCCCTGTAGGCATTTTTGTCTTTTTTTAAAAACAGTTCCACTAACTGACAAATATATCACAAAATGTAAGTGATTCATATGATAAATCTATTTAGAAGCGTTTTGTTTTGTTTGTAATTATCGTTTAAACAATGTTTCTTCATGTACAATTCAAACACTATGTCACGAGTTGTCTTCTTAATTACAAATTCCCACACAGCACGTTTCAATCGATTACTATATGATAAAAAACATAAATGAAGGCGCTCATCTGGTATTCTTAATGAACAAGCACAACAAAGTAGTGGTTCATTCAGTGTATAATTTTAAAAAAGTTCTTTTATGCACAAGTCACTTACTTTAAACCGATTGCACTTACAGTTCACATAATCTAATTCACGAATTTCAATATGTGTATTAGGATACACTTTTTCAAATTGTATTTCATCAACATTTCGATAAAATCTTCTAAACGAATTAGAATGTTCTTCATTAGAATATAATAATATCACTTCACAAATATTATTATCTTCTACAAAAATAACTTTCTTCCTATTAACAATTTTAAGTTCTTTCTCTCGTGGCGAAATATAGTCGGAATGGTATACCCGCGTCTACTACACATCTTCACAAATACTTTACTATTTATGTAATGTTCCTGTGTATACATAAATAAATTTGCGCATGCGTGTAAGCTTTTAACAAATGCGCATGCGTGTTACAAGTTGGTATTTACTTTCCATTGGTAAATATAGCTTTCATTGGTTACCAGAGCTTCCAACTGCAACATGTGTTTTCCTTTTCATAAATAAATTTGAGCATGCGTATAAACTTTTAACGAATGCGCATGCGTGTTACAAGTTGCTATTTACTTTCCATTGGTGAACATAGCTTCCATTGGCTAGCAGAGCTTCCAACTGCAACATGTGTTTTGCTTTTCATTATGCAGGTATGTATATGTATATATTTTTAAAAGTATACTAACATCAAAGCAAAGTAAAATTGTATTCTATATCCAAATCACAATAAATATTAATATATGTTTTCTAAGTTCACACATCTTATTATTTTCAAATCATTCTTATTAGTTCACACAAAATGTTCGTGTAATTTATTACGCGAGGTTAAATAAATAGTTTTCGTAAAATGATTCTGTTAATAATACGTAAGTTTAAAAATAAAAAGTTTACTTAAAAGAAATTCTCCAAACACTTTGTACATAATGTCTTACTTGAAATAACACAAAAAAGTTTTTCTAAAACAAACGAAAAAATACGAAGGTAAAGTTTTCTTTGCAATTTTTAACACGGTCATACCAAGTATTGAACTAATTTAGTACGAGAATATACATAATTAGTATTTTCAAAATATTTCTTTTTAATAGTTCATACATAAATTATTTAAGTATTAAACTTTTATTTTATTCTAAAGCAATATATATATATATATATATATATATATATATATATATATATATATATATATATATATATATATATATATATATATATATGCATGTATATTTTAAATTGTAATACTTTTTTAAGTATTTTATTATTATTTGTATTTATCTTTAAATATTTTCTTAAAATGTAAAATAATATTACAAAAAATTTAAAAAATGCAAACGTGAAGCAATATTAATCGCAAAATAATATAAGTAAATGCAAAAGAAAATAAATATCAAACATATGTTACTTGCAATCATTTTCAAATTTTTCTAATTATTTATTTCATCAATCATTTTTTTAAAAGAAAAAGAACAAAAATTATTATAATGCAAAATTTATTTCTTTATATTTTCATCACAATACAATACAATAACAAAAAACTTAATGTTATTATCAATCATTACACATAATAATAATAATTATTATTTCTTGTTTGCATACAATACATTCAATGTTATAAAAAATATTAGTTAATGCAAAAATATTTTTAATCCAAAGTGTTTTTTCTGCACCTTTACAATAAAAGGTTGCATCTTGTTTACAAACTTGATATATAAGGTTACGTATGTGTAAAATAGTATAACCGTATTTATCATTCCAAGTTAAACCGTGTAAGTTTAATGTTAAACATTCAATTTGTTTTTCACAACCTAATGAAAGTACATTGTATTCTACTGGTGATTTTATTAAACAATACAAACTTACTGTATCATCACACGCAGTTAAACAAAATTCACGTATAATATTTATAAATTCATGATTTAAAATCTTAAAACCTTCTATGTCAACAATGTATTCATTAACACATGGTGAAATTTTATGTTTACGTTCTAACAAAAAAACGGAGCAACAAATTCAGTGTTCACACGCTTTGCGTATAAAGTTTATACTTGAAATTTCACTATAATGTTCTTCAAACACTTCAAATAAATCAATAAGAGTTATGTCGTTGGATAAATATTCTTCAGCAAAAGTTCCAATATCATGAAGAAATAAACATTCATGCTCAAGATGCATCAAACATTGTCCACAAAAAATATTATTAAAGCGTAAGTATGCACTTACAGTTTTTAAAACACAAACTTCACTAATATGTTCTTCACTACATCATACACAAAATTATTTTCGGAATACATAATATGCATACATACATAGTTGAAAGTTTAAAGTATAAATTATTGTTGTTTCACTTTTTGTATGTCTTTACACTATTTACTCAAACACGAATTTCACTTTACATTTGTAGATCAGTTCACACATGTTTTCTGTCTTTCATTCTAAAAATTTCAATCACTTTAGTTAAAAATGTCTTATCGCTTTCTTCAATCAAATCATAATACAATTCGTAAAACATCTCCTGGGTACATATACCAATTATAGGTGATTTGGCATATGTATAAAACAATTCTTCAATTTCTATTTCTATTAAAGTTGGTATGGCTCGTTCCACCAGTTCTTCTTCAGTCATAAATAAACATTCATCGGCCATTTGATTGTCCACACTTTCAAAACATCCACTACAAATTAAAATTTTATTTGTTTCCCAGTTTTAATAGCATTTAAAATGCATTTTCTATCCACTTTAAAATTTCCACACGTACAATGTAATCTACAAAATCGTACCGTTCGTGATAATAAGGATGGTGATCCTGGCACAAATTCTTCATCTTCTTCAATATCAGTATCATTATCCGAAGATGATGATGATGATAAATAAATAGTTTTCACACTATCTGCAGAGTCTGCTCTGCCGTTTACAGATAAATCGCTATTCTCGGTCTTCGGCTTATTCTCCACACATGGCGGAGAAAACAACGTCTCTTCATCCGCGTACACAAAATCTTCCTTCTGTATAGCAGCCATAGCTAAAATACATACAACATTTTCCAAAACTCCCGTATTTAAGCAGTTCAAACAAACAAGATGGCGTCCACCAATACCATCAAGTTCATACAAGTCACCTATTCCCTTTCAAACAATATTTAAACATGTCAATAACACAATACAAAAACAAAAACTTTTCTTTACACTAACAAAAAAATCCCAAAATTCTTTTCATATATACGTTCAAGGTAAATACTATTGTCTTCTTTTAAAAATTCTATTCAATCCTCTCTTTTACTTCATTTTCAAGTTTATTACCATCCGCGTACACAATTCTTTTACCGTTCGCGCCCCGCGCCTTCCCGCGCCGCGTCCGCGTTTCCGCCGCCGGTTTAAAAAGTCTTTTATTTTTCTTTATAACAATCCGCTATTGTTCATCACCTAAATTATTATTCTTTAAAGCATACAGCTGCGAGGTTTCTCTTTTATTATTCTTTACTAGTCTTCAGTGAAACTACGTAGTATTTGTTCCATTTTAAGGTCGCTTTGTTCAATTTGTAGATTTGTCTGGTCGATTTTATTACCAAGATGTTTCATTTGTTCCATTTGTTGGTTCATTCGATCACCAAAATCCTGCTTTAATTGTCCCATCTGTTGTTCGATTTTACTATCAAGTTGATTCATTCGATCACCAAAATCCTGCTTTAATTGTCCCATCTGTTGATTGATTTTACTATCAAGTTGGTTCATTCGTTCCGTTTGTTGATCCATGCGATCACCAAAATGTTGCTTCAATTGTCCTATCTGCTGACCAAAATCTTGCTTCAATTGTCCTATCTGCTGTTTAATGAGATCAGCTAGGTCAGAGGAAGTGTACATTTCCCTATTATCAGTTGCTTCAGGTGTATTTTCACTACCAGGAACACTCATTTTAGTATTTCTGAAAATGTTTTTGCCACTTCTTAATAAAGTATACTCCGTTTTGATATTTCTTTTAACAAAATCACTAAGTAGCCTTAAAGTCCATCTGCACACATGGAATTTATTATTTAGAAGATTGTCTATTTAACTTCATACGAATCCCCTAAGGTCCTGGCGGCAAACCACTAAATTTTTATAACGACAATCCTGCGGCGAGGACCACCAAAATTATAAAACGAAATCCCCACAGTTCATATACATTTATATATAATTACAAGGCTACTGATTTAACAAAATCCATTTACACACGACATAATGATATTACTTTTTATTATAGTATGTGACACATTAAACTTTTACACTCTTTAAAAATTGTACATGCAGTGTACACAAGGTGGATCCTTTTTTATATATATTTATTCTTCGTTGCTATGACAACTAGAAAAGAAATTACGTCTATATCTTTTCTTTTTTCATAATCTTCTTCTTCCTTTCTAGAGCAGCTTGTGCATAATTTAAAAGTACTTCTGCCCACAAATACAAATAAAGATATAATAATGATGAAATACAAGTATTGTTATACATTAAAGTACGGAATAAAGCCAATATCACACCTAAACCTACTATTAAGAACCCGAGTACGACTGTCTAAACGTCTCCACAATATTTTCCGCAAAGTTAAATGGTCTCCTTTCAGCAACTGCATTCTCGGGCTGTTCTTGCTTGAAAAGTAGAATGAATCTGTATATATAGAGATACAATACAATTATTACAACGTAAGGAGTCAAATAACAATCCAATAAAAAGTAAACTTTCAAATATTGTATATTTACGGATGAGAAGTTGCATTCAGTTCGTCAACATAGGTATCCGCAAGTAGTCTAGAAAATCTGTGCCTCTGAGATGTTGAGGTCATCGTTTTGTATATATAAAAATGCATCAGGAATGTCTTCAAGAGGATCAATTGAAAGTGCATCTGCTCTTCTAACCTATTTCCTCATATCATTATCAGCCTTGTAAAGTGGAGGCTATCCAATATCGTGTACCTTTCTCCATATAGATTGGGTAAAGTGAAACAAACAAATGCATAATGTCGCTTGCTGGAATGTTGTAGCATTTATTGTCACTTGTTGAAAATTAGTCAAATTCTTGTTCACGAAACTTGAAGCAACAATCTTCAGCTTTTTTTCTGTATTTGGTGAAGCATGAATGTGTACAATGACTGACTTTTGGTTTGCAATAAGCAGAGAAGTAGAAAAAAAAGTCCATGCAATGTATACAACTATGAAAATAGACGTGAATAAATTTTAAATGTTCCATCCATCGCTATCTTTTCTCTCTTTTCACTTTAAGAAAAATCCCTTTCACTTTACGGTTTGCTGATATACCAGCCATCTTGACTTCCTCAGTAATTTATGAAATAATTTGATTCTTACTTTCAATTTGTACATGTGATTACAATATTACGATGGAATCAATTGCTCATGTAATACAAATATTGGAGTACTTATGTTGCAGTACTGGCTTTCCACAAACTTACGTAAAAAAAACATTCTGCGAAACAGGAACACAACATTGGATTATTGTTCTGTTCTTCGAAACATGGAGACGCTGAATGTGAACAACCAGTTTGAAACCCTTTCTACGAAAAATGATTATGCGAAACAGGAAAATAGGTTTACATGGTTCTATATTAAGCAATTCTGCATTTCTAATCGTTTCCTGTTGCATAAAATAGGAAAGGATGACTCCCTTTTCAGAGATAAAATAATTAATATATTGAGGATAGGGTTTGACAAGTTGTGGCCAAAGTATTGTACACCTGGGTGCAGACTAGACCGTCTTCCATTTTCAACGCTTTCTCTTGCATAAAATAATATTTTAATACATGTTATTAAATAATTAAAAGAGAACGTTTAAAGGAATACGCTGAGTATAGTAGCAGACAGAGGTTGATATTGTTCAAATGGTTCAAGCTTAAACCACCTTGCATTTGCAATGTATTTCTGATCCACAAGAAAAATATTTAAGAGAATTACAAAACAACGTTTAACGGAGTGAGTTGAAAATAGGGGTAGACAAGTAGAGATCCAATTGTTGTTCAAGTGTTTTCAGACTAAGCCACTCCGTATTTCTAATCTATCTCTGTTGCACAAGAAAATAATTTATGTCGCGTTTATAAGTGAACTAAACGCGAGTCAATCCATCTGAAGTGGTCCAAAAATGCAGAAAGTGGTTGCTCGACCATCTCCGAAAATTATAAAAATTGAGTGTGATAAACCTTGTGTGTGAGAAGGTCAATAACACTATTCACGTTATCGTATGTACAAATGTTCCTGAATGGCGGCCATCTTTGTTGTCGATGCAGTGCCAATTTTGCATTTGCAAGCGTGTACGAAAACTACTGTTGCTCAGGACACACGAATTAGACGAACACCAAACTAAAACGAATGTTTAGAGGAGAGGCTGAGGTACACGGAGAATACAGACTTTCTTCTAAATAAATATGCAGTGTTCCAAACCAATACATGAAAACATAGAAAAAGTACAGAAAATTACACTTTTAAAGGGACTGCATTTTAGAATGGCATAAAGTGTGGGATTTATAAGTTTTGTGCTGAATACTATTCCATGTAAAGAGTCTGTACAAATATCCACAGCTATGATACTATTGGCATCGTAGATTTATGGGGGTCCGAAAGTTGAATTTCGTGATTTTGATGCTATTTTTGGAGCGCAATATCTCAGGAGGGCAAAGTGCTAAAAATTGCTGCTTAGGGCACAAAGTAATTCTGTATGTGAATAAACTATTGAAAAAGAATTCAGGACTGATATTACATGGAGATAAAAGTGAGAACATGGTAATAACGCGAAGAAAGCGCGTGCGTCACGATGGTTGTACCCCGGAAAACTATAAGTGTTTTGATATTTTTCGTGCTAGATCTCGAAACTACGCATGGTTCAGCAATTAGGCCCGCTTTTGTTTGCGTCCAGCTGTGCAAAAGCTAGCGAGTGGCGTTTCTTCCGTCTTTCTAACTCTATGATCATTGCCACGTCTATATGCGAGAGGGGGTTAGCTTCCAATTGTACACATGACACCCATCAGCTAACTGGACCGTGGTATTAAGGCACTCATTGTATCAGTAATGTGTCGTTGAAATCCAATCCCAGTTACGGAAGTTCATGCGCTCACAAAGTTGCTTTACATCTATCTATCCTATACAAAGCTTATGAATCTTCCACTTTATGCCATTACAAAATACAGCCCCTTTAAAAGTGTAATTTTCTGTACATTTTCTACTGATTTCGTGTATTGGTTTTCAACCCTGCATATTTATTTAGAAGCAAGAGTTTACTTCAGTCTCTACTCTAAATATTAGCTTTTGTTTGATGTTCGTCTGATTCGTATGTGCTGAGCGACTGTAGTCTTCGTACAAGCTTGCAATTGCAAAAATTGGCACTCCATCAACAACAAACATGGCCGCCATTCAGGAACACTTGTACAGTGGGCCACAGAAATTCTTCAGGTACAAAATCCGTGAGATAGGCAAACCAACTAACGCCTGCTCCAAGATTAATTATGCCTGGTAGTAGCTAGCACAGCAGCGTAAATTTGTCCCCAACTGTTAAAAGCGCAAATCGTAAAGAGTGTTTTTGTGCAGAACTGGAGCGAAACGCTGGCTGACGAAATGACAAAAAGGAGTATTTGTATATTTGTACTCACAGTAAACAGCACAATACCAGAAAAAAATATACGGACACCAGATGCGCCGATAACAAGATAACAGTCAAGGGACGTAAATAATCTTATAATTAACTCAAATGAGGGACTATAAACAAGTTAACTTACTTCAAATGACTACACACATATGCGTATCAAATAATATGCGGATAGATTATGCGGAATATGTAGTAGGCTATTTTTTCAGTAAACACAAAGCCTTGCGCTAAGTTTTGAAACTATCAACAATAGCCCTACCTGGAAATCAATTAAAGTATGGATCGATCATTCGGGGGAAGAGTCTAGCCTCCAATGAAAATTTTAGGGGTGTAAAAGCGCCTGAGCTACTTGATTCCGGCGCCACTGGTTGATACGTAGTTCTGCTTCGAAAGAAGAACTTGTCCGATTTCATTATTCGTTAAATGACTTTTAAAAATGCTAAATATTGGTATGCAGTAATTTATTTGTAAATATTAAAAATGCAAAATTCGATAACACTCAAATGAATTGGAGAACTTATCCGTACTAAGCAAGGAGACATGGGGAGAACATAGTGTCAATTAACAACAATTTGAAAATGCACGAAATTAACGGATAATATCAAATATAGAACCATTAACAGAATTAACTCTGTAATTTGTTTTCTCCGTTCATTTTTCTTCCTTTATTTTCAGGATTACGTCAACATCATCCCTGAATTTCTTCACTGGAGATTATCTTCTTTTAGCAGCATCCAAATGGAGCTCAGCCTTGTAAATGAAACATTTTTAAAATGCAAAGGGAGAGGGGGGAGGATCGAACGCGGGCCGGAAATTTAGAAAACTACAACACTAACCATTCACCTAAAGCGTTACTTATTCTGGCTTGCCTAAATACAAAGCCTTTTCTGTTCGCTGAAAACAGTAGCTTGTTTATAGTCAAATTGATTGGAAAAACACAGGAATATGTCATTGAGGACTCGCAGGGCATTATATCATTGTATTCACGAAAATTATCTACATTACAGATTTTATAAAAACAAAATAAAATACTCCTTTATTTTGAATCAAATACTATCCCTTTAGTATATATTCCTTTAGTATATTATCCCTTTAGTTGGCAAAACATGAACGAGTTATGTTAAAAATTCAAATTTGGGTGATTTGCATAATTTAGGTACTAAATCCAAAATTTAGGGTGAAAATGAATTCATTGTTTACAATAAATGAAATATGATAGGTTGCCTACAAGCAACCATGCTAATTTGAGGTATCTTTTATGCCGTGTTACATCTCTCACACTTCGTGTACAATTTTTTGCTGGCTATGATCTTTTAAAATATCAAGCATTTCCATTCTGATTATGTTGTTCCACAAAGATATATTTGGAATATACAAATTATACGTATATATATATATATATATATATATATATATATATATATATATATATACAGGGTGTAAGATATATGTATGGCCAAAAGTGACGAGGTGATTGAGGACATCCAAATAAGTAAAAATGTTCTTATAACATGGATATGGTGGCGCTTCGTTTCCGAGATACAGAGTGTTCACATGCCGAGTCCCTACAATGGCTCACTATGGGAAAGTAAATGGAAATGTTCAATGTTACAGGAATAATACAATCAAGTGGAATTCTCCCCATGCCGTAGGCGTCGGAGGACCACCGATGGGCAACTAGAGATAGCTCGCCAAAAATTGGCGGCCCCGCAGCGACGATAAGCAGTGGCCCCACTTCCGTTTTAAAAATTATACCACCAGCGGCAGAGACGCGACGAAACGCCAATGAACAACAAAAATACTCCCCTAAAATATGTTAAATCGTCAGTATGCGTAATTTTTACATTAAGGAGAGTGTAAGAAACACTTTAAAAATGTAAAAAATGCGCGCCCCAGGGTAGGCGCAAACCAGCAACCTTTGGATTACTAGAAGCGCGCTCTTCCGACTTGGCCACGGATGCGATGGTGAAAACGTCACTTGTAGAGGCACAAATCGTTGAGGTATTTCTAATTTAGGTAATCAGAGTGCCACTCTAACCGTGTACATTCTACGATAGCCGTTTGAGATTAGATAAAATCCGTTCGCCATGTACTGTAATTTTATAACAAAATGACGCGCGTCTATTTGCTTTATTTCATGGTTCTCCCATATTCACTTTCAAATGATCGGCTACAGTTTCATCTAAATTCATACTATTATACGCACTCATCTCAAGACTTTGTAGTTCATGATGTAGATGCAGTTGTTATTCTTGATCTCCGTAGCTCACTTTAGGAACAATTCGTCAGGAAAAATAATGTATAACAATAACCGCATGCACATGACTGGCGATAGTTCGTGTTGGTCTCTTTGCGATTCTCAGCAACGAAGCGAAGGAGCGCGGACCAAAATGAAGTTCTCGTTGCAACGCGGTGGAAACTTCAACATCCCAACTGTAGATATCTGTTTTGCCTCGACGAAACCCTGCCGCAAGTGGCACACTAGCGGCAATCCTTTGACGAGTCATTATATCGACGACCGACATTTACCGGCAAGTCGGCCACTAGGTGTTGACGACGTTTACGGCATGGGGATGCCTGTGCAAATACATTGACACTAACATAGAGAATGAAACTAATCAACATTTGAGCTGATTTGGTTGACAATGTTGCCAATCTGGTACAAAGTGTTATGTTTGCAAATAGCAGTAGACGTCTACACTTTAGCATATGATTGATGACATCAAAACATTTCTAAATATGGGTCACTGCCTTGCGGGGTTTATGTGTGGCATAAATGAACGCTGCGTCCTCCTTCGAATACCTTTCTCAATTATTTATCTTTGGAAACGCATTAGTTGTGATCTATCAACCGTTGTAAGCCGTTAATTGACTTCACGCGTGGATGCCTTGTCTTTCGAAAATGAAGCGGAATCTGTCCCATGTTTAGGAACGTTTTGATGTCAGCACTCACATACTAACGTGTGGACGTCTAGTGTTGTTTGAAAACATAACATTGTACCAGCTTGGCACCACTGACCACCCAATGACGCAAATGCTGATTAGTTTCATTTTCTGTTAGTGCAAATGTATTCGTACATTCATAATTCCATTAGATAGTATTATTCCTGTAATATTGAACATTCCCATTCACTTTCCCATAGTAAGCCAGTGTAGGGATTCGACACTTGAACACCTTGTATCTCGGAAACGAAGCGGAATCAGACCCATGTTTATAGGAACGCGGCGGACTTCTGACGTATACTTATTAGCACTTTTGATAATTCGTAATCAAAGGTTTGGAAAGGTCTGTGCCCCACCCATCTCTTTTTAGGAATATACGAAACACATATTGCCTCATTTCATGTACACAATATCTGTGCACAATTACATTCATTTCAGTCCACTTCTTCTTGCCTTTAGGGTGTCAACTTTCACAATTTTGGGTGGGGGCTTTTGCACTCTAAAACAGTTCTTCTGCAGAAAATAAAAAAACACGTATTAGTTTATTTTTTGCACATTCTCCTTACACCAAGTTTCGTTGAGACTCTTCATGACCTTTAGGCACTTCTGACATACTGTTATTAGCAATTTTGATATTTCATGATCAAAGGCTTTCTGGAGTCCGTGCACACACAATTTTTTTTTTTTTCAGGAAAATACGAAACACATATTCCGTCATTTTGGGTCTAGGATATCTGTGCACAATTTCGTTTGCTTCGGTCCACTTTTGGATTTTCGGGTTTCAAATTTTAACATTTTGGGTGGGGTTTTTGTCCCCAAAAACCGATTTTCCGCAGAAAATAAAGAAAACACTTATTCGTTTATTTTCTGCGTATTCTACCTACACAAAGTTTCGTTGCAACCCCATCATGTCTTTTAGGCACTTTTGACACAGTTACTAGCACTTTTGATATTTCGTGATCTTTGCCTTTAATGTTTCACGATTATGCCTGTTAGGATAAGCGAGACCATTATTAAATCAAGTGAATTATGATGGCCGAATTAGAGGAAAGAGCAAGTGGGAGGAAATTGGAGTGTCCCGAGAAAACCCACGAGCGTGATGTTGTGCAGTTCAAGCTTATTTGCCTTGGGAACGAACTAAGTATCTCACCCTCAGATCAGAATTGGACTTGGTCGATGGGTTAGTGGGTCAAGTGGGTCGAGTTTTCTGAGTGGATCAGTGTGTCGGGGGTCAACAGCATGTGACCCACTGCGACCCATCACCCACCACGATCCAATCCACCCACCATGACCTACTGCGACACACCGACCACCCTGATATACCGACCCACTCTGATATACCAATGCTGTCTACTTACTGCATTGTAGACAGTATCCTCTGAACAGTATATTTTTTTTTCAATCTCGTCCCTACCCATAGGACTAAATACACGTTTCTGATTGATTGCAGTTTGCGATTGTCCAAACCTTCTGGTGTATATGTTGTGTATTATAGTAATAGAAGAAAATTGTCACTTTGTGTGGTATTAAAGAAGAAGAAAATGGAAGAAGCAGCTGAGGTTAAATTAATATCATAGCAGTCAAGCTGGAACAAAACGAGCCCTGCGGGTTTTCAGACCCGTTGTTACTACTACTACTACTACTTATACTATGCATTCGTGTAGCAAATTTGCAGGCGTAACGTAAGTAAGTCACTTTATCAGTATTATTTATTTTATTTTAAATTTTTTGATCCGGGTATGAACCCACGCCAAAAGTTATTATAATTACTAACCACTTGCGCTAGCGGCTCGGCCACGAAGACCGACAGTAGTAGGTGGTTCTCTTCTGCTATATTTATGGTACGTAGCGAGGAACGGGTAACTTCAACTAATCAGAACCGCGTATTTAGCTCCTATTGCTAGGGTCGACCGTCCTTAAAAATATGCTTCTTAACACTGGTAAATTTGTCCACGTTTCACTTTCAAGGCCTCCATTACCCTTTCTTTTTCATTTGTTTATGTTTACTTACCTGAGATGAGTATCTCTAAGTGAAAAAAGAACTTAAGGAATTTTTGGATATTGATATTTGTAATTGCAATAATAGCAATAGGACTTATACTACTACTTGGCTTTGAAGACACACAGTCAGTGGGTTTTTAGAGGAGACAACTACTGGAAACAATACATTTTTGAATCACTATAATATATAAATTATTATATAAAAATGGATGTAACTATGTGTGCCTGATGATCACGGCCAAATTGCAAAGTCAAATGAAATAAGTTTTGGTATATAGTCAGGCCTTAATCCAAACTGCCATGTTATCATATCACATTCATTAAAATAATATCTTAAGGAGGTAGTGGAGATCCGAATTTTTGCAAATAAAAAATTGAGATCTCACTAGCCGTCAAACTTACGGAGCTGAAATTCAGTATGTTAGCTCTTTATTGAAAACGAACAGAACGTATAATAGCATTTTTTGAAAATTCTTCTTTAAGAGGGGGGGGGCACTTTCTATATATGCAAACTTGGTAGTGGGTTGATTTGTAAAAATAATCGAAAACGATCGATATTAGTTGAGAAATAAATTCACAAACGAATTGAGAAACAGAAACCATGCGCTTTCTATTTTAATAAGTGCTGAAGGTTATATTTATTATATGGAGTGCTTAGGGCACAGGGCAATCAAGCAATACAGTTGTGAGAAATATAGACATAAAATTTGTAATGTACGCTTAATTACACGAAAATTTTAAGTTTGTACTGTACGTTGGTCTACTTACCTTAATTTGGGACTTTCAAATTTCATCCGTTTTTCCACTGAAAAGTATCGATAATTCAACAAGGAAATAATTAGACCACGATAATTTAATTGAAATTCATCGAAAATTGGCCCTTGACAAACACTTTACCATTTTATATCGTAAAGGTCAGATCCACCGCTATTCTAACAGACCGGTACTTGGGCGAGTGACCGTGACAAACTCCGATTAGTTAGAATTTCACAACCTGGTTTTATTACAAGTATAAACTCTTTAGTCAGTAAAGAAGAGGCTGTGTATTATATGTCAGAGTTGATAATGATTTGTTTTGATAAGTGGTGGGTGGGAGCGGGTCGGGGGTAGTGGATCCGAGTGGGTCATTGTGGGTTGTGAGTCCGAGTGGGTCACGGTTGGTGGAGGGTCATGGCGGGTCATCGTGCGTTATGGTGGAAGGAACATCAAGTTTTCATTGACCAACGCCATTACTGCCTCAGATACTTCAGTGCTCGCGGTTCCGTATTCAATTCCCGGGGGGAGAACTTTTGAAATTGTATAAGTCCTCTTTGTATCTGTGTTCGTGTCCCTGTTGTTCAAGGTTACTGGAAATAACTGTAAAACGAGTATTGCTAAGTATAATAAACACAGGTTACGGAGATACTTTCGGTGAATCAGAAAAGAAAGTAGTCTGAGGCACTATATGTCTACTTTTGTTTTTTAATTTAAATTTGAAGTCTCTCGACTATAGTATTTTATTGTGACCGAAATCAGTGTGTTTCGTCGTTATCGTAAACGTGTGCAATTCGCTCCATACCTGAGTGTTTTTTGACTCTTACTTAACAGAGCCGTCTCAGGGGATTGGCGTGAGCATTCGTTTCGTAATTCAGGGGTCTCGGGTTCGATTTTTGCTGCGGCAAGTTGTTTTTATCAAGTACAATATTCATACTTCTGATGTGTAATAAAATGAAAAATACTGAATTTCTTTCGGTCTTACAAGTTAGAGTGGAGACGGCTATCTTCACAGCGGAAATACTAGCGAAATGACGTCACATATCTGTCTGGAACCTTGATTCCTGCTATGTGAAAACGTAACGTATTTCGCAAATAATTCATGAATACGACCCCTAAGTGTCATGCTTTTGGCCTAGTATGAGTCATAAGTGTGTCTGATACGATATTGTTTCCGAGAAATTATTCCGAATGATCTTCCACTATTACTCCTACTGCTAGAAATAATAATATTTTCGTTCGCCATTTCCAACACGTTCCATATATCCGTTCAACTAAAATTTGTTAATATGAACTATTCATTTTTATATTGGTATGTATATTTTATTCAAATATCAATATAACGCATACATAATCCAAAGTCTTTTAGTCAAAGAAACCGTGTTACTATGTATCGCGATGAAGACAAAACCTACTTAATTTCTGTTTCGATATTAATGTTGTCCAAGAGCTGACACATTTCTCCTTTCTCGTTTCCTTTAGTACACTAATCACTCAAATTAGCACTTATTCTTTCTTTTTCTTCTTCTATCAACTTCTGTAGTTTATTTACATTGCAATAGCAGGTTATATTGAAGTCTTAAATTTTCACTAATAATAATAATAATAATAATAATAATAATAATAATAATAATAATAATAATAATAATGGTATTAAAATTTTAAAAAATACAATAAAATTAAGGAAAACTTAGAGATAATTCGGGATTTCGGGAGGGTGTCTGGACCTTCAGGACACACCTCTGCAACTATCAAAATTTTAAACCAAAACCTTCCACTTAAGTTTGTGTAGAAAGTATTCTACTGTACGTTTTGAGGAAAATAACTGTAATAAAAATAACTGAATATCACTGAACAGTAAGGCATATAATAAACTATTTTTAGGATATGTAGAAGTAATTATAAAAGCTTTGCTACAAAAATACTTACACAGACCATAATAAATTATATGAGCTCCGAAATATAAGGCAACAAAATAGCGTATAAGATTCAGTCTACCAAGCAATTGCTACTTAAAGAATGGACATACACTATTTCGAGAATGGAGGTAAAACAAGAAATGTTTACGATACCTCTCGTCTCGTCTCGATTTTCATCTCCAATGTGAGACGAGAATTTGAGTTACCCTTGACTCGTCTTTAACGTAAAATGTTAACTCTCGTCTGAATTTTGATTGTTTTATTTCAGAAACGAGATGAGAAATTCCTTTTCTCGTGAGCAAAATTCAGACCTGGTCGTCAATCCTAAGTTAATCGCTATCAGAATCTGAAATGCTATGTAAGCGATAACGTTTCAGAGATGATGTGTGATGTTTGCCTATAACTGGAGATCTTGATCCTTCGGGACTAATGTCGGTATGGTGCGAGTCGAGTGCCTACGTCTTACATATGGATCTTCAGAGGATACGGTAGGACCAGCTATGACTGTAGGAAGTCCGACATGCTGTCCCCCAGTCACCATATTGGGTTAACCAGTAATGGGCTCCGTGCCCACCGGTTGAAATGCGAAATTAACTACGATGAGATGTGAGATGATTTGTAGGTAAGGTAACCCGTTCGGATAGTTGCCAAGATGGAGAAACCCTGGTGTCAATATCCATCGATCAGACTGCTCTTAGCTAGGTAAGTCTGACAGTTGATCCACAAGATAAAGCAGCAAAAGAATCTCAGGATGAGGAACAGGATGGAAATAATAAAAAATCGTCACCCTATAATAGCAGGTGGCGCTTCAGAGCTAAACTCTGGGTAAGTATGTTTGTATTATTATTATTATTTATTTATTTGTTAATACTTAGTAACAGATTAACCCTAGCATTACCTAGGTACTTTTCTTTAACGTGGACTACAAAGGGGGTCATTTTGTGCCCACCTGTTAAGATTGAATATATGTCGCAAAAGAAAAAAATTAGAAACTTTCACAAAAATCTGCAAGCACTAAAGTGTGCAGTACACAGGACAAGAGTAACAGCTATTTATAATGTTGCCATCTAGAAGTGACATTTCTAAATGACAGTCACATCTCCTGCCAACGGGGTTGGTGTACTTTGTGTCAACCAACTTAATTTCTATGAGACACTCTAACGTTAAATTTGAACCACCGTAAGGTATACGCTTTAGCTAAACATATTGAAAAATAACATATTTCTTACAATTTAAAAAAAAATGATAAGAAGGTAATTACAAAAATATACTGTGGTGGACACAAATTACACCCCCTTCCCGTTGGTGATCCGAGGGTTAAACGTATTTTAAATAAAATGCCCTGAGGATGTGTAGTTGTAATTTGTGAAAACAACAGCAGAAATTGCAATGTAAAAGTTTTACGTTTTATCGTTTCTTCAAAGATTCTACTATCTCTACTCTATAGAGTTCAAGGTACCAGCATCAAGACAGTTTTAAACTTCAAAATACCTTTTACTAATTAAGAAACTTGGTGTCTCTAACTTCTTTACATATTTAACCAGTCTGTTCGCGGAGACAAAAAACTTCAAAAATTAGATTAAATTGTAAAAGTTCTATTGATGAAGGTAGGACGTAGAGCAATTAAACACGGAAATTGTTTTCTTTTTCCCACTTCCAATTTTATTACAAAACCTTTACATATAACATATTATAATACAATTTTACTAAAGATAAGTATATAAGTATTTTATTAATTAAATTAAATACTGTAGTTGTCCCAATTTTTTTTAAAAGCTCCGCTGTAAATTGTGAAAAGTGAGGTATTACTTTTAATGCTCCTCTACAAGCAAAAAAAGAAAGAAAAGAAAGAAAGGAAGAAAGAAAGAAAGAAAAAAAGAAAAGAAAAGAAACGATTAAAGTTCCGCAAAGTTCCACTGCAAACTAAGCTGGAAAAGAAGAACCAAGAAGCCCTACTAAAAGTTAGGTAGTTTTGTGGTAGGAATTTTTCAAAGCTCTGCTGGAAACTATGAAAAAGGCTAAGTTCCCAACAAAGCTCCGCTGCAAGCTAAATGAACAAAAAGGTTTTAAAGCTTCACTGCGAGTTAAAAATACTGTGTTAAGTTAAGATTCTCCTAGAGCTCCACTGCAAGCTAGGAGAAGAAATTTAACCAGCAAAATTTAACTGACAGCTGAAGCGTTAATTCTTTGAATTTTATGGCATCTCCGGTGTAGCAATGGCGCTGCTGTTCCTCCTCCATCACGTAATGAGTGGTGGCGCTAATGGTTTGTTGTTTGCATCCCGTAATGTCTTGTAGTAAATACTTGTTTGTAAATATATGCACAGCTATTACACTTTACGAACGTGACTGGGTTGTAGGGATTCACAGGAACGTTCATTATTGGCCCGTTTCTCTGTGAGGAGATGTCACCTGTACAGTGACATCATCGCCAGATTATATAGGCCTTTTGTGCGTCGTGAGATTCCTGTATTACATGCACGAAAGTTTGAAGATGATTGTTTTCATGCAATACGGTACAAAAATGCACATCGGTCGCCACGTGAAAGATCTGCTTCGTAAAACCTTCACTCTGATCGCACCATCTCCCGAGCATTTCCAGATGCGTGGCAAGCAACATCTCTCGATCTAAATCCGTATGTCTTCTAGCTGTGGGAATATCTGAAAGCTTGGGTCTACCAGGGAAATGTCTAGTTGCTGGAGGATCTTAGGGTTAGCATAAGGCGACATGTCGCAACAATTGCAGCGGAACTGCTGCGAGCAAATGTTGCGTACGACATTTTGCAGATGCAACATCTTTTGGTGTGTTTGGTGGCCATATGGAGCATGTTACGTAAATTTGTCACTGTAACCGCAAATATTCCGATTGCACCATTTGCTACCATTAAATGAAAAGGAAGTTTCGCCTTTTGTTATCACGTTGTTATTTTGCACCATGTGCTACAATCACCTGCCCTTCAACTTGTTTCCATTACATTTATTTCATATGTTAAACCTCTTCTACCTAGATAATCGTTTTATCCATACATTCAGGAACATTTCCATGTATGTGTTACCTGTGCAGCGTCACATTTTTCCCCTAGTGGCGGAAAGAAAACTAATATTTTTCCGAAGTAACTCGCTTCCGCATGGTCTCATTAGCATATTTACCAAATTTTAATGTAATACGTTGATTACAGCCCTCGCTAGACCGCCGTGAATAGCGACACTTTAATTATAACGGCCCTGTACGTAAGACAGCACATACGTTTTTCGCCTATAAAACAAAATTGACACGGTCAATTGCCCTGGGGTTTCAAAATTTGGTTTCTGTGTAACAAAATACATCGAATCCATACTCTGGGGGTTTCAAAATTTGGATTCTGTGTAACAAAATACATCGAATCCATACTCTGGGGGTTTCAAAATTTGGATTCTGTGTAACAAAATACATCGAATCCATACTCTGGGGTTTCTAAATTTGGATTCTGTGTAACAAAATACATCGAATCCATACTCTGGGGGTTTCAAAATTTGGATTCTGTGTAACAAAATACATCGAATCCATACTCTGGGGTTTCTAAATTTGGATTCTGTGTAACAAAATACATCGAATCCATACTCTGGGGGTTTCTAAATTTGGATTCTGTGTAACAAAATACATCGAATCCATACTCTGGGGGTTTCAAAATTTGGATTCTGTGTAACAAAATACATCGAATCCATACTCTGGGGGTTTCAAAATTTGGTTTCTGTGTAACAAAATACATCGAAACCATACTCTGGGGTTTCTAAATTTGGATTCTGTGTAACAAAATACATCGAATCCATACTCTGGGAGTAGTAGAAAATGGATCGATCTGGGACAACATAGAACAACATTAGTCAACTCAGGAGCCCCTGGGAAATTGACCATCGTACACCGTGAGCCTACGGTCTTTTACGACCTCCATTTTAGGGGTGAATTTAATCCCTTTTATGAGCACTTTTAAGGGGGTGTATTCGTTCTCTTTTATGACCACTTTTAAGGGGTGAACTCGTTCCCTTTTACGAGCCCCCTGAGAAATTGACCACCGTACACCGTGAGCCCACGGTCTAGTATGACCTCCATTTTAGGGGTGAACTCGTTCCCTTTTATGAGCATTTTTTCAACATAGCAGACAACTCCATTTTAGGGGTGATTTTATTCCCTTTTATGACCACTTTTTAGGGGGTGTATTCGTTCTCTTTTATGAGCACATTTTAAGGGGTGAACTCGTTCCCTTTTATGAGCATATTTTTCAACCCCTATTTGAATTACGAACACATAACATAACAACGGTGTACTCGTTTTCAACCCCTATTTTAACATAGGAGATAACACGTAAGATTACGAACACATAGAAGAGAAGATAACACATAACACTACGTAACATACAGCAGAGGAGATAACACATAAGAGTACGTAACATAACAAGGGTGTATTCATTCCCTTTTATGAGCATATTTTCCAACCCCTATTTTAACATAGGAGATAACACATAAGATTACGAACAGATAGAAGAGAAGATAACACATAACACTACGTAACACACAGCAGAACAGATTACACAAAACAGTACGTAACAAAACAAGGGTGTATTCATTCCCTTTTATGAGCATATTTTTTAACCCCTATTTTAACATAGGAGATAACACATAAGATTACGAACACATAGAAGAGAAGATAACACATAACACTATTTTAACATAGCAGATAACATATAAGATTACGAACACATAACATAGCAAGGGTGTACTCGTTCCCTTTTATGCGCATATTTTCCAACCCCTATTCTGAACATAGCAGATAACACATAGAAGAGCAGATAACACATAGCACTATTTTAACATAGTAGGTAACAAAAGATTACGAACACATATAAGAGCAGAAGACTACATAACATAGCAGGCCTCCATTTTAGGGGTGAACTCGTTCTCTTTTATGAGCATATTTTTCAACCCCTATTTTAACATAACAGAAGTGACATAAGAATACATAACTCATTCCAACCCTTATTTTAACATAACGAGCAAAGATTACAATCGAACACCCACGGTCTACAGATAATCATTTTAGAGGGTGTATTCATTCATTGTCTTTGATGACCATTTTTTTCATCCCTAATGAAATTACATAGGAGAGCAGATAATACATAAGATTCGTTCCCTTTTATGAACACTTTTTAGGGGGTGAACTCGTACCCTTTTATGATTACTTTTTCAACCCCTATTTGAACATTTTAACATAGCTGAAATGACATAAGCATGTCCTCAAACTACTGACCATCGTGAACAAAGGTCAAACTCGAAAACGAAACAACATATCGAGGTGCTGTTTCCACATTTAGCAATTGGTCATCAAAAAAGTACTGACCATCAAGGTCAAAAATTAAAACTCGAAAACAGAGCCACATTTAGTAATTGGTCATCAGGTACTACATGTCCCAAAATTAGTGGCCATCGAGGTCAAAGGTCAAAATACTTAAAACCCAACAACTCGAAATCGGATCCACATACTCAGGTGCTGTTTCCACATTGAGTAATAGGTCATCAGGTACCACAAGTTCCAAAATAGTGGCCATCGAGGTCAAAGGTCAACATACTTAAAACCTAATTACTCGAAAATGGATCCCCATATTGAGGTGGTGTTTCCACATTGAGTAATAGGTCATCAGGTACCACAAGTTCCAAAATAGTGGTCATCGAGGTCAAAGGTCAAAATACTTAAAACCCAATAACTCGAAAACGAAGCAACGTATTGAGGTGGTTTCCAAATCTAGTAATAGGTCATCAACTAGTGCAAGTTCCAAAATAGTGACCATCGAGGTCAAAGGTCAAAATACTTGAAACCTAATAACTCAGAAACGAAGCCACATATTGAAGTGCTGTTTCCAAATCTAGTAATTGGTTATCAACTACTACAAGTTCCAAAATAATGACCATCGAGGTCAAAGGTCAACATACTTAAAACCAAATAACTCTTAAATGGATCCACATATTGAGGTGCTGTTTCCAAATCTAGTAACTGGTCATCAACTACTACAAGTTCCAAAATAATGACCACCGTGGTCAAAGGTCAAAGTACTTAAAACCCAATAACTCGAAAACGGAGCCAAGTATTGAGGTGCTGTTTCCAAATCTGGTAATTGGTCATCAGGTACTACAAGTTTCAAAATAATGATCATCGAGGTCAAAGGTCAACATACTTAAAACCTAATAACACGAAAACTGAGCCACATATTGAGATGCTGTTTCCACATTTAGTAATCGACCACCAACTACTACAAGTTCCAAAATAATGATCATCGAGGTCAAAGGTCAACATACTTAAAAACTAATGACTCGAAAACTGAACAAAATATTGAGGTGGTGTTTCCACATTGAGTAATAGGTCATCAGGTACCACAAGTTCCAAAATAGTGACCATCGAGGTCAAAGGTCAAAATACTTGAAACCTAATAACTCAGAAACGAAGCCACATATTGAAGTGCTGTTTCCAAATCTAGTAATTGGTTATCAACTACTACAAGTTCCAAAATAATGACCATCGAGGTCAAAGGTCAACATACTTAAAACCAAATAACTCTTAAATGGATCCACATATTGAGGTGCTGTTTCCAAATCTAGTAACTGGTCATCAACTACTACAAGTTCCAAAATAATGACCATCGAGGTCAAAGGTCAAAGTACTTAAAACCCAATAACTCGAAAACGGAGCCAAGTATTGAGGTGCTGTTTCCAAATCTGGTAATTGGTCATCAGGTACTACAAGTTTCAAAATAATGATCATCGAGGTCAAAGGTCAACATACTTAAAACCTAATAACACGAAAACTGAGCCACATATTGAGATGCTGTTTCCACATTTAGTAATCGACCACCAACTACTACAAGTTCCAAAATAATGATCATCGAGGTCAAAGGTCAACATACTTAAAAACTAATGACTCGAAAACTGAACAAAATATTGAGGTGCTGTTTCCACATTTAGTAATCGGTCACCAAAGACCACATGTCTCAAAAGTGTCAACCATCGAGGTCAAACTCGAAAACGGAGCCAAATATTGAGGTGGTGTTTCCACATTTAGTAATAGTTCAACAATCACTGCAAGTTCCAAATAATGACCATCGAGAGCTTGTAAACGGAGCAACGGATAAATTTTGTACAAAGCAGAAAAAGTTTAGGAGGAATAAATTTGAGTGGCCTATTGAATTTTGTACCAACGAGAAATGCCATTTTAACTAGCTGAGAATTATATGTCTTCTTGTACTAATTAAATAAACGAAGGAATATTGTACCAATGAAAAATGCCATTTTTTCTAGACCATGTTCTAATATTTAAACAAACGAAGGGGTGAATTTGAGTGACCTATTCAATTTTGCACCAATGAGAAATAACGGCGTATTTCAAATCATTTTGTACTATTTAAATAAACAAACAATCGGATAAATTTAACCGGCTCAGAAGTGTACTATTTAAACAAACGAAGGTCTCTTGAGTGAGATTTCCAATTTTGTAGCAAGAAGGACTATTTTCTAACTAAGTCAGATACTCAAATTTGGATGGAGTGTTTAGTTTTGTACGAACCAGAAAAATTTGATTGGATTATTTCCTTAGGTACCAACTGGAAAAGTGAAGGGCCATTATTCAAATAAACGAAGGAATAGAGTATTTAGTTTTTTACAGGGCAAAAAGGAGTGAAGAATTAATAAAATTTGAACGGAATATTTTCTTTTGTACCAACTGGAATGTTCTATTTTTGTATCAATCAGAAAAAAACGAAGAAGAGCCATTTTAACAAGTTCATATTTTCTGTAACGAAAGAATAGTTTCGATGTTCTACTTTTTATACCAACGAGAAAAAATGAACTAGCTGAATATTTAAATAAACGAAAGAATAAATTTAAGTGACCTATTCAATTTTGTACTACTCAAATAAACAATGGAGTATTTAGTTTTGCTCATTTTGGAGTATTCAAATAAACAAAGGAATTATAACTTGTGTCAACTCTAAAATTAATTAAATGAAGTAATGCATTTGAAAAACCGAAGTTGAGTATTTTATACCATTTTGTATAATTTCAACAAACAAAGGATCATTTTATATCATTTTAAACTAGTCTAATAAACGAAGGCATAAATATGATTGAGCTATTTAATTTTGTATCAACCAAATGATTTTCACGAAAGAACAAAATTGTACTAATCAGAAAAAGCGAAGAAGACCCATTTTAACTAACTGAGAATTTCTGTACCTTTTTGTACTATTTAAACAAACGATGGGATAAATTTGAGTGACCTGTTTTTGTACTAACCAGAAAAATCGAAGAAGGTACCTTTATACTAGCTCAGTAGAATTTGAGTAGTACAAAATGTACATAAAATAGACCTTCTCCGTTTTTTTAATTGCAAACAAAATTTTTTCTACTTGGTATAAAATTGAGTAGGTCACTCAGTTTTAATAGCACAAAAGGTACAAATTGACATTCTTTGCTTAAGCCACTCAAAATTTATTCTTTCGTTTCTTTGAGTTGGTTAAAATGGAACTTCTTCGCTTTTTTTCGTGGTTGGTACAAAACTAAATAGGCCATCTAAATTTATTCCTTGGTTTATTTGATTAGTACAAAATGTTAATTCTTTTCTTTTCCTGCTTGTTTTCAAAACTGAATAGGTCACAAAAATTTATTCCTTCGTTTATTTGATTAGTACAAAATGGTATAAAAATCTGAGCTAGCTAAATTGGACCTCCTTCGCTTTCTTCGTTTATTTAAATAGCACAAAAAGGTATAAGATGCTGAGTTATTTAAAATGGTATTTCTTGTTGATACCAAATTGAATAGGTCACTCAAATTTATTCATTTGTAGATTTGTGTAGCACAAAAATACTCAGCTAGTTAAAATGGCCCTTCTTTGCTTTTCTTCTGATTGGTATAAAATTGAATAGATCACTCAAATTTGTTCCTTCGTTTATTTAAATAGCACATAAAGGTATAAAATGATCCTTCTTCGCCTTTTGTGGTCAGTACAAATTCTTTCTTTTTCTGCTTGGCACAAAAAAATAATACTCCATCCAAATTTAGTTTTTTCATTTGTTTGAATGGCACAAAAGTACAGAAATTCTGAGCTAGTTAAAATGATCCTTCTTCGGTTTTTTTGTTTATTTGAATACTACTGAGCTGGTTAAAATGGCATTTCACGCTGGTACAAAAAGTAGGACACCTAAACAAAACGTATATAAATTCTGAGCTAGTTAAATTGGTCTTTTTTCACTTTTTTCTTTCGTTTATTTGAGTAGTACAAAATGGTTCTTCTTTGTTTGGTATAAAAAGTAGAACACCCAAATTTGTTCTTTCGTTCATTGGGCTAGTACAAAGGTACATAAATTCTGAGTTAGCTAAATTGAACCTTCTTCGATTTTTCTGGTTAGTACAAAAAACAGGCCACTCAAATTTATCTCATCGTTTGTTTAAATAGTACAAAAAGGTACAGAAATTCTCAGTTAGTTAAAGTGGGTCTTCTTCGCTTTTTCTGATTAGTACAATTTTGTTCTTTCATGAACATACTCAGCTAGTTAAAATGATCCTTTGGTTGTTACAAAATTAAATAGCTCACTCATATTTATGCCTTCGTTTATTAGACTAGTTTAAAATGATATAAAATGATCATTTTTTGCTTATTCCTTTGTTTGTTGAAATAATACAAAATGCTATAAAATACTCAACTTCGGTTTTTCAAATTAAATAGCTCACTCAAATGCATTACCTCGTTTAATTGATTTTAGAGTTGACACAAGTTATAATTCCTTTGTTTATTTGAATACTCCAAAATGGTGCAATTTCTTTTTTTCTCGGTGGTACAAAAGTAAATACTTCATTGTTTATTTGAGTAGTAAAATTCTGAGCCAGTTAAAATGCCATTTCTCATTGGTACAAAATTGAATAGGTCACTTAAATTTATTATTTCGTATATTCAGCTAGTTCATTTTTTTCTCGTTGGTATAAAAGTAGAACATCGAAATTATGAACTTGTTAAAATGATCCTTCTTCGGGTTTTCTGATTGATACAAAAATAGAACATTTCAGTAGTTCAAAAGTTACATAATGGTCAATTTTCGTTTGTTTAAACAGTACATAATGAGCTAGTTAAAGTAGCTCTTCTTCTCTTTTTCAGTTGGTACAAAAGAAAATAATCCACCTAAATTTTATTCATTCTTCACTTATTTTTTCTGGTATTCCTTCGTTTATTGAAGTAATACAAAATGGTATAAAATGGCATTTCTCGTTGGTATAAAATTTGTCCTTTCGTTTGTTTAAATAATACAAGATGATTTAAAATTCTCAGCTAGTTAAAATGAAATATCTTTGCTTTCTTTCTCGAAGTAAGCCAGTCATATTTATTCATTCTTCACTTTTCTATGCTTGATACAAAATTGAATAGGTCACACAGATTTTGTTTAAAGTTATTAAGGCTTAAATATTTGACCATTGACCTTGATAGTCAGTACTTTTGGAACATGTAATAGTTGATGACGTATCACTAGATTTGGAAACATCACCTCAATACGTTGCTCTGTTTAAGAGTTATTCGCGTTTTTAAATTTTTCACCTCGATGTTCATTATTTTTGGAACTTGCAGTGGTTGATGACGAATTACTAAATGTGGCAACAGGACCTCAATATGTGGATCCATTTTCGACTTATTAGGTTTTAAATTTTGACCTTGGAACTCGATGGTCATTATTTTGAAACTTGTAGTACCTGATGACCAATTACTAAATGTAGCAACAGCACCTCAATATGTGAATCCATTTTCGAGTCATTAGGTTTTAAGTATTTTGACCTTTGACCTCGATGGTCATTATTTTGGAACTTGCAGTGGTTGATGACCAATTACTAAATGAGGAAACGTCATCTCAATATGTGGCTCCGTTTTCGAGTTATTAGGTTTTAAGTATGTTGACCTTTGACCTCGATGATCATTATTTTGGAACTTGTAGTAGTTGATGACCTATTACTCAATGTGGAAACAGCACCTGAGTATGTGGCTCCGTTTTCGAGATATTAGGTTTTAAGTATTTTGACCTTTGTCCTCGATGGTCATTATTTTGGAACTTGTAGTACCTGATGACCAATTGCTAAATGTGGAAACAGCACCTCAATATGTGGCTCAGTTTTCGTGTTATTAGGTTTTAAGTATGTTGACCTTTGACCTCGATGATCATTATTTTGAAACTTGTAGTAGTTGGTGGTCGATTACTAAATGTGGAAACAGCACCTCAATATATGGCTCAGTTTTCGTGTTATTAGGTTTTAAGTATGTTGACCTTTGACCTCGATGATCAGTATTTTGGAACTTGTAGTAGTTGATGCCCAGGTACTAGATTTGGAAACAGCACCTGAGTATGTGGCTCCGTTTCCGAGATATTAGGTTTTAAGTATGTTGACCTTTGACTTCGATGGTCATTATTTTGGAACTTATAGTAGTTGATGACCAGTTACTAGATTTGGAAACAGCACTTCAATATGTGTCTCAGTTTTCGTGTTATTAGGTTTTAAGTATGTTGACCTTTGACCTCGATGGCCACTAATTTTGGGACATGTAGTACCTGATGACCAATTACTAAATGTGGCTCCGTTTTCGTGTTTTGATCTTTGACCTCGATGGTCAGTACTTTCTTAACATGTACTAGTTGATGACCAATTGCTAAATGTGGAAACACCACCGAGATATATTGTTTTGTTTTTTGAGTTTGACCTTTGTTCACGATGGTCAGTAGTTTGGGGACATGCTTGTGTCATTTCTGCTATGTTAAATTAGGGGTTGGGAACGAAATCAGTGCTACGTTAAAATAGGGGTGGAGAATGTGTTCATAAATTTCTGCTATGTTAAAATGTTCAAATAAGGGTTGAAAAAGTAATCATAAAAGGGAACGAGTACACCCCCTAAAAAGTGTTCATAAAAGGGAACGAATCTTATGTATTATCTGCTCTGCTATGTAATTTCAATTAGAGGTGGAAAAATGGTCATCAAAGAGAATAAATGAATACACCCTCTAAAATGATTATCTGTAAACCGTGGGTGTTCGATTGTAATCTTTGCTCGTTATGTTAAAATAAGTGTTGGAATGAGGTGGTGTACTCGTTCTCTTTTATGAGCATATTTTTCAACCCCTATTTTAACATAGGAGATAACACATAAGATTACGAACACATAGAAGAGAAGATAACACATAACACTACGTAACACACAGCAGAGCAGATAACACATAAGAGTACCTAACATAACAAGGGTGTATTCATTCCCTTTTATGAGCATATTTTTCAACCCCTATTTTAACATAGGAGATAACACATAAGATTACGAACACATAGAAGAGAAGATAACACATAACACTACGTAACACACAGCAGAGCAGATAACACATAAGAGTACCTAACATAACAAGGGTGTATTCATTCCCTTTTATGAGCATATTTTTCAACCCTTATTTTAACATAGCAGAAATTACACTGAAACTATGAACACACAGCAGAACAGATAATACATAGCACAGCTAATAAAAGAGCATGGCTTATTTTCCAACCCCTATTTTAACATAGCAGAAATTACACTGAGACTATGAACACACAGCATTTTAGGGTGGACTCGTTCTCCAACCCCTACGAACACATAGCAGAGGTGTATTCGTTTTCAACCCCTTAGCATAAGACTATGTAACACATAGCAGAGCAGATAATAAACACAACAACCTCCATTTTAGGGGTGTATTCATTCCCTTTTATGAGCATATTTTCAATATATATATATATATATATATATATATATATATATATATATACAGTGGCGTATCCAAGGGGGGAGCTATAGGGGCTATAGCCCCCCCTGACGCTCAAGTATACACTGGATAAAATGGGCTTCGATCCTGCTTTACACTGGATAAAACGGCAAAATATGATTTGGCCCCTTCCTTGATCATATCCTGGATCCGCCGCTATGTTATGTGTTCGTAATCTTATGTGTTATCTCTCATGTTAAAATAGGGGTTGAAAAATATGCTCATAAAAGGGAACGAGTTCACCCCTAAAATGGAGGTCGTAAAAGAGAACTAGTACACCCTTTAAAAAGTGCTCATAAAAGAGAACGAGTTCACCCTGCTATGTTATGTAGTCTTATGCTCTTATATGTGTTCGTAGGGGAATGAATATTATGTATTCTCTGCTATGTTAAAATAGGGGTTGGAAAATAAGCCATACTCTTGTATTAGCTCTGCTATGTTTAAATAGGGGTTGAACCCTTGTTATGTTACGTACTCTTATGTGTTATCTGCTCTGCTGTGTGTTACGTACTCTTATGTGTTATCTGCTCTTCTATGTGTTCGTAATTAAAATAGGGGTTGAAAAAGTGCTCATAAAAGGAAACGAGTTCACCCTTAAAATGTGCTCGTAAAAGAGAACGAGTTCACCCCTGAAAAAGTGTTCATAAAAGGGAACGAGTTCAATCTGCTCTGCTATATGTTACGTAGTGTTATGTGTTATCTGTTCTGCTGTGTGTTCGTAATATTATGTGTTATCTCCTATGTTAAAATAGGGGTTGAAAAATATGCTCATAAAAGAGAATGAATACACCCTTGTTATGTTAGGTACTCTTATGTGTTATCTGTTCTGCTGTGTGTTACGTAGTGTTATGTGTTATCTGCTTTGCTATGTGTTCGTAATTAACATAGGGGTTGGAAAAATATGCATTTGAGTGAGCTATTTAAATTGAAAAACCGAAGCAGGATCATCTTATACCATTTTGTATTATTTCAACAAACAAAGGAATAAATTAAGCAAAAAAAAGTTATATTATTTTAAACTAGTCTAATAAACGAAGGCATAAATATGAGTGAGCTATTTAGCTTTGTACGAACCAGAAAAAAGTGAAGAAGACCCATTTTAACTAACTGAGAATTTCTGTGACTTTTTGTACTATTTAAACAAACGATGGGATAAATTTGAGTGACCTGTTTTTTGTACTAACCAGAAAAATCGAAGGAGGTACCTTTGTACTAGCCCAATGAACGAAAGAACAAATTTGGGTGTTCTACTTTTTTATACCAAACAAAGAAGAACCATTTTGTACTACTCAAATAAACGAAAGAAAAAGTGAAAAGAGTCCTTTTTAACTAGCGCAGAATTTCTGTAACGCAAAAATTAATTTGGATGGAGTAACAAGAAAGAGAGCAAAGATATGCCATATTAACTATTTAAATAAACGAAGGGATAAATTTAAGTGATCTATTCCATTTTGTACCAAGGAGAATGCCATTTTTTATCTAGCTTAGAATTTCTAGTGCATGTTGTATTATTTAAACAAAACGAAGGGCTAATTTTGAGAAAGCGGACATGAACCATTTTACTCAAATTTGGATGGAGTATTTATCTTTGTATGAACCAGAAAAAAATGAAGAAGGTTCAATATTTCTATACAATTTTGTACTACCCAAATAAACGAAATTTTATTTTTGACCAATCACAAGAAAATCAAAGAAGGGTCATTTTAACTAGCCAAGCAGAAAAAAGGAAAGAATTAACAATTTGTACTAACCAGAAAAGGAGAAGAAGGATCAGCATTCTATACTTTTTGTGCCATTTATTGGGGTGTCCTATTTCCTTTTATACCAACGAGAACCATTTTTAACTGGCTTAGAATTTTATGCCTTTTTGTAAAATTTGTATCAAACCGAAAAAAGCAAGGAAATACCATTTTAAATAGCTCAGCATGTTACAGCTTTTTATGTTTTTGGTCTACCCAATTTCTTGACCATGTTGTACTATTTAAACAAACGAAGGAATAAATTTGTGTGACCTATTCACTTTTATAGCAAGCAGAAAAAGGAAAGAATAAATTTGAGTGGCTTAAGCAAAGAAGGTCAATTTATACCTTTTTGGTACAGAAAGTCTGCGCTAGTTAAAATTGTGTTCCTTTGATTTCTTTCTCATTAATACAAAAGTAAATAAGCCACTCAAATTTATTCCTTCTTCACTTCTTTTTCTGCTTTGTACAAAATTGAATAAATCACACAAATTTACTAAATGAGGAAACGTTATCTCAATAAGTGGTTTCATTTACGAGATTGACTTTTGACCTCGATGACAATTATTTTTGAAACTTTTAGTAGTTGATGACCAATTACTAGATTTGGAAACACCACCACGATACTTGGCTCCGTTTTCGAGTTTTGACCTTTGACCACGATGGTCATTATTTTGGAAACTTGTAGTAGTTGATGACCAATTACTATATGTGGAAACAGCACCTCAATATGTGGATCCATTTTCGTGTTATTAGGTTTTAAGTATTTTGACCTTTGACCTCGATGGTCATTATTTTGGAACTTGTAGTATTTGATGACCAATTACTAAATGTGGAAACACCACTTCGATATTTGGCTCCGTTTTCGAGTTATTAGGTTTTAAGTATGTTGACCTTTGACCTCGATGGTCACTATTTTGGAACTTGTAGTAGTTGGTGGCCGATTACTAAATGTGGAAACAGCACCTCAATATGTGGCTCAGTTTTCGTGTTATTAGGTTTTAAGTATGTTGACCTTTGACCTCGATGCTCAGTACTTTCTTAACATGTACTAGTTGATGACCTATTACTAGATTTGGAAACACGACCTCAATATGTGGCTCCGTTTTCGAGTTATTAAGTTTTAAGTGTCATACAAAGGGCGTATCCCACAACCTATAAGACCCAGATAAAATTAAGTATGATATTTGTAATCAGCATGTCCGAAAACCCTCATATACCGAGTTTCATCCAAATCGGTTAAAATTGTCATAGAAAGTGCGTACCCCACATAAACTATAAGACCCAGATAAAAATAAGTATGATATTTGTAATCAGCATATCCGAAAACCCCCATATACCGAGTTTTACCCAAATCGGTTAAAATTGTCATACAAAGAGCGTATCCCACATAAACTATAAGACCCAGATAAAAATAAGTATATTTGTAATCAGCATGTCCGAAAACCCCCATATACCGAGTTTCACCCAAATCGGTTAAAATTGTCATAAAAAGGGCGTATGCCACATAAACTATAGGACCCAGGTAAAAATAAGTATGATATTCGTACTCAGCATGCTCGAAAACCCCCATATGCCGAGTTCCATCCAAATCGGTTCAAAGAGTGTATCGAATCGCTATGTTACATAGGTATTCATTGTCTTAAAATAGGGGTTGAAAAAAAAATGTAATTTCTGCTATGGTAAAATAGGGGATGGAAAAGTAATTATAAAATAGAACGAGTCCACCCCTAAAATGGAGGTTTTTGTGTGTTACGTACTCTCAGTGTAATTTCTGCTATGTTCAATTAGGGGTGGAGAAAATGAATACATCCCCTGTGCTATGTCCACCATGTTTCGTAGTCTCTGTCATGTTGAAATAGGGGTTGGAAAATATGCTCATAAAAGGGAATAAATTCACCCCAAAAATGGAGGTTGTTGTGTTTATTATCTGCTCTACTATGTGTTCGTAACTGTTATGTTGCATAGTCTTATGCTAAGGGGTTGAAAACGAATACACCTCTGCTATGTGTTCGTAGGGGTTGAAAAATATGCTCATAAAAGAGAATGAGTCCACCCCTAAAATGGAGGTTGTTGTGTGTTACGTAGTCTTATGCTCTGCTATGTGTTCATAGTCTCAGTGTAATTTCTGCTATGTTAAAATAAGGGTTGGAAAATAAGCCATGCTCTTTTATTAGCTGTGCTATGTATTATCTGTTCTGCTATGTGTTCATAGTCTCAGTGTAATTTCTGCTATGTTAAAATAGGGGTTGAAAAATAAGCCATGTTCTTTTATTAGCTGTGCTATGTATTATCTGTTCTGCTGTGTGTTCATAGTCTCAGTGTAATTTCTGCTATGTTAAAATAGGGGTTGAAAAATATGTTCATAAAAGAGAACGAGTACACCCTTGTTATGTTATGTACTCTTATGTGTTATCTGTTCTGCTGTGTGTTACGTAGTGTTATGTGTTTTCTCTTCTGTGTGTTCGTAATTAACATAGGGGTTGGAAAAGTGCTCATAAAAGGGAACGAGTACACCCCCTAAAATGTGCTCGTAAAAGAGAACGAATACACCCCCTAAAAAGTGCTCATAAAAGGGAACAAATTCACCCCTAAAATGGAGGTCGTAAAAGACCGTGGGCTCACGGTGTACGATGGTCATTTTCCCAGGGGCTCGTGAGTTGTCCTAGGTTGTTCTATTATGAGCCAGATCGATCCATTTTCTACTACTTCTGGGGTTTCAAAATTTGGTTTCTGTGTAACAAAATTCATCGAATCCATACCCTGGGGTCTGATGCACACAACTTTTGTATTTTGCATAGATTTATTATGTGTATCCTCCCTATCCAAAATCGCTGAAGCTTTAGGCCGATAACAAATAATTGACACGATCGATCTTCCTGGGGTCTCAAAATTTGGATTCTGTATAGGAAAATACATCGAATCCATACCCTGGGGTCCGGTTCACAGAACTTTTTTTTGCGTGTATTTGTGTGTGTGTGGCTGTTTTCTTATGAGTGAGTTTTTGCAATTGCATGATCCGACATTATATCGACAAGGGTTATTGACTTTTCTTTTTCAGATTTCGCTACAAGCGCCATATGACCTGCAAACCGTATACACATAGTCATTCTATTTCCTACATAAATTTCTTCATTTTGTAGGCTCTTTTTGACTCTTTCTTCTAGATAGATATTAAATAATATAGGTGAGAGACAGTATCCTTGTCGAACTCCCCTTCAAATTGCAGTTTCCTCTATCATTTTCTCCCTTATTCTAACAATTACTTATTGGTTCATATATAAGTTTCTTATGAAGCTAAATATGGTGAAATTAATTAATATTGTTGAGTTATGAAATTCAAAATAAGACATTTTTTTTATTTTTCCCCATTAAGTTTCTTTCATCTGAAATGTTTGTACTAGTTCATTTCTCCTTCATAGAAATTGAAAAGGTTAATGAATAAAATCTATGTACAGTGAAACCTGTCGACTTGGCCACCTCTCTAAGTTGGCCACCTACTTATCTTGGCCTAGTTCGTCTTGAACCTGCATTTTCCCATAAGACATTCGTTACTTACTACTCTATAAGTTGGCCACCTGTCTATCTTGGAAGTTGGCTACACTGAAGCAATGTTTACCCTATGATGATAATGATAAATTTACCTGCGTATCTTGGCCACGAAAAATACAGTTTTGTTATTTTTCTTAACTCTTTCGAATTCCCATATGAGAGGCAGATGTTCTGTATTTGTGACTGGGCACAAAGAAGCATAGATTCGCACGATTTGTTCTTGGAGGTCAATGGCCAGAACACTACCCTCATAAAAGGGTGGTAAAGGAAGATGTGACTAAGAAAAAGCACGTAGAGGAATTCAGGAAAAGGTCGTACGTATTTGTTTACCCTGTCTGTTTTGGTAAAACCATTAGCTATATCGGCTCCTTTCATCAGTAGGAAACTTGAGTAATTCCGGAAAATTCTCAAGGTTAAAGCTCAATTGTCATTTATTGGCACCTGACTGGATGTCAAAAGGTAGCGGAGGTTTTGAGATATGAATTCCCTCAAGATTTTCTCAAAACATTTTTTGCTCCGAGAGAAACACTTCTATTAGTTCATTAACAAGAGGTAGTTAACTACAATATTAGAATGTGCATATCTGCCAAAAAGAATAAAGCAAATATGTGTAGAATGAACCACCATTCAGTAACAACTGAAAAGAAATCATATAAATTGCATATGAATTTCTCAACTTATAACTTAGCTTTTCTTGTTTTCAATCTGAATAACTCAGTGTGCTGTAATATCAATTTTAATAAACTGCGTACATACACTTCTATTTCATGGTTGTTTGTGTTATTTTGTTTTCAATCCGAATAATCCAATGTACCAGACTAGTTTTCAGGAAGAGAAAGGTATGCATATATATTAAAAATACTATCAAGAGCGCCGATCCTGAGGGACCGAGGGGGCCTGCCCCCCTCCCCCCAAAGCTCATGTGGCCCCTATTTTATTTATGAGTATACAGTATTTGGTATAATTTGAGTGCAATTTGTCTTAAAATCTTCATATATATACCGGTACCTTCTGCATTTGAATGCCCCTCCCCCAAATTTACGGAGAAATCGGCGCTCTTGCATACTATAGTAATATTTTCTAGTAGTGTATATTTTTATGATTAGTCTATATACATTATTTATAAGTAGCTGTCGTGCCACTGCTTATTAAAATTTTACAATCAAGTAATACTAGAAATCCTATTCTAAAAATACACAAATCACACTTATTTTCTGTAAGTTGACCACCTGTCTAAGTTGGCCACTTTTCGATGGAACCAATGGTGGCCAACATAGACAGGTTTCACTGTATTGCTGTAGGTGCGGGAAACGTCTTCCGCAACAACAACAACAACAACAAAAAAAAAAAAAGTGTATCAGGGACTTCTATCAGAGATTGCAATGCGGACCTTCCGGCTGTCTTGTCGCCACTCAACGTCACGAATACGTCCACGCTTACATGGCAGAGTATGACTACAACCTCTTGGAGAGTAATTTTGTAACAAAAGAACGTCTAACGAAATATGCTGAGGATAGTGGTAGGCAAGTGGAGCCCGAAGTGTTGTTCATCTTGTTCAAAACTGAGCCACCCCGCATTTCTTCTTTATTACTGTCGCATTAGGTAATAATACGTATAAGACACGTTTCCAAGAGGATTCAAGAGGGACGTTTAAGGAGTGTGCTGAGGGTAGTGGTGAACAAGTGCCGTTTGAACTGGTATTCAACCTTCACTTCCCACCTATTCCTGTTGCATAAAATATCAATTTAAGAAAAAACAATGTTTAATGGGGCATGATGAGGATAGTGGTAGACGTGTGGAGGTTTAGCTTTTCAGTTGTTCCACACAAAACCACCCTGCATTTCTCATGTATTAGTGTAGCATAATACAGCAGTGCAAGTCATGTTATTAAGAGAACTACTAATCAACTTTAAGGAAGTGAGGTGAGAATAGTGATGGACAAGTGGAGCCCAAAGTGTTGTTTACCTCGTTGCAGACTAAGCCACCCCATATTTCTAATCTATTACTGTAAGGTAATATGCTGATTATTGTGGTGGCTAAATAAGGTAATAATGAAAGACATGTTTTTAAAAGAATTTATAAACGTTTTTAAAAATATGCTGATTATTGTGGTGGACAAATGGAGATCGAAGTGTTGTTCTCATAGTTCCAGACTGAGCCACCCATCATTTACCATCTATTTCTCTGGGATAATCTAACAATTTAAGAGAATTACGAAAACAACATCCTGTTTAGGATGATCACTATATAGAAAAGGATAAATAACCTATGTCAGTTTTAATATTAGAGTTGAGCACTCTCCGTGTGAGGAAAACAACTTATTGATCAAGCCTATTATTGCTAAAGTACCAGAACAATTACTTCGTTACAACAGTAGAGGCAAATTTTAATCCTAAAATTACTCACAGAGTAAGTTTCTAACTTTATGCTTCAAATGTTTTTGAAGTATTTTATATTTAGTTTCATTTTCTTCACTTGACACTAATTGGTTTGATGTGTAGTTAGGTTACACTTCTTTGCTGAAATTATAGAAATTTTGTTTCTATGGAAACATGCATTAAATACATGGGATAAGACTTTCGTTTAAATTAAATAACTCACAAGTATTGTTATAAATATTATCGATAAGGAAGTTGGGCTTTCAGCTAATGAAAATTTGGGGAAAACATATGTATTAAAATAATTTCTATCCCACCTTTCAAGTTGTTTTTATTGCTTTCTAGATCTAGAGGTAGAATTACATATTGACAAAATAATTTAATGGAAATTTGCCATAAATATATACATTAAAATATTTTTCATTTCATCATTTTGAATTGTTTTGTATTACCTTTTTGATTTGGGGACACACTTACGTGTTGGTGAAGTAATTTGTCACTTTCTTCTTGGTACAAACTATAGTAATAATGAATTATTTTTAAAGCCCACATATTTTGTACAAACTTCATATGATTTCACAAGAAAGCGATGTGATCATCTTTTCCTACGCAAGTTGTCTTATTTTGAACTACTTTTGAGGGCAAGAAGGTTGTGCGTTTGAACGCTGCGTATTTGCTGGAAAAATACAGGTATCATTTGCTTCTCTGCAATTCAAAATAAGTGATTGTACATAGTTTACTTGCGACGGTCATTTGGTTATTTTCACGCTGGCTTAGTGGTAGAGAGCTTACCTATGATATGTGGAGTCACTGATTCGATTCCCAGCCAAGTAGGCGTCGGTAGACCACTAATAGGCAACTAGCGACCTCTCGCTAAAAATTTACTGCCCCGGATCGACGATCCGCGGTGGCTCCACTTCTGTTTCGAAAATTATACCACCAGCGGCCCACCAATGGCAGAGATGCGACGAAACACCAATGAACTATAAAATTACTCCCCAAGATCTTTTAAATCGTTTAAAATATGTGATTTGTTTACATTAAGATGAGTCTAAAAACACTGAAAAAAGTACCTTCGGTTGGGCACGAACCACCAAACTTGTTATTACTAGGCGCGTGGTCTTCCATCTTCGCCACACAGCTGATGAAGAAAACCTCGCTTGTAGAGAGACAAATCGTTGATTTTTTTAAAATTTGGTCAGAGTGCTCCTTTAACCGTACATATTCGACAATATAAACGTTTGGGATCAGATAAAATGCGTTTACCATGTCATTTTGCCACAAAACTAGCCTTTCGTTCACTGGGGGCTCCGCCCCCAGACCCTCACATTTGCTCAGCCTACGGCCTCGAATCTCTTTCGTTTCAGCCTTTGCATCAACAGTGAATTTTGTGAATTTGCTCTTCATATTTCCTGAATTTGCCTAGCTGGGGGTTACAAGGCTACAATCATGCCAAATTTCATCATTCTAATCCTGCCGAAAGTGCCTAAGCATTTCGGGGTGTAGAAGACGTTCTATATAAATAACATGGGAAAGATTTTTCAGTTCCCCATAAAACCACTCTAAATTTAGAAACTTCTACTTTCACTGATTTACATAGTTAATGGCAACAAAATCGTACAAGCATACCAAATTTCACGTTTGTATTCCCATTTCAGGTACCTAACTATGATATATGTAAAAAAAAAAAAAAAGCCCATTTAAATAATATGGGGAATTTCTTCATCTCCCCTATAGACCCCCTAAAAATAAAAAATATTCACTTTAGGCAATTTTTATGTAGGTTAGTTCCAAAAAGCTACAATCATATCAAATTTAATCATTCAAGCCCTACAGAAAGTGCCCAATAATTTTGAGGTGTAAAAGGTGTCCTATATAAATAACATAGGAAAAATTTTTCAGTTCCCATAAAACCACTGTAAGTTTGAAAATTTTAATTTTTACTGATTTACTTAAATAATACTAACAAAAACTTACAAGCATACCGAATTTCAAGTTTTTACTCCTATTCTAAGTACCTAAAACATGAGATTATATGTCCAAAAGAAGACCCATTTAAATAACATGTGGAAATTCTTCATCCCCTTTAGACCCACTAAAACTTAGAAATATTCACTTTTGGCAATTTTCCTGTTGGTTAGCTCCGAAATGCTCCAATCATGCCAAATTTTAACTTTCCACGTCAACCGAAAGTACCCCTTTAATTTATGTCAGTTCATGTAGTTTTATATATAGTTAGGATGACGTGCCTCTATTTCATAGTTCTCCAATATTCATTTCCTAATGATCTCGCCAGTTATCATCTAAAATTCATTCAATTATACACGTTAATCTCAAAATTTTTTCACATCATGGTGTAGAGGCAGATATTACTCTTGACCCCCAGAGCTCAATTTAGGAACAATTCAAAAGGGAAACGTAAAATATAATAATAACCGCATGCACATGACTGGCGATAGTTCATGTTGGTCCCTTCTTTGATTCTCCGTGACGAATCGAAGGTGTACGAACCAAAATTAAGGCTTCGCTGCAACGCCGTGGTAACTTCAATACCCTGACTCTAGATATCTGTTTCGACTCGACGAAACCCTGCCACCAGTGGAGGTTAACCTAAAGGGCATATACGTGGGACGTTAAACTGAAAGTTTTCATTTCATTTCATTTAACAGTGAAGGAATGGTTGTACTTACGTAAGTATTATAATTCTTACATTTCCAGTATACACAACTGATTAATCAAGGTAACTCAAGAAAGAGTTAACTAAGTCTCATTATAACGTTGGCCCAGTGTATTCTAGAGTAGATGGGAAGCTTAATATTGCTTTCTTTTGGAATTCGTCTTTATGGTGAATAACTCTTTGAACTCACTTTTAATTACTTTGTGCAATATTATATTACTTGTTAATGCTGACAATTAAGGGTAGAATGTATTCAAGTCTTGGACAGCACGATCCTCGAACCCAGGATCTTTGGTACTATATACTACCATTGTAATAGCTTTTGTAATTAACCCCAAAATGATCAGTAATTTACTACAATAAATAGGTATTGAAAATTACAATTGATTTGCTTTTATTAAATGACTAATGCGTAACAATGCATACCTGTAGTGTCAATAATCTTGTCTAATATGTTGGGTTAAGTAAATCGTGACATTTTCAACGAATCCCAGCATTTCTAACATTTCAATTATCTCTAGATTATTTCTAGATTACGTGTTTGGTAAATATAAAAAGAGCTAATTAACATAGGTTATGTGGGCTTCGAGAAATTCTTAAATTAAGGTTAAAATGACTACAAAACTTCTATTATGCAGAATGGCTTCCCAACTTTGAGGTTTATATTTTTGTTTTATCTTGATAATTAGTTGTGCATTCTGCTCTGATTTCATATGATATTATTTAGTGTAACCTGTTGTTATGTGTTGGTTTAGCGCTATTCTCTCGTATATTTGATTGTTATGTTCTAAACGCATTTCTCATTATGGTAAACACGCTTTCCAGTTCTCCTTCAGATGCAACAGATTCAGTTATTTTTCCTTCTCTTTCGCTAGAAATTTTCTCTGCTTCTCCCGGAGAAAATGCTGAAAAATTCTTATGTGAGTTCGACTGACTAATACAATTGAATACTTGGGACAATTCCACGGTAGCGGGTTTGTTCCTCAGGATCTTGCCAGGACCGCCGTTGTACTGGTGAACATTGCAAGAGGATGAATTAAAAGCGAAGGAGTGGAAGGATATTAGGGATCTCTTTCTTGAACATTTCGGTATCGGTCAGACTACGCTAAATGTATTAGGAACGTACAGGTCTAGAGTTCAGAAACCTGGAGAACCACTTACTGTTTACATATATGTGAAGAAACATCTCGCAGACAAGTTTAACCCGACACGTACATTCAAAGAATTCTGTGTTGATTATGTGTTTAGGTATGTCCCTGGAATATTTACACTATTTTTCACATAGAACATTCGGTAGTTTCGACACTTTTCTACAAGCCGCATGGACCAGACAAAAGCCCGACACGCTGATGCATAAGAAAATCCAGGAACAACCCCACAGCTTTCAGAGTAGTTCTCAGAAACCGGTCATCGTCTCTGAACTTTCACGTACTCGCCCTCCCCCTTCCAACACAGATTCGTATTCGGAACTGGTGGCAGAAAAACTAGAGAAATTGCAGTTGCAATTCAATAGACAGATAAATAGCCGCGCTCAGTTTCATTTTTCTGAACAAGGCAACAGAAATTACAGTTATACTCCTCCAGCCTTTCCCACCACACTACTTCTCCTACACAACACGACACACGTTCGTACTTCCGATCTCGATCTCCCATCCACACCTGTGAGTATTGTAACCGAAGATGCAGCTCTTCTCCTTGTGCTAGACAGGCACATCCTTGCGCAGCACATTCTTGCGGCACATGTTCCAATGGCCCACATTGTGGAACACATTCTGAAAATATTCTTGCCATTGCAAACATGCCCAGACCTCTCAGGCTGAGTGTAATAACAGCTCCCCACCACTCAAGCAAGGTAAACAGAACGTTACTACACAAAGGCAAGACAGTACCATACAGGAAAACACTGCTAAGCACAACTATGGGAACGGAAAGAGAAATAAAAACAAGAAACAATACAACAATAAAAATGGAAACAACAATTTCATGCTGCATACATGAATCAGGCACAGTTTCCTTCGGCCTATCCATCCCCATTTCCATACTACAGTTACCCTCTCCCTTTCCCTGATTATGCCTTACCACCGCATCTGGCAACCCTGATGATGACCAACCCTAATCCTGCTTCTAGACTAAAAAAACTAGGACAGGAACGGAAGATTCAATCTCCCACTGAATCATATACCGATTGTGACAAAACATGCAGGACAAACATGCGCTCTGAACCTCTCGCTTCACAATCTACCGCAATTAAGTTATCAATGGAACAACAAGGCCAATTAAATTACATCACTGGTACTGTGGGGACAGCAAACGTTAAGCTTTTACTCGATTCTGGAGCTGAAGCGAATATTTGTCCATTTTCATCTTTGCCCGCCCATGTTCGTGTATTTCAATTACGTACTTCGCTTTACGGCATATCACAGGTGCCAATAGAACTCACGAAAGCTGCATATTTGAGAGTACGCTTAAATGGCAAATCATTCGCGGTGTTGTTTCGATTAATTCCTTTGCCTAAATTTCCAATTATTCTTTTAATGGATTCTGGAAGGAACATAATTATCAAATGGATTATGTTACTAACACAATTACCCTTGAATGTTTTGGTTGCGAACCACCTCAGAAAAATGCTAAGAAACCAAAAATTCACAAACTTTCTACAGCTCTGGCACAGGAAATAGCAAATAATCAACATTTCACGCTTATTTGCAAATAAGCTATAACAATTCCATCCAAATCATGTTGTATAGTGCCTCTAGAATTCTCTCTAGATATGCCTATTGAAAATTTTCACGTACAAACACCTGTAAACAAATTTCTAAAAAAGTGTTTTATAGTACAAGCAGCTGTTTCAGCTGAGAGCCCAGCGGTTCCCAAAGTGAACATTTCTCGGCTCACAAGACATTTGAAAAAGGGAGCTTCTTTAGCCATAGCGTAACGATTGACGGAAATCCTAGTAAACTCCATTGGGATGACGCTTGTGAGTTTGCTTACCAAGAGATGCGCAAAGCGTCAACTTCTCCTTCTCCTACAAATGTATACAACGCGAAATACCGAAAACGCTGTTCTCTATGATGCATCTTTACTAGGAGTCATTTCGGCATTACTACAGAGAAAAATCGGTGAAAAAGAGTGGAAAGTAGTGATGTGTGCTTCCAGCAGTAGAAAAAAATAAAAACACTTCCCTACGTATGAACTTCAGGTTTATCCTGTGTATTTTTCTTTCAAGAAATTTCACAAGTATTTAGTGGGACAACCGTTTATTGTGTACACTGATAGTACTGGCGTGACAGCCCTGCAAAAGTCTAATCACTTGAGTAGGAAACTTCAGCGTTGGTGTGATTATTTCTCAAATTTTCAGTTCCAAATACATCATATAGCAGGAACTCAGAATGGACTTGCTGATCACATGTCAAGATATCCTCTCCCCACCACTACTGACACATTACAGGACGCAGCTACAGAACTGCATCCACTACACATGTTGGCACTCGATAAAACAACTGATATTGGTTCGTTATTACGGAAGACAATTACTTTGCGAAAATCGTAAAAGTACTAGAAACTGATGATGAGCAACACTCACAATACAAACAGTGGATAAACGCTTATATTTTAGAGAAAAGATTGCTGTACAAACGAATAAAAGCAATACCAGAAGACAGAAAAGTTCTATGTATTCCTACACGACTTCGTAATTATGTTTTCACAAAAATGCATTCAAATGTGTTAAGTCACGTAGGATTTCAGAAAATGGATCTTGTACTCAAATCGAAGTATTTTTTCCCGAACATGAAAAAGTGGGTTTTTCATGAGCTAAAACGTTGTCATGACTGCAGCATGTATAAAAGAGGGTGCAGTCCGCTTAAGCTGCATGTGCAACAACTACACTCACAGACTCTTTTCTTCCTTCTCTATTGATTTATGTGGTAACCTAATGTCATCTAAAGATGTTAACTACCAATTTTTCCACCTCACCACATGTCATGCTCCTTCGTATGTGATAACAGTATCTGTCAAATCACCCACCAGTGACGAGTTCATTGCATCATTTCTTATGGACAAGATCATAACGCCATTCTCTGTTCCATCTATTCTGTATCTCAACCAACAATCTAGCCATAAAAGTCAGAAAACTAAGAATTTTCTGGGTAGTTTGGGTATTACAGTAAAGTACGTGCTTCCGAAAGGTCATTTTTCCTTAGGTTGTGCCGATAGCAGAATCGGTTCAGTTCAAAATGCGTTACGTTTTCTTATGAAAGACTCCCACGCAGACTGGCCTCGTTTTTTACAACTTGACACTCGAACGGTAAAAAAAAAAGTAATTTCAGAACTTGGTTAAAATCCATTTCATGTGGTTTACAGCATTGAGCCAGTTGTTTCCTATTGATCATGTTTTGAACGCCCCTGCTTACCAGCCCTGCAATGAAGAACCCTTAACACGTCTCAGAGACACACGAGACAATGTGTCGTATAAGCGAAATAAAATATTCGAGAGGCAAAAAGCGAAACTGCATTTACAAAAGCCTCCAACTCGCTTTCTTCCAGGTACTAAAGTTGTTATAGAACGCCTATACACTAAAGCAAATGAGTGCAAAAGTCTAGCATGTAAATTTGAAGGGCTGTATTCTGTCATCTCATTGGTTGGTGAGAACGGTTATTTAGTGCAGGATTCCAAGGGAAAAGAAATACAGAAAGAACTGATCAACATACCCAGACAGCAATTTAAGCTTGCTGCAAGTTGCCACAAACTTGCTGTGGCAAGGTCAATTAGCTTGCCGCAAGCTATACTATGCAAGCCAATTAGCTTGCTGCAAGCTTGTGGCAAGCTAGTTAGTTACATCTGGACAAGGCTTGAGCAAGCTTGTCTTCACAAGTCAAATTATCTCAAACGCAATCCAAGTATAAGCGTATTCTCATCAATGGCAAGCTTTATTAAGCTTATTGCAAGCGAAAACACGCCAAACAAGTTATATGGAAGCTTGCAGTAAGCGAATTTAGAAAAAACAGTATGAAATCAGTAAAATTTAACTGTCTGACTAAATCTATGCTACAATATGTTTTCCTCTCGCCTTCCCAATTATTGAAGCAAATGCACAACCGTGAAAACACGCAAGTCTCGGATCCGCTTCAGCAAAACATCAAAATAAGCATAATTGTTACGTTTTAGTTGTGACAAGCAACGTTTTTTTTTTGCTAGCCGGAGGCTAGCTAACCGCTCGAGGGTTGAGGGTTGCGCCCTCTATGGGAAGATGGGTGTCAGTAGAACGAGGGAAGAAAATAATGATGGTTTGTCTATGGGATGTTTTAATACTGACTGTAAGGAAGAAGTTTTAAAATAGGAAAAGGAAAATTTGTGATTTGACAGTTTTATTGATACATTATTTATTTATTTATTTATTTATTAATTACGCTCACTAGGAGATAGGACATTGTGATCTTTGGATCACAATCATGAAAGAATGGGTGATGAACATGATGTGGTGAAGTGCGATACACAGCAGACATAGCACAGGGTTATGTTAGTAAACAGATGTAGGTTATTCTTCTCGCTTGGGGGCTACTCCAAGCATTGATGAAAAACAGTGGGAGCCCATATTAGTGACAGAGGTGTTACTGTGCAAACGATGGACAGATGAAGGATGAGATATCGTCGGTCTTCAATTCTTCGGCTAAGGGGAGATAACGGTGGTTTGGAGGTAGAGTATAGCGGTAGAGAGTAAAGAGCAGTGCTAGAGGTGTGTGGAGAATAGGGTCACAAAGTGGAAAATCTACATGAGCTGTCATCGTATCGGTAAGAAGTGGATGGTGATCCTGAAGACGTGTGGTGATATACTTGATACGGAGAGACTCAAGATGGAAGAGAATATCTGGAAAGGGCATACGTTGATAAAGTTCATGTGTCGGACTAGGTAGTTTGATTCTGTAGGCAATGCGGAGTGCATGTCGTTCCAATATCTTCAATTTATTATAGAATGAGAGAGGTGCGGCGATCCAAGCTAGATGAGCGTATGTGATGACTGGACGTAAAAATACTTTATAGGTGTTTATTACAGTGGTTGGACTGAGACCCCAAGTAGTGCCTGTAAGACGTTTGAGTAAATTAAGACGATTGTAAGCTTTGGTTGTGATATGCTGCAGATGAGCCTTCCAGGTAAGATGTGTGTCTAAGGTAAGTCCTAGGTATGTAACAGTTTTGTTGAGTGGAAGACGTGTGTCGCTTACTGTGATATGAAGAAGATTGGGGTTTCTCTGCACCTTAGTGCGCTTTTTAGGCGGTAAGAAAACTATAGTTTGTGTTTTGAGAGCATTAATCTTTAGACGCCATTGTTCACACCAATCGACAAATAAATCTATAGCAGATTGCATTGAGACGTTCAGCTGATGGATGGTTTTACCTAATGCTAAAAAGGCGGTGTCGTTTGCGTATTGGAACACATGGATATTAGTGGGTAGAGTTGGAAGGTCAGCTACGTAAAGAAGATAGAGCAATGGAGAAAGAGATGATCCTTGCGGTACTCCAGAGTGAAGAAATATTGGATGGGAGAAGGTGTGATTAATGGTAACATATGCTAGGCGGCAGAACAAAAAATTATATATGAATCGAATATAAGTTAGAGGGAGACGAAAGTTCACAAGTTTGCATATAAGCCCGTGGTGCCAAACCTTGTCAAAAGCTTTTTCCAGATCGAAGAGAGTTAAACAAGACGGCCGGGAAGTATTATAGTGATTGGTGATGTAGTTAAGGAGGCGTAATAACTGATCATTAATGCTAAAATTAGGACGAAATCCTGCTTGATAAGATGGCAATAGATTATAGCGGGTGAGATGTGTATGTAGTCGTTTCACTAGGATTTTTTCTAAGATCTTGCTGAAAACTGGAGTCAATTGTATGGGTCGATATGAGGAGACATTGTCAGCTGGTTTGTTGGGTTTAAGAAACATAAGTATTTTTGAAGTCTTCCATTGTAGCCAGTGCGAAGAATGAACGTAAATATGAGAGAAAGAATGTAGAAAACTGCGTAGGGACTTTCTTTAACATGACGATATGAGATATTGTCGGTGCCAGGTGCGGTGTTACGTTTGCGTGCAATGGCTATACTAATATCTTCTGGAGTGATGGGTTTTGTGAGAGGGCGATTTGTGTTGAGTGGATGAGCAATGTCTGGCTGAAGGTGACAGGAGGAGAAGTCAAAGCGATCCACTGGGTGATTTCGAAAAGGATGGTCAGGAGTAAGTGGTGTGAAAATATCTTGGAGGTATGTACCGAAGGCATTGGCTTTGTCGAGATCAGTCTGTACTGGAGAGTCATTAATGATGAGTGGGTATGTAGTTTTTGTAAATTTGCCAGAAAGAGCGTTGAGTCGTTTCCAATATTGTGTAGGATGAGAAGTTTCGGAGAGAGAATTGCAAGTTTTGACCCACTGTCGTAACTTAAAGGCTTTTACATAATTTTGAACTGTACGCTGAAGTGCTCGATGATGGCGAAGTGCTTCACGATTGCCAGTATGGATATAGTCACGGAAGAACTGTCGGGATCGCTGCACCATAGCAAGATATTGTGGTGGAAGTTTAGGCTTGTGTGGTGTGTACTGAAATTGAGGTATACATAGTGCAGATGCTTGATTAATGTGGTAGGTGATAGTCTCCAATGAATTATATAGCTCTGGTTCGGTTGTAGGGGGCTCAAGACCTTCTAAATGTTCACTGAGATATGATCTGTATTTTTCCCAATCTGCTTTGTCATAGCGAGGAATCATACGAGGTGGGGGAGCGTCGAGATGTTGAGGTTTCCGACATTGGATACTAAGTTTGATCGGCACATGATCACTCCCGAATGGATCGAGGACGTCTATGGTGGAGCGTGACGTAAAAGACGCTGATGTAATAGCGATATCAGGTGTAGTATTTGATTCTGGTCGTGTAGCTTTTGGAAGATGATGAAATGTACCCGTTGTAACGAAATGTAATGAGTAGTAACGAAATTCAGAAAGGATCTTTGATCTCTGTTAGATCTACTATGGAAATTTATGTCAGCAAGAATGACGTAACGTTGAAAGGTGTTTGAGATGTACTGGAAAAATGGCAGAGGAATTGGATGTCCTGGACGGACATAGATAGTGGCTATTGTGATGTAATCTGACTTGTAGTTAAGAGTAAGTACAAGATATTCTGGCAGGTTCTGAAGTGCTGGAGTGTGAACACGATATGGTACGTGTGGTGAAAACCCTATTGCTACACCGCCATTTGCCCGACGTGCTGGTAAAGTATTGTCTTTGTGAATGATTGTATACCCTGCTATTTTGCATTTCAATTTTGGAGTAAGATTTGTTTCGTTAAGTAAAAAAGCATTAACTTTCTCTTCGTGCAACAGTTGTTCAAATAGTATTTTATGGGTGCAGAGAGCGTATGTTAACAAACATAAAAACAATACCCATAATGCCCATACTGTGATGATATTTACAAGGTTTGTGAAGATGGGAATGTATGAAAGTAGGCAGTTGGGCCATTGTAAGTAGCTTGGAACTGAAGATGGAAGACTGATTGAGCAGCATACTGGACGTGCTGTAAAACTAAAGGGCGTGCAAACGGATGTATGTTTTGCAGAGTGAGAGTAATGAAAGCAAGAAGCTGTTTAATAGTTATTGGTTGATCAGATGTACTGGGATCAGAAGTTTGATTTTGTGCGTCAAGCATGCGAAGTGGAACTACTAGTTCAGGTTTTGCTTCTTCTGGGGTGGGTTTGGCTTTGCATTTGTAGCTATAGGCTGGATGACGCTCGTAACAGGTTGAGCACTCAGGTGGTCGTTGCATATTCGGACAAGATCGGGTGTGATGAGGGCCCCCGCAGTAGCCACATTTGAATGGATTTACACATTTTGGTGTAGGATGGGTGTATTCCTGGCAACGATCGCAGCGTATAGGTAGAGGGGGTGATGTTTTGGACGGTTCCACTCTATGTCGTTTCTTATAGATGAATACCCCATGTTCAAGCAGGTCGTCGATAGTATCCTGCGATTCTGTAAGAATCCTGACCATATATGTAGCTCCTTGATTGTTTCTAATGCGAATACATTTTTTGAAGACGTATCCCTCCTGATGTAATTCCTCTTTGATTTCTTCATCGCTGTAAGATGGATCTACACCGCGGACGACGACGGATAAAGTAGGAGTTCGTCTGTGTGGCGGCATTTGTTTCTTGCGTTGGTCATTCAGTTTAGTAAAATTTGCTGTTTTGCCGAAAATCTCAAAACTATGTTTGTCGCGAACTAGTGTTGCAAAGTTTGGTAAAGGCGATTTAATGATGTATCCGTTTTGTGTTTGTACTATCTGTGTTATTTCAGACCGTGGTCTGTATTTAAGGAGTTGTTGTAGTAGAAGTTTTGTATTTCGGTATTTCGGATCATAATCCTGAAGTAGAAAGTTGTGAGTGTCAATCTGCGGTTTCTGAGAAAATTGTTGAATACCATCAACAATCATGAGGCGAGAGCTGTCGTCTGAACTGGCGATGCTGATATTGTCATCATGATGCTTTTTATGAGGTGGAGATTTTGGATTAGATGCTGGGTCAATAGGATTGCCCTCTAATCCCTGATTGGCATCTGATGTTACAAAAGCATCCTTATAGCTCTTGCGTTTCTCTACCTTCGTAGAGACAATGGAAGGTGTTGGAACTGCAGCTGGAAGACCAGGATGTTGTCCACTGGCCATAGTAGCCGGACAACAAGATTGCTAGAATGCTGTGTGAGTGTTCAGATATCTGTTGTAGTAAAGATGAAGAGATGAATGATGAAGCAAAAGCTTCCAAAAATTGATGCACTGATGTGTACAGTAGTGCAGTCTCCACTCGGGTGAAACCCTTGGTCTCTCTTACCCAAAAACTGAGAAATGCCACACTTGCGTCCACAAATGCGTAATATTCTCAGCCTAGACTTGACACTACAAGAATGCCTCTAGTGAGAAAGCTGGAAACCAGCTAAGTATCCCGACAAGCAACGCTTTTTTTATTTATTTATTTTTTACCGGCTCACCATCGGTGAGCAACTACCCGAAGAGGGTTACGCCCTCTGTAGGGGAAGAGTTGTGAGCGGAACATGAATGGGTTGTAAACATTTGTTGCTGGGAGCTTAGGGGTTTTTACATATTTACATTTACCATCGGCTTTATTAAGTATAGTACATTATTTGGTCATTATGATCTTTTGATCATAATCATGAGGAAGGGTAGAATTTAAGGGATGAGAAATGCAGTGCACTTTCACATCACAACACAGGGATAAGTGTTAGATAGACAGATGCAGGTTAGCTTCTCGCCTAGGGGCGACACTAGGCATTGATGAGAGACAGTGGGAGCCCTGTTAGATACAATAGGTGTCACTGTGCATGTGATGGCCAAATGTAAGGAAGAATTTCATCAGAGCAATATGGCTGGTAGTAAGCAAAATCTGGGTGGTCTGGAGGAAGAGTAAAGCGATAAAGAGTGAACAGCAAAGCGAGAGGAGTAGGAATAGCCGGTGTAAGGAATGGAGGGGGACTGCGAGCATGTGCTTCAAAAGTATCCTGGAGAAGGGGTTGATTGAGCGCAAGGCGGCGGCAGATATATTTGATGCGGAGGTCTTCAAGATGGTATAAGATGTGGGGAAAACTGAGTCGCTCATAGAGTTCTCGGGTGGGACTGGGAAGCTTAACTCGATAGGCAATTCGCAAGGCATGGCGTTCAAGAACTTTGAGTTTTTCGTAATACTGAGAGGAAGCAGACAGCCAGGCAGTGAAACCAAATGTGAGGATTGGACGAAGGAAAACTTTGTACGTTTTCAGAAGCGTGTCGGCGTTAAGTCCCCAAGTAGTGCCTGTCAGACGCTTCAGTAAGTTGAGGCGAATATACGCTTTATTAGTAATGTCTTTTAAGTGAGGCTTCCAGGTGAGGTGATGATCAAATGTAATTCCAAGATATTTAACTGTTTTTGTAGGTACTAAGGGTGTGTCGTCAACTGAAAGATGGAGAAGAGTAGGGTTGCGCTGGATACGGGAGCGAGCGTGAGGTGGAAGGAAGACTATGGTTTGAGTTTTACACGCATTAATTTTCAAGCGCCAGCGATGACACCACGTGACGAATGTATCGATGGCTAGTTGCATATAGATATTGAGCTGATGAACAGTTTTATATGTGGCCAGTAGGGCAGTGTCGTCGGCGTACTGGAACAAATGGACATTTGTTGGAAGAGGGGGAAAATCAGCGACAAGCAGAATATAAAGAAGGGGAGAGAGTGCAGAGCCCTGAGGAACACCAGAGTGGATGAATATAGGAAAAGATAAGGTGGAGTTAATGCAAACGTAGGCCAGGCGACAGGTAATAAAGTTAAAGATGAATCGGATGTAAGATATGGGAAGTTTAAGCTTATTGAGTTTGTAGATCAGTGCAGGATGCCATACCTTATCGAATGCCTTTTCGAGATCAAAGAGAACTAAGCAGGAAGGGCGTGAAGTATTGTAGTGATTGGTAAAGTAATTACTGAGCCTGAGAAGTTTATCGTTGATACTATAATATGGACGAAAGCCAGCTTGTTGAAAGGGGAGTATGTTTCTAGATGACAGAAAGATATGCAAGCGTTTAACTGTGATGCGTTCGAGTATTTTACTAAATGTAGATGTGAGTTGGATTGGACGGTATGACTTTGTGTCGGCGGGAGGTTTCTGTGGTTTCAAAAATATTAGCGTCTTGGAGGTTTTCCATTGAGCGGGAAAGTAACCAGTACGTAGGATGAACGTATAGATGGCCGACAAAAGGTATAGAAGGGAGAACGGACTCTCTTTGATCTGGCGATAGGCTGTCCAGTCCAGGAGCAGTGTTGCGTTTGTTTGCGAGAACGGAGGTGATGTCTGGAACTGTGATTGGTGCTGTTAAAGGAGTGTCAGGAAGTGTATGATCTATATGGGGTTGAAGATTAGGTGAGCTTAGGTTCAGACGATCAGCTGGATGTGGGCGATGTGGGTTTGTAGACGGCAGAGGAGTAAAGATATCCTGCAGATAATTAGCAAAGGCATTGGCTTTGTCGAGATCAGTATGTAGAGGTTGATTTTGGTCTATGAGAGGATAGGTGATACGAGTGTTCTGCCCAGTAAGAGTCTTAAAGCGCTTCCAGTACTGACTGGGATGTGCTGTAGTGCCTAATTGATTACAAGTTTTGATCCAAGAGCGTAACTTGTATGCCTTAAGGTAATTGCGGACTGTGCGAAGAAGTTGACGATGATGATGAAGGGACTCGACATTGCCAGTATATAAGTAATCTCTGTATAATTGACGGGAGCTTTTAATGAGAGGAATATATTGGGGAGGAAGGGGAGGGCGAGAGAAAGAACAGTTAGATGAAGGGATATGTTGGGTTGTGGCAGAAGTGATAGCATTTGTGATAGTATCTACACAAGAATAAAGTTCAGACTCTGAAGTAGGAGGCAAAACAGTATTGACGCTTTCCTGTATACATAGTCTGTATTTTGCCAGGTCGGCTCGATCAAAACGCAGCCTAGTACAAGTAGCGGGGTTGGATCGATCTACGGTAGCTGGTCTGGAATGAAGTTGTAGCTTGATAGGAGCGTGGTCACTGCCTATGAGATCTAGAACATCGACCGTAAACTGAGATGCGAGATTAGTGGAGAGTATGACGACGTCTGGGGTAGTTTGACTATCGGGGCGAGTAGGTTTTGGTAGAGGAAGTATTATGCCAGTCGTATGACCGGTGATAAAGTTATGAAAGCGGTTTCGTTGTGCTTCGGAACGGCTATGGAGATTAATATCTGCCATTATAAGATAAGTACGAAAGGTGTTAGATATATATTGAAAGAATGGTAATGGAATGTTATGGCCGGGCCGCACGTATATTGTAGCTAAGGTTATGTAGAAGTTCTTATAGTAAACAGTTGTGAGAAGGTGTTCAGGAAGGTTGAGGGCAGGCGAAAAATGCTGACGATATGGAGTGGTAGGCGAAAAGCCAATAGCACCACCACCACTGGCACGGCGTAAGACATATGGATTGTCATGGCGGATAAGCTGGTACCCAGGAAGACGACAATGGAGTTTGGAAGTAAGGCAGGTTTTATTCAGAATGAATGTATCAACATGTTCTTCTTGGAGTAAGACGTGAAACAGTAGTTTATGCTGTTGCAAAGAACGAATATTTAGAAATAAAAATGTAAGCCCCATAATGAAAAAGAACATGTATTGGATAATGAAGGAATTAGACTGCTGTTTCCTGAGTGCGGGAGTGAAAGTAAACATACGGTCCAGTGTATGTGGCATGGAGATTAGCATGAAAAACATATTTGGCAGCTAACTGTATATGATGTAAGATATGAGGTCGCAAAAACTGATGGATGTTCTGTAATGATAAGGTGATGAAAGAAAGCAATTGGGAAATGGTGACAGGTGCGTCCAATGAAGGTGGTGGTGCTGGTTGTGCTTGTTCCGGGAGACGTAATGGGACAACATTCTCTGGTTTGGACTGATCTGGTGATGGTTTAGACTGACATTTATAGCTATAGGTTGGATGTTTTTCTGGGCAGAGAGAGCACTGAGGGGGTTGCTGCATATTGGAACATGTACGGGTCAGATGCGGTCCTGCACAGTAGCCGCACTTTGGTTGATTATGGCACTGATTGGTAGGATGTTGACCATAAGTTTGACAACGCTCACATCTAATAGGCAAAGGTTTAGTTGTGTGAGACGGCTCTACACGATGTCGCTTCTTGTAAATATAAGCTCCTAGATCCAAAAGATCGTTAATGGTCTGCTGAGAATTGGTGAGAACCCGCACCATGTGTGTCGGGCCTTGGTTGTTGCGAATTCTCAGGCATTTAAGAATATTATGACCTTCTTGGGTGAGTTCCTCTTGAACTTCTTTGTCAGTATATGTAGGATCTACTCCACGAATGACCACGGAGAGAGTAGGTGATCTACGAGGTGGGGGTGGTTGCTTTAGACGTGAAGCAGAGAGCGTCTTAAGAGTTGCCTTTGTGCCGAAGATTTCGTAGCTATAGGAATTTAAAAGTTTGCGAGAGAATTCTGAATCAGTAGTCTTAATAATAATGCCATTTCGAGTACGAACTAATTGAGTAATAGCAGAACGTGGCATGTATTTGGTGATTTGCAGAAACAGACGTTTGAGATCCTCATACTTAGGATCGTAGTGTTCTAAAAGAAATGAGTAAATTGGAGGCTTGAGTGTCTCGTGCAAAGTTGGAAACTGGTTCGTGTCAGTCATGTCAACAGACATGGATGAAGTATCTGCTGGAATATTGTCATGAAGCTTATGTGGTCTCTTGGCTGGTGGTTGTGGAGTACTATTTGAAGCTTTACTAGGTGAGCTTGAACGAGAATGACTATCTAGATTTTTCTCCAGAGATCGTGCCCTCCGTAACCCTGGTTTCCCAGAGGTTGAGGGGGCAAGGAGAACAGGTGGCAGATTAGAATGACGACCAGCCAAAGGTTGAGACGCCATGATGAAGATGCAGGCACTCCGGCCTGATATATGTGTTCACAATGAACCAGGTGAGGTAATAATGTAGGTAAAGAGAACCCCGTTTGGATAGATTCTCAGGTAGGCTTGAAGTCGCTTTTAGTCTGCGTCGGTTTACTCTGGTATTGGCTAGATCAGTCTGCCAGAACAAACACACAAGCTATCAGCTTCTTCAACCAGGAAGAGGATAGGATCGCAAAAAACAGCCGTACTGACGTCTGGTACGTCACAGCTGATAAGGCCAATAGTGATATTGACCTGAAGATCGCAAGCAACGCTTTTTTTTACAAGGTTAAACCGTTCAAGGGGTACACCCTTTCTTCGGGAAGGGAATGAAGGGAAAGTTAAGGGATAGGTGAGAGAAGGTGAGGGCTAAGTGATTTATTTTTATTTATTTATTTATTTATTTATTTATTCATTTTCAGTGCATCTTATTTTGGGGTTTGCATTGATTAATGTAGTTGGGTTTACATATTCTTTATTTCTTTATTTATTCAGGACATCCATTTCATATATCGTACTCTTCAAATATGGAGGGCATCATTTAGATATCTATAATCGGCGAGAAATTATAGCTAGGAGTTCATCCACGGGATAATGAGATGATAGATGAATGCAGTGCAATTAGACAAGACAAAACACAGGGAAGATGGTTAGTAGAGACAAATGCAGGGTTAGCTTCTGTTCTGTGGCAACTCAGAACTAATGAGCACAGGTGAGCCTCTGGAACCACAATGATGAGTACTAGTGCAAAGATGGATAGATGTGCCGTGATAAATGGTCAGGGTGGTAGATGGCAAAATCTTGTTTAGTAGGATCGTTGTCATCAAGGGTATTGGAGTACATTGTTAGAAGATGTTGAAGAGGGGTATCAAGATATTTAGAAGGTGTGTCTAGCAGAATGTCAATATGAATGGCGTCAAGAATAAGGGGATTACCTGATTGAATGCCTTTGGTGATGTACTTGGAGCGGGTTTGTTCGAGATGTTGAAGAATGGTAGGAAAGGTAATTCTCTCGTAGAGTAGTGCGGTAGGGGACGGAAGGCGAATGCGAAAAGCTAGTCGAAAAGCGTGGCGTTCAATGATTTCTAGTCGCTGATATAGTTGTGGTGGGGCAGATATCCATGCAGTATGGCCATGAGTGAGTGCCGGTCGGAGAAACGATTTGTATGTTGTAAGAACAGTTTGTGTATGGAGGCCCCATGAGGTACCTACTAAGCTTTTTAGTAAAGCTAGTCGTTTAGTGGCTTGAGTTTGGATCTTCTGTAAATGGGGCTTCCAAGTCAGTTTACTATCGAAGATCACTCCGAGATATTTAACATGGGAAGTTGGTAATAGGGGAGTGCCTTGAACTGAAAGACGTAGCAAGTTAGGATTGCGACGGATTTTGGAGGGACGTTTTTGAATAATGAGGGTTTGGGTTTTTGAGGCATTGACGGAGAGTTTCCATATGTCGCACCAGTTGATAAAAGCATTTATGGCTGGTTGTAGAGTGCGATTAATATGTTGAATAGATTTTCCAAGAGTCAAAAAAGCGGTATCGTCAGCATATTGAAATAAGTGAATATTCACCGGTAAGGGTGGCATATCTGTCACATAAAGTATATACAGTAACGGGGAGAGAACAGAGCCTTGAGGTACTCCAGTGTGGAGGAATATAGGGTGAGATGTGGTAGAATTTATGATGATATATGCGAGTCTATTGGCAAGGAAGGAATGTATAAGGCGGACATAGCTAGTGGGTAAGTGAAATTTGTGAAGTTTATAAAGCAACCCTTGATGCCATACTCTATCAAACGCTTTTTCTAGGTCGAACAGTAGAAGACAAGATGGGTGAGAAGAATTATAATGATTGGTGATGGTGTTACTGAGGCGAAGTAATTGGTCATTCAGACTAATGCCAGGGCGAAAGTCTGCTTGGTGATTAGGAATGAGATTACGATCTGTGAGATGAGCATGGAGACGTGTAACTAGAATTTTTTCAAAAATTTTACTAAGGCAAGAGGTCAGTTGGATGGGCCTATATGAGGAAACATCATGAATTGGTTTATCGGGCTTAATGAAGAGAAGGACCTTGGAGACTTTCCAATCAGGTGGATAGAAGCCTGTGCGTAATATGAAGGTGTAGATAGATGCTAGGAGCTGTAACAGTACTGGGGGAGCCGCCTTGATGAGCTTATACGTGATAGAGTCAAAGCCCGGAGCTGTGGAGCGTTTTCGATGGATGATCGCTTGGATATCTGCCGGAAGAATTTCAGAAGTTAGGTTATTATCAGGTTCCAAAATACGTGTACAGTCAGGTTGGAGAAATCGGTTATGTGGGTCACAAAATCGTGCTATGCGACGATAAATTGGTCTATTAACCAGTTGAGGTGGTGGAGTGAATATTTGCTGAAAATAAGTTGCGAAAGCATTTGCCTTCTCGAGATCGGTGTGAAGAGGATGGGTATTGAGCATGATAGGGTAAGTAGGTCTTTGGAATTTTCCAGTAAGTAATTTGAATTTTTGCCAATATTGAGTAGGATTGGATTTAATGGAAAGAGAATTACAGGCTCGCGCCCACTGTCGGCGCTTATAGGCAGAGAGATAATTAGAGACCATTCTGTTCCATTGGCGATGGAGGCGAAGTGCGTCAGGATTTCGAGTTCGTTGATAGTCCCTAAAGGCTTGTCGTGATACAGTAATGATTTGACGATATTGAGGTGGTACAGGTGGTTTATGGGGGAAACGCATCTTAACAGGTATATGATCTTGAGCTGCTTGTAAGATTGTCTCTTGAATTTTGTCGGTGAGATGGTAAAGATCCTGTTCAGAAGTAGGAGCAGGTACGGAATGCAGTACTCTGGTAATATCTGATTGGTAAGCGTTCCACTCAGCATGCTGATAGTCATAGTATTTGATAGGCTCAGGCTGTCGTGTGGGTTGTATAGGTGAGGTGATATCGATCAAAATTGGAGCGTGATCACTGCCAAAAGGCGGGAGAACACGAATGTTTGCGATATTGAGCGTGGTAGAGGTTATGATGACATCAGGGGTTGTATCGCTGATTGGTCTTGAGGCAGAAGGAAGATCTTTGATTTCAGCTGTCAGGTGATTTTGGACATAGGTTATGAAGTGTATACGTTCTCGATTCGACCGGCTATGGAAGTTGATATCTGACATAATGATATAATGGCGAAAGTGATTGTTGATGTAATGAAAGAAGTCATAGGGAATTGGATGTCCTGGACGAACATAGATAGTAGCTACTGTTATGGTTAGGGATTTAAAGTAGATTGTATTAAGATTATGTTCTGGTAGAGGCTGGAGAAGATTGTGGGGTAAAGTATGAGTGCGGACAGGAAGATGTCGGTAGCAGCCTATTGCTGTTCCGCCTTGCGCTCTGAGGACATTTCTGGCACAGTCATAACGAAATAACTGATATCCAGGAATTTTGAATGGTGAACTGGGTGTAAGAAATGTTTCATTGAGCGCAAAGGCACATACCTGTTCTTCACGTAGGAGTTGTTCAAAAACGAGTTTGTGTTTTAAGACGGATCGAATATTTAAGAACAAGAAAGTGAAAACCATAAATCTAAGAGTCCAAATCATGTTGAGGTTCAATTGGGTGGAAAGTGAAGTGTACGTGAGGTCCTGAGTAGGTGGCTTGAAGCTGGACTTTAAAAAGAGACTTGGCAGTGTTTGTGATTTGTAGTAGGATATGGTCTCTAAGAAATGGATGAACATTTTGAAGAACGATGGTAGTAAATCGTATCATGTCTTCTATGGTGACTGGGTCTCTGATGGAGTTATTGGTAGGAGTTGATTCGTCGTTTGTACGGACAGATACAGATAGATTTGGTTTATCAGGTAGAGGTTGCGGTTTAGCCTTACATTTGTAGGAATAGGTAGCATGAGTTTCGGAGCAGGTATTGCATTTAGGAGCGGCTTGTAGGTTGGGGCAGGAATTGGTATTGTGATTGCCAGTGCAGTATCCACAGATAGGAGTTTTGGTGCATTGAGCAGTGGTATGTTGATTGTATTCTTGGCAACGTGCACAGCGTACTGATAAAGGAGCTGGAGTTTTAGAAGGTTCTACGCGATGTCGTTTACAATAGATGGAAGCACCGTAAAAAAGGAGGTCATCGATGGTATCTTTAGAATTGGTGAGCACTCGTACCATATAGGTAGGTCCATTTTGGCCGATGATTCGAATACATTTTGTGATTTCATGTCCAGCATAGCGTAGTTCGTCTTCGATTTCTGCGTCAGTGTAGTCTGGAGGTACACCTCGTATGACGACTGATAGTTGTGGAGGTCGCCGAGGAATAGGCGGTTGTTTTTTGGAGGAAGGTGAAAGGCGTTGCATAGTAGCCTGTGAGCCAAAAATTTCAAAAGAGGCCTTATTTCGAAGTTTCGTATGGAAGTTGATGTCTGGAGATTTGAGAATAATCCCATTCCGGGTGAAGATTATGTCAGCAATATCTGCTCTCGGCATATATTTTTGAAGTTGAAAATACACAAGTTTTGGTGTTCTAAATTTAGTATCATATTTAGTGAGCAGGAAATTATGAATGGTAGGTTTGAGAGAAGCAGATCCGGATGGTTCATTAGGAACATGTTCCAAGTCCATATCAGTTAGTTGATCTGTCGTAGAAGATTGATTTGGCACCTGGTAAGTGTAAACTGGAGATCTTGAGCGTGCTCGTTTTTCGGAACTTGTTGATTTATCAGAAGATCCTGATAAGGTTCGTGTTTTGCGGGAGAGGTCGGTGAAATGAGGTTTTTCTTTAGGTTCAGGTTTTGAAGAAGGTGGTCGACACACTCCTGGTAGTTTATGCATGATTGAAACAACAGAAGACATTTGCAATAGCAAAAACGGGTCACTCAAGGAGTGTTGCCCGTGTATTAAGTTGAGGTAATTGAGTGTTTCAAGGCAATCGTACGAAGTAGATGCGGAGAGGAAGCCCACTGTGGCTCTCACTTGAGGCAACAATACGTCCTCGCGGAGATGTCGGTTCAGTGCAAGCACTGGCCCTCCACAAAAAGGTGATGATGGCCACGGGCTCCCACTTGAGTCAACAATACGGACTGCAAGGGGATGTCGATTGTCTGTAACAGAACAATCCTCCCTAATTGAAAACAAAAATGATGGTAAATGCTCGCAGAGCGTTAGTAATCGTTCCCAGACGTGGAATCGATAATCGATCCTGAATTCTGAGTCAAGTTCGCCGCTAGCAACGCGCCGTTGCTTCTTACAAATATCTAATACGTTGTTATATTAGCCGCGAGTATTTGAAATTTCTACCTTTTTATATAAAAACGCAGAAAAATATTTACACTTTAAACACTGCGTTCAGATAAAGTTTATAGTGTAAGTTAAACTTGAAGTTTATATTAAAATATCTGCAACAGTTCTGTATTCTTTCGCGAAATAAGTAGGCTCAAATCTGCTGCCATCTATGTTCACATTTATGCTTTATACATAAATACTATAATTCGTTATGCCTCATGGTTACCGAAATATGAGAAAATAAAGGGCGATATTATAGGTACGTGGAACTAGAGTACAAGACGGCACAATTAAAAAAATAATTAAGTTTGTCCTTTATTCAAGCTGAATGCTAACAAGACGCTAACAACGCGAACACTACCTTGTCGCCGAAAGTTAAGAGGTCAGCGTCACGTGGCTTTTGAGAACAACTGAAAATCGAACGCGCGCTGGCTTTTTACTTCAATCTAAAGAAAAGCGTCTCGCAAGTGAAGCATGGGTTGCCCGTACTACAGCTTGCGCTAAGCAGAAATAAGCTTTTGTTTATAAGCCAAAGCGAAATAAAATCAAATAAAAGCGACAGGCAAGCTTGCGGTAAGCAAACATGCTGTCTGGGTAGGTTCTGTAGGATTCGAGAAATCCTTAAATTAAGTTTATGTAAAATGACTACAAAACTTCTATTATGTACAATTAGCATCTAACGTTGAAATACTGCACTTCATTATGTAGTGTGTTCAAAATATTTTTCCTTTCAGATTATAACCAAACTATTCAAATGAAAGGTACTTTTTCACTTATGCCGTTAAGGTAAAACGAGACGGTGATGCGAATGAATAAAATCGTTGAATGAAGAAAGTAAGAGGAAGTGGAAAACCCCAGATTTTTTATTATTTATACACATTTCTGGTCGTTACCGGAAGCTATGGCCTTAGGCCTGCACATATGAGGGGTGATATCCATCGATGAACATATTATCCGGGAAAGGGAGAAGGAAGGAAGGAGTCTAGAATCTGTATGTTAGGTACGACTCGGGCATTTGCCTGGTGTGAATGAGGAAATGTCATGAAAACCTAGCTCAGGATAGCTGACCCGGAAAAGGTGTTACATCATTACGACAGACTGTCAACACCAGGGTCGCTCGTAACAAAGACAAGAGCATTATCGACTACGCTACACGGGGTCACTGGGAGAATCCCGAGAACCCAGTGTTTGTCCACCACACTGCCTACTTGGTACGAGCTGGAATCGGACCAGAGACCCCACGCACTAGACATGAACGCTCTACCATTGAGACGACGCGGCCTCATATAACCAAACTAGACATGCCTGTTAAACGATAAATTAAAAACGAACCAAACAAATTGAATTACTACAAATTATATAAAAACTTGCTGAAATACTCATTCTTAGCATGGGTCAGATAAAATATCTATGCAAACAAACTGAACATCGAAAGAGAAATAATATCAATCATTTTCAACTACTTTCACATATCCCGGAAAAAGCCCCCTGAAACCCCCTGGTTCGAAATTTAAAAATACCTCTCGCCCTCAGCCAATGAGGACTGTATTTGGAAGTCAATGCCTGTGGGAGTATCACAATTCATCTCAGCGACCGCGAAACCTATGGATTTGACACTAATATCGGTCATTTTTTTTACATGTCTGAATAAACGCCCCTCCTAAACCCCCCTGGTTTCAATTCTTTTTTTTAAAAAAGTTTCGTCTTGGTCTGGGGCCTTGACCAAGGTACCCGTTACCAAAATTTGGTAACTCTCGGTCCACTAGAGGTGTATATATATGACATACAGATGGCAATATTTTCAAATCTGCGCTCCCTGTTCATTTTTTTCTCATTTTTCTTTCTTTTTTGGGGGGATCTGCCCCTGTATTTCATACAACATATTGATCACTTTTGATTGCACTATATCACAAACATTTTCTTTCGGTTATCCACACACAAGTTATATCATCTGTCCCTCAAGATGCATTTGAGTCGATGCGACGATCATCTACTTATGTAACAGGGACAATATTTTAAGCACATCACCACTCTCGGAATCAACCCTGTAAAACTATAGAAATGTTTATGATTTACTGCAGGTCTTGGTTTTTAGTAACAAGACCACTTTCTGTTAAAGGCTGCACCTTTCTCACCGAGAATACTGGATATATATATATATATATATATATATATATATATATATATATATATATTCATTACATCATCAAACACATTCATAGAAGCCGCAGGCTTCAAATTCTGCTCTTCCAGAGAAATTATTGTAGTTAGAATGTGAGAAAAATGTACAGATGTGAATGCGAGATTGTTTTCTATACATGTTTGTCTTTATAGTTCTTGAGTAATCCCACCGGAAGAAGCATCCTCTTCATCAAAAGTGTCGACGAACTTTGTCAAAATGTTCTTCATTACAACAAGCTGCACTTGACTATGTGCCCCAACTCGTCAGAATTGGACTGGGAGGCAGTGATAAGTCCAGTGCAATCTATCTGAAAGCTCTCAATCTAGCAGGTGACTTAGGGAAGATCTTTTTTACATTTGAAACAAGATTCTCAACAATGCACGAACTGTCTCTTCAATTCTGTGTAAGGCGTGTACTAAAAATGTGAAACGTAGCATTTCGGGAAATATGACTGAAAGTGCCTCACCTGCTTTCTTCATATTTGTGACTGCATCGGTCAGGAAGAGGGGGAAGTTGCCATTAGGCCAAAGCAAATTCGGAACAATGTTAAAAAAAATTGAGATATGTTGGGGAATTATTAGGTTTTCTCTACTGCCAAGAGAAAAAATATGGTTTCCCAGGTCCACCAACGAGAAGCCTCAAATTCATATCTCACTGGCGATCTTCATTCAGCGATAATGGTGAGCAAAATGACTTCTATAAGGTAGAAAGGTAAACAAAACTTAAGAATCAACCACAAAATAGCAAATATCGCAAATGATTGAAATAAATGGCATTTATTCCTGATTTCTTGTAAAAATGGTAAAATACAACATTTGTAATATTTTGCCACAACTTCCAATTAGTAATTACGTAATGCGTTGCAAACAAATGGAGAAAAGCGCCTCCACTGTAATGCGCCGCTATTCTCAATCTTTTTGCAACGCATTACATTTATAAAACACTAATAACATTTGTCGGTTAGATCAAGGTGACCAGAAATTTCACTTGCGAAAACGGGACGCATACGAATCGGCTACGGGGGGAGGGGATATCTGACTTCCAGATTGCAGTTTGGGACTCAGCAGTGTTCTCAATTGACAAAATACACAAGTAAGAGTAATAGCACACCGTTTCTAACTTTACGTGTACCACACAACAAATAATGGTTCCCGATTGCAAGTTTCACCCACCAATTCTTTGAACTAGTTGAACACTCAGAATCCCCACTCAATTCCCACTTGAAACACGAACACTCAATTCCCATTTGAAAATTCAGAAGTTCTAGACACGCCTGAACCTTGGCAACGAGTGTTGGTACGGAAGAGAGTAGAATTTGTATTGAAGATGTATATTTTGAATAATAATTACGGGACACCTAGGTCATTTTTACTTAAAAGCGGGACATTTAGGCGTCCCGTTCGAGAATCAGAAAAAAATGGGACAACGGTTGGAAAAAAGGGACTGTCCCGGCTAAAACGGGACGTCTGGTCACCTTGGGTTAGATAGTAATTTCTGAATCTGTTGATAACTGTTACCAACTAAACCAGTATTTCCCAACCTTTTTCAAGTTGCGGCACACTACAGGTGTAACTTGAATTCTCGCGGCACACCCATATATATATATATATATATATATATATATATATATATATATATATATATATATATATATATATATATATATATATATATATATATATATATATAATTACTCTTATTATTTGTAAATATAAAATACTATGGTATTTTTATGTGATTACTGATCTTCTTACAGAGAAAAAAGCCCGATCACTGATTTTCCCCCGTGTTAAATGATTATGCTTATTTTTCATTCTAATTTTAAAATAAAAAACAATTGCAATGAAATATAGGACTCGGGTTTTTAAAAATCCACTTTCTCTTTCGAAAACTGGACCTAACCTTTAACTAAAAGGGAAGATCACTAAATAACGAACAAATAAACAAATCTCCTATACTTTTAAAACACAAATGTAGGTAATTTGTATGCATGTTTGCTTTGTTGAATTTATTGAACGATATGTTAAAATTTCAAATTACGAAATAGTCTGCAACAATAAAGAAGCAATAATGGTCATGACAATGATAGAAACGTTTTTCAACATTAAAAATGTACAGAAAAGTAACACAGTACGAAATTTAAAATTGAAGATTTATAATAGAATAGAGGTTCATAGTAATGTGAAATACAAATATACATTACCCCTATGTCTTGCAATTTGGTTTCTATAGAATTAATAATTTGTTTCGATTTCCTCGCGGCACACCAGCGGCCCATTCGCGGCACACCGGTTGGGAAACGCTGAACTAAACAGATACTTTTGTTATTACTTGTTATTCCACTTACTATGTTATTCATAAGAAATAGTAATAATGAATCTTTGTGTCTCAAAATTACCAAATACAAATTGCACCGAACTGCAGGTAGTATGAAGCAAGCGGCCATTGGCATATGAGAGTTTAAATATGCAGCAATGTATACTGTTAAAAATACTTCCTTAAATCTGAGAAACCGTTTCTTATCTGTGCACTGAGAATATCTTTTCTTAGAAACAAGGGTTTGAAACTCTCATTAATGAGAAATGAAGAAAAGTAGATGAGGTTGTATAAAACGAAATGAGAAAATATACTGTTACTTTCCTTATGAATGAGAATTGCCATATCTCATTTCTAAGTAACTATTGTCTCGGTGCACATATAAGAAAGGGTTTCTCAAATTTAGGAAATTATTTTTAACAGTGTAACATGCACCTTCCGAATGAATATGACATGCGTACATTAGTTTAAAGACTTGTTTGTGTTTGGATTCGTATGTCTTATGTTAAATTCTGTATCTCATGGAAAATAAAACTAGTAATTATCTCTATTTTTTAAATCTTAAGTTACAAGGCGCATCCATAAAGTAATTTTCTCACGCGTTGCATAGCTAGGAAACCGTATGTTGCGAACAGCGACTGAATGCACGTGAGGGAATAAGGTCCTATACCCTGGCCGGTGAACGATGATTTCTGACAGCTTTGCACAAGGCTTCGGCGAGCGAGCAGAAGACAGCAGGTCAACCAACCTTAGGCTCAGAACCTGTCGCGTCTCCATGGTAACCACCGCATATTGCCAAACTTTCACTCACCCTCAACGAGGAAGCAGACGATTCTCCCCTTGCGCGAAAAGCACATGGCAACACCGCACTCCTCAGTCGTCCACGCGAACTGAGCTGTCAGAAATCGTCGTTCGCCGGCCAGGGTATAGCATGGTGCCAGCAGAACTTCCCTAGTGTTCTCAGTAGCGTCGTGGCAGTGCTTCCTATTCCAACTCTCGCGCGGGTGAAGTGCGAGCAGTGATAAAGTTTTTGAATGCACAGGGCAGTAGCGTACGCAGAAATTTATTTCGGGGGGTTCCTAGCTAAATATGAGGGTGTTTAAAGAAAATAATGCCATATATAAACATGTTAAAGAAACGGGGCACGATATAGATTGAGAAGGTGTAAAGGGGCTAGAAAAGGAGAATAGACCAATGATAAGGAAACGGAAGGAAGCACGAAAGATAAAGAAAGAGAAAAGTGACAAATTAATGAACTGGACAAGTGGACTGTTAATACATGATCTATGGGATAAATTATTGGAACAAATTGAAGTGAAGAAACAAGATTGAACATATTTATATGTAATTTATATTCATTATATATAGTTATATAGAGTTTTATATATTCTTATATTTTATAGCTTATGTGTGTGTGTGTATTGCTGTATTTATAATCAGTTATATGTAGTATAGTCTGTTATTTATTTCTAATAGGTATCAGAGGTAGATTGAGAGAAAGTCTTAAGGCAATTGGTCAAGTATAAACAACAGGTGTGTCTGGAAAAGATAAACACAGGTGGGAGGGTAATTAAGTCAGGGCAGGTGGCCGAAAGATGACGCCCGGGGAAGTACGACCCAGGTGGCTTCCCATGCACACAAGGACTTTCACTTTTAGTATAAATATCTGCGCTCTAAGATATCTCTTTCAATTAGTGTCTGATGAAGACAACGTTACGTTGTGGAAACTGTTACACTGGAATTTAGTTTTAATAAACAAGTGTATATACTCTGGTCTGAAGTGTTTATTATTTCTTTAGTGAGTTCCAAAGTCGTGATGGATAGAGTTGAGGGTGTTTTATATTAAAATTCCTAAAATTGCCCCTAAGATTAGGCTAAATTTACACACAAGTCGAAATTTCGGGGGGGTCCGTACCCCCTGAACCCACCCCCTGCGTACATTCCTGGCACAGGGCATAGCGCCGATTGAAATCCATCGCCAGTTGTGCCAGGTGTATGGCCTAATGCCATGAACAAGCAGATGGAACGTTGCTGGTGTAGAAAATTTGCAACAGGCTGCCAAAAGGTGCATGATAAGGAGCGCAGTGGGAGAACAACCGTCTTGTGGACCTTGTTTGGGAACGTATGCAGAATCGTCGCTTCACAATAACGGAACTCAGCGGTCAGTTCCCGAAGACTTCAGAATGACGGAGAGGCGGAGAAAGTTATCAAACAGTGGTTCCAATCTCAAACGGTCGAGTTCTATGACACAGGTATAGACTAGTTGGTCCCACGGTATGACAAATGTTCGAATTCCAGTGGTGAATATATTGAAAAATAGCTAAATGCATCCTGTATCTAGTACAATTAGTGTTTCCATTCAATTGTGTTTTGTTTCTGTACAAGGTCTTTGGGAAAATTACTTTCTGGATGCGTTTCGTATATATCTCATTAAAAGTAAAACTAGTATCTCTATTGCAGAACCAATCATTTTTCATTGATTCTTCACCAAATCTTTATCGTAGGTACACGCAACATCACGCCATAACTATTCGACCATATTATTGAATTTCTTATGCACCATATTAACATTTAATAGCAAATTTGACCGATGTATTGTTGTTGTAGACAACAATTTAAATTTTTGATAAGAATTTGACCCAATGTTCAAGTCCAAATCCGAGTTTTGATGGCTTATAACCAGGGCCGGCCGAAGGTAATTTGCCACCCCGTGCAATGGAATTATTTGCAGCCCGTCTTTCTCCAGAGAGAACAAATCTTAAAAGCCACGATTTTAAGAATGCTACTCCATCATGAACAACCAACGGAAGAGAAAGAGGCACTCGAACTCAGAAAGGCCTGAACAGTACAAATACGGTCTCATTGTGTCTGTCTTTTTCTCTTTAAATATTAATCTATCATGTTAGTGAAAGATAAAGCAAACATACCGGCAGAGGAAAGATGGCAATCCTTTCTATAGACTTCAATATCGAGCTTCAATTTCAATATATCAGTTTCCAATTCCAGCGAAACGAGCTCTTTTGTCATCATTTCTTGATTTTACTTCTAAATCTGTTATTTTTTTTTTTTAAAAAAAAACTTCTTTCCACCTTCAGTGATAATGAACTTGTTTCTAGCAGAGACAAAACTAGTTTCCATATCAAAACCGTGATAACTAACTAAATGGAACAGGTGTTCGTTTCTGTTCGAGAATTGAGTTCTTGTATTTGACAACAATCAAGCAATTCATACTTGGATTTGTTTAACCATTTGCTCTAGCACTGTCCATCTGACCTTAAACTAATGTGACCTAAACATGATTTATGAAAGTATTATTCAAATAGAAGGTCAGCTTAGTAAATTGAACTACCATCATCATGAAGTCTGTTTCCAATATTAAAAATATATATATATATATATATATTTACTTTAAATAATATAATTACGACAGATTTTGCCGCCCGTGCAAACGCACATCTGGCATATATGGTAGAGCTAACCTTGCTCATGACTAAGAAACCGAAAGCCAGAATATCAGGAAATTCATCAGAATCTACCACCATACCAAATTTCGTCAAAATCGGCTGAGCTTCATCACTAACTTATCATATAGTCTATCTTGTGGTTCATTGTTTAAAGAAAAATCAAATGAAAGAGGACAAATAAAAAACAAAATAATGTAAACATAACAATAAATTCACACTGAGATCTAGTGAAATAAGAATTAGTTTGTAATTTCGTTTTATTTTTTCACAACAGCCCCATCCATTACAGGTAAATGAATAAAAATCTCATTCCTTTCTTCTAATTAAATTTCCATTTCCACACTGTGTTGGTAACAACGTAACTAATAATACTGCAACGTGATCATCCGTAGCTCAGATATTTGATTATAGTCACTTATTATATGGGGACTGTTGGTCACGGTTGCCTTGTTTTATTTAAATTACTAAATCTAATTCCAAAGGGAAAGTACTGTATGTTGAGCTCCGATAGAGAAAAGTAAATCAAACAACTAAACGGAATGACAAACATCTTGGCATTTGAAGGCGGCGCTCCAAGTTCCCTTTAAATGCTTCTAGCAAATGAGAGACCAGCGGTATTGCCATGTTTATTTTGTACACATCCACGTCTATTCCCTGTCACCTGATCGCGCTATAGTTTGTCTGCTTAGCCATAGCAACACCCCTTTACCACTTGGCAACGTCGCGTCAGAGCTTGCGTTTTATTCGTTTAGCTGAAATGCCAAGATGTTTGTGACAGGCTTTAATATCAGATTGAGCTACATTGCAAACACCCTCTGAAGTCTCTTGGTGTTCCAAAATAGCTAATGGTCAACTCATAAAGTTGTAAGTTTGAAGCGAAATTCTAAAACGAATGTTATGATTTACCGGTACTAGCGATGATGAAATTTCGTCTATCATTGTTCTGGAAAGACAAACTTAATTTTCACACTTGGCGGTCCTGAAATGGTCTCTTCCTGTATCGATGGCCTCAGGATTTCAAAATCGGAGCTGCTCAAATATTTAACGGGGTTGCGGGTGCTCAACTTTTAGAAAACTGATATTATTATTTATAACTTCCTCGTATTATCCTAAAATTCTGCAATAACACAAAGAGGATACCTTTCCACTGCAATTCTTATTTCAACAAAGTAGAAAATATTGAATTGGCCATATTTTCGTTATTTTTTTCTATTTTGCGTGAATACCCGTTACAACCAAGGTAATTTATAATATTAACGAACTAATTCACTCGCCTGATGTTGAACTAAAATCCTTCATAGTTTTCGTGATTAATGTATGCATGGAGAAATAAACGCCAGATGTTCTCCTAAATCTACAATTTCTCTTTCGTTCTTAGATTTCTATTTGCCCTGCCTAAAATTAAAAAATAAATAAATCTTCATTTCTTACGACTGAGATCAGCCAGTGGTTAGGTTACATTAGAGTATCTCGATCTGATATCTGAAGTGCTAAAACAGCAACACGATATACTAGAACATATATTGCTAATTGCAGATATTGTACATTTACCGCAATATTGTAGATGATTTAATTCCTTTAAATTTATATCGAATTCAAATGTAATTTTGTACTTAACAATGTGAATCATATATCTACGAATGTATTAACCCTTGTCCGGGAAAGCTATTTTTGTAACGTAGACAGCAACTGGGGCCTTATCAACTCCATTAGCGTTACCAACTCGATATGTTCATGATTTTAACTTCCACTAAAGATAGAATAATTCAGAATTTTATGTCATCGAAATATTTATGGCTATTGAGAAATTCGAAACAAATGTGAAGCTACTGGGCCTGGGAGGCCCCGGTTGCCCGGAGAAGGGTTAATATTCTTGGTGATTAAACATATTTTGACAAACTCTCCTCTGGATTGTCATTAGATTTATTCCCATTTTCAGACATTGTGACACCACTTTATAACCTAAAAATACCTCGTGTGCGTTCGCTTAAGAGTCAAGTTAAATGATTCTTGTGCTTCTAATCAAAATAAAATATATTGGAAATATATTTACAAGCATACTTTTAAACTGCGGCGCAGTCTTACAAAGATTGGAAATCACTGTCCCAAGTTCCTTAATGTTCTTTGAAAAGCAAATTCATCTATTTTGATCATTCATTGCGCAACTGAACCGATGCCATTCGTCTAGGAGTAGTTACCACGGAATTGTGTCTTGTAAACGGGAAAAATGCCCGGTTCAGGCACGGATCAAATCAGAAGCTTGAGGGGATGTTACAGGAAATTTGAGAGTGAAACCTCTCACTAGGGCGTCTGGCGGAATACGTGGATGGCCTGGTGTTTTCTTCAGCCTAATTCCAGAAAATTTCCTTGGTTTCGTTATTTACAAAAATAGAGTTGAATTCTCCTACTTGGCAAAGCCTTAATGTATTGATACTTATTCCTAGTTAAAAGATTGTTTTTTTGTGTAAAGACTTTAAACGTAAGTGTTTGATATTCGTTGTTTGTTAAGATGCTTGACCTTCAGCACCAGTGTATGATCGCGATTTATTCTCAATCTTCAAATACGAACGAATGAAAAGTTTTCTTAATTACTAAATAAATGATTATCTTCCATTAACCAAATTTTCTATTATATTACAATAATAGAAAGTCTAAAATCCCTGTGAAACCTCTGAGTGTTACAAATTCGCATTTAATTTTAACACATTGCTGTGTGTCCAAGATGAATAAATATTGTAATAATTCTAGCAATTAATTGATAATGAATAATTCTTAATTCACATATTTAGTTTCTATATTGTGTTACTTTTTTCGTTTCAGTTTTAAAATCCGAAATATGGGTTGGAAGAATTTGATAATTATCACGATTTTGTTCATCAGTAAGTCTGAATTAGTTCCGTTCAACAAACGACCGTTGTTTAATAATTACTTAGCACAATGTGTCAAGTTTATAATGGATCATTACTTAAAAGCTACGAATCTGGTGATATTTCATCAAAGTGGAACTCAGGATTTTGTATCATCTTTATTAGAAAGTATCAAGAAGCCTCGACTCACAATTCATCCTGAGTCTACGTCTATTGATACTGTCGGAAAACTAATTCGTCTCATGTTCAATAGTGGAAAAGCGGATTACCTATTTCTTGCATTGGATTCATCAGATGTGCAAATTACGATGTTAAATTTCTATTGGTTCAGATATTTTAACCAACCTGTTCGTTCTGTTATTGTGTTCGTTGATATTGAGTGTAACAGTGAATATATTATGAATGCTATAGAACTGATGCAAAATTATGAAATTGTAAATTCTATAGTTGTTTGTAGCTTATTCCGAAGTAATACTGAGCCACCGTTTACAAACCGTTATCCAATTTTTGTGTACACATATTTTCCTTTTAGTGAAGGACACTGTAGATCTGTTACAAGCAAGGTCCTATTAGACGTTTGGCAGGAAGAAAGATTCCAGTTAGGAGTTAATTTATTTCCAGATAAAATTAAGAGTTTAAATAAATGCAGTCTAAGACTTATATCACACTTGCACTTGCCGTATGTTTATCCTATAACCAAAGAGAATTCAGGATCTGCATTAGGAGGAACATATGGTACTTTTCTCACAGTCTTTGAAGAAGTCATGAATTTTACACTGATTACAAATGACATATACAAAGCAAAATTTAATATCGGAGATGTATTACCTAACTTAACAATTACTGGAGACTTGTATGATATTTATACGGGAATATATGACGGAGTGTTTAAGGTGTCGTCTCTAGCAGGTCCAAAAGTACACTTTTTTGATGTAATTCTTTCCCGGGACTTTGCCCGATATATTTGGATATTTCCTCTTCCTTGTACGTATCCTCGATGGATGACCATAATATTCCCTTTCGAGCTCTTTACATGGATTTACACAATAAGCTCTTATTTCCTCATCGTTTTGTGTTACAGAATTGTTCAGTTCTTAAGTAACTCTAGCGACCGTTCTTCGTACAGATATCCATTTCTTTACAATTTATCCATTTTGATAAATGTATCTGTTCCGGTACAACCATCTAGATGGATTGTTAGAGCAATATTCATTACATGGACCTTGGGATGTTTAGTTATGAATACAGTTTATCAAAGTTCTCTTTATAATTTTGTTAAAGATCCGAAAAAATGTCCTGAAATTAACAGCTTTGAAGATGCAGTAAGATCCGGTTTGTCAATTGGAGGATCAGCCACCACAAGATTTTTATTTGAAGATAAGAATTACTTTGACGCAAAACGTGTTCTAGACAATTGGGTCTACACTGAGAGTTTGCCAGAGTGCTTTTCCAAAACTGTAATAGGTTTAGACTTTGCATTTGTTACACTTCGCGAGCAGGGATTATATGTTGCAAAATTCTTAGTCGATATGAATGGAAAACTCTTATTTCGTATGGGTTCTGGAACTCTCACCATGTACCCTACAGCTTTCTTTGTAAGACGAGGATCACCATTAACTTCACCTTTTCAACGCATCATTGACATATGTTTTGAAGCTGGACTCCCCCTGAAATGGAAGGACAAAGCATACTATGAACATCAAACAAACGTTGGCATATTTGTACCTGATAGAACAAATAATGCACCAACTGTAATTACTTTATATGATATGGTGAGCGCATTTGTAATATTAGGGATTTGTTTGATCTGCAGCATTTTCATTTTTGTAATTGAATTAATTCTTCACAGATTTAACCGTTGAGAATTTTAAGTTTGTGCAATCGTTTTTGTAATGAGTCACTTAAAGGGTAACTGAGGTATGAGGTTAATTAGTTGCTAAATAACTATGGGTAGAATGTGCTTAGCGTGAAGAGCACTTGTAAGAATTTAATAATGGAGTGTTTGTTTTAGTCCATAGATATGGTTGTGTATAGTTCAATATCTGAGTATAATTAATGTACTGTGAAGTTTGGTTCCAGAGAATTGAATGTGATTTGTAGAATTTAGAGACGATTCTTAGCTTACACTTGTAATTTTTCCAGTGATCTAAAAAATGTTGCTAGTGAGATATTTTTAGAAAATGTCACAGATATATATATAGGGAAAGTCAGTTGAATATGAGCATAGTTAAAGAAAATAATAACATATCTAAAAAAATGATGTGTTACAGAAAGTAAAAGGTATCACCAAAAGAAAGCCTGATCTTTCGTCTACAAGCGCTGAAAAGTACAAGGTTATACATGCTTTTGTCCATGAGTAATAAACAGGTTAATAAGGTAGGTGCGCAGTGCTCATATTTTCCGTAGTACAAGGGTAATGAGCACGTCGTAAGGTAAATATGATCAGCGTTTCTCTTTTAATATTTTCACATAAAATACAAAGCAGATACAAAAAAAATGTACAAAAGAAGAAATAAAACGTAACTGATTACAATAACGAGTAAAAGATAAACGTAAAACACAGTTCATTTCAAGAGTCCTGTCTATTGGCTTGACGTAAATAACTAGGCACTAAATCTTCTACAATAATCACAAAGAAAGAACTCAGGGCACTTAACGTTCACACAAAGACATGATACCAGTCTTGGCACATATCACACTTGATCCATTCTTCCCTTTTGGAGTCTTCACTAAACTTTCCTTCACAAATATGACAAATACTACCATTCTCCTCACACTGTATGAATGGGTCTGTCCTCTTTCCTAACGAGCGTTTCTGGATTTTTTTTTCAATAAAACTATTAGTATCCGCTTGTGCTTTAGATTTATTTATGGATGTCTGCTTCTTCACCTTTACAGGAAGTCTTCCTTTTGAAATACCTTTGGACTTAAGCTGTATTACCATTTGCCTTGATTTAAGTTCTCGTGCTTTTCCTCTATGTCTTCCTTTTCTGTTGCTTTATCTCTGAATAGTAGGCAGAGGGAAAAGTGATTGACAATTTTCCGCGGTGTTTGAGAAACTTGGTTGATAGTGTTTTCTGAGGCGCTTGATGGTCCAGGTTGAAGTTCAGTGTTTGCGAAACAGGCAAGTTCTTGACCTGTAGATGTATTGGTTGGTGATGTGTGCACTAGAGCAACATTAGGTAGTGTAGAAGAGCTTGTTGGGCCATTATTACCAGCAGATGACCTTAAAGTTTCCTGAGAAACATCGAGAGAATAATTCTCTGCAACATAAGCGTAACCAGGAATAGCATATACATCTACTGGCTACAGTCCAGTTGCTTTAAATGAACTTGAAGCAATTTCAACAGTAGCATTAGTATTCCATGCTTTCTTGATCATTTCAGCAAATTCTAATTTGGTAAATATATTGCTGTTATGAACTTGAAGATTGTAGAATTCATATCATCCATCTTAAGAAATATCTACTTTAGTTAACATCTGCAAAAGCTTATCATATTCATTTATCTCATCACTTTTGAAAAAAATATATGTGCTCATATTAAACTGTATTCAAAAGCTCATATTTCACCGACTGCTAATGATATTTTAACATGTTGTAGTTGGCAACTCTGTTTATAGGAAATAAGTGAACAGAAGACTGGTGTTGCGTTCCTAGACAAAACTGACTATAAATCCCGTGACAAATAATATACAACGCATAGATACCAAGTTTTTAGCTTATTATCCATGACCCTGATTTAACTATAGCTCCAAAGGGCTACGTGTTTTTATTCTAGGTACCTATGAAATCGTCTTTTATTTCACAATAACTGCAGCAAACAAACTTGGGCTCCTCTCTGCAAATTCATTAAACTCTAAACAATGCTACCAACTTCGTTGTTTTACTCTTGCGCAAGGTATGTGTACGCTGTGTGAGTTTAAGCTTCGTGCTGCTCATATTTTCGGACTGCTCATATTAAACTCTCTTCCCCTATATATACCAAAAGTATCCGGATACCTGGCTGAAAATGACTTACAAGTTCGTGGCACCCCCATCTGTACTGCTGGAATTCAATATGGTGTTGGCCCACCCTTAGCCATAACAGCTTCCACTCCCGCAGGCATACTTTCAATCAGGTGCTGGAAGGTTTCTTGGGGAATGGCAGGCCACTTTTCACGGAGTGCTGAACTGAGTCGGCATTCCGAAACATCCCGAAGGTGTTCTATAGGATCCAGGTCAGGACTCTGTGCAGGCCAGTCCATTAAAAGGAAGTTATGGTCGTGTAACCACTCCGCCACAGGCCGCGAAGTATGAACAGGTGCTCGATCGCGTTGAAAGATGCAATCGCCATCCCCCAATTGCTCTTCAACAATGGGAAGCAAGAAGGTGCTTAAAACATCAGCGTATGCCTGCGCTGTGAGAGTGCCACGCAAAACAACAACGGGTGCAAGCCCCTTCCAAGAAAAACACGACCACACCATAACACCAACACCTCCGAATTTTACTGTTGGCACTACACACGCTGCCAGATGACGTTCATCGAGCATTCGCCATACCCACATCCTGCCATCGGATCGCCACATTGTGTACCGTGATTCGTCACTCCACATAACATTTTTCCACTGTTCAATCGTCCAATGTTTAGCTCCTTACACCAAGCGAGGCATCGTTTGGCATTCACCTGCGTGATGTGTGGCTTATGAGCAGCCGTTCGACCATGAAATCCAAGTTTCCTCACCTCATACCTAACTGTCATAGTACTTGGAGTGGATCTTGATGCAGTTTGGAATTCCTGTGTGATGTTCTGGATAGATGTCTGCCTATTACACTTTACGACCGTTTTACACTATCGGCGGTCTCTGTCAGTTAACAAACGAGGTCGGCCTGTACGCTTTTGTGTTGTACGTGTCCCTTCACGTTTCCACTTCACTATCACATCAGACACAGTGGACCTACGGATGTTTAGGAGTGTGGAAACCTCGCGTACAGACTTCTGACACAAGTGACACCCAATCACCTGACCACATTCGAAGTCCGTGAGTTCTGCGGAGCGCCTTATTCTGCTTTCTCGCGATGTCTAATGACTATTGAGGTAGCTGATAATGAGTACCTGGCAGCAGGTGTCAGCACAATGCACCTAATATGTAAAACGAATCTTTTTGGGGGTGTCCGGATACTTTTGATCACATAGTAAATATATGTAATTCTTACATTTGTATTTATTTTTATATTCCCAGTATGCAATCAGTTAATTTGCTACACTATAAAAATTGATGCTAAATTTTTCATAAGTGTAATATTCCGTATCGTCGTTTTTTTCATAATATGGGAAGGTAAACGCACCAATTGCCGGTGTCTATGTTAAGGCATTTATATTTAGTGTTTTGGGACTTAATGGTGTCTTTTGCCTAGTGTTGTGTCAAGAAGAAAGAAGCCTTCAGTGTATTCTACGGAGCCATTTAGTTCTACAGACACAGATAGTCTTTGTTTCGTTTTACTTTGTATTGTAAGTTATCTTCCCAGGAAGATACCGGGCCTTTAAACCTTGTATTATTTATGTAACCGGAACGCTTAAATAATAAATACTTTACATGTAAATTCTTCTTCATACTTTCAATCATTACAGACCAACATTTATAAATTTCAAACTAATATTTCTCAAAAACTTCTCAACAAGTGCAAACAAGTTTCAATTTAAAACATTTACTTACAAATTTTCAATGAATTCAAAAAAATTTCAAACTTGCATAAAAATAAATAAAAATGTTCAAACAAAAAGTTTAAAACACCGATAAAAATTAAACCAAAATTATCAGAATAGAAAATTCCAAACCAAAATTTTTGAACTAAAAATTTCAAATCAAAATTTTGAAACTAAAAAATTTAAACCATAATTTTTCAACTAATAATTTTAGATCAAAATTTTCAAACTAATGATCAAAAAGTTTTGAGAAAAATATGCGTTTTTAAAAAAATAAATATAGAGTTGGAAGTTTACAGTCAACTAGATTGCAACAAGGATGAATTTACACCAGTTACCGTTGGCTATGAGTCTTAACTACAATACTAGGGTTAAAATGTTTTCAAATTAAAACTTTGAACAAAAGCTTTCAAACAAATTTCAACAAATATTTTAAAGTGATTAACTAATTAGATTGCGGATAACTTTCCAACAATGATCTTAGACTAAAAGTTATAAGGAAAATTCGTTGTGTGAAGATGTTGCAAATCAATCAGTTTTTTGTTAATAATTACTTATGAGGTACTAAAACTTTCAGATTAAAAATTTTAACTAAATTTCTTTAGCAAAATAAACATTGATAACCAAAGATGTATTAATAAAAAACATTTCACAGTTATTCGTCAAACTTTATCCGGTTTTCAACTATTCGGTTAACAAATAAACGATTTTCAACTATATCTATAATCTTAGAATATCATTCATGACTGAAAATTCTAAGACTCAATGTATGAAATTATTGTTCTATATCCAGTGTTCGAAGTAGAGAAAAAGAAGAGGCGGTATGTTTTGTTACGATTTTGACTCGACATACCGCCTATCTAAATGTTGAAACACAGTGAGGCTATGTTGTCTAAAGGATTGCATTTCTATTTACATAATGACTGAAAATCATTGGAAAGCTTCTCTGTGGTTATTGGGGGGGAGACATGGAGAGACTTTGATCCCCAGACAACAACCTTCTAAAACAAATATTCCTTTATGTTGTATTAGAGAATTGTTGCACGAAAATGCTCAAAAACCGAGTTTTTATCTTAATTTCCTGCGGGAAAACTTCCGGACTCACACTCAACTGAGGAATATTCCGGAAGATCCGCCTCCCACCGCAGACAATCTCTAAATCCGCCCATGCTCAATACACTATATTCATATGCATTAAGACAAGAAGACACACACATACGTAAGAAAGAAACAATTCAATATGGGACATCAAAATATAAATTAGATGAACTTCTTTGAAGACACATAGAAAAAGATAACAAACTGTCGGTGTTGTCAACTTAGAAATTATTTCTACATAATAAATAAAAAATTTTTACGTACAAAGCTATTCGTCAATTACTGTGCATAACAGTGTATTTAGGCCTATTAAAACTATTTAGCGTCTACTCTCCTGTGACGGTATGTCTTGATCACTGAAAAACTAGAGGCGGTTTATGCCTTCATCACTGAAAAACCAGAGGCGTTATGGCATACCATCGCATACCGTCTCACTTCGACCAATTGCCTGTCAGGTTTCGAGTCTTAAAATTTTCCATCAAAGACTCTGAGTCGAACTAGAATACTAAGGTTCAACAATTTTCAAACTAATAAAAAACTTTTGAAACAGTGATCGAGAAAATTTTAATAAAATTTATTAAAAACATTTTAGAAATAAACAAATATCAGAACGCACCAAGAATAACTTTCCCACCAATAACCTTAGCTTAAAAGTCGTAACTACAATTCTAAGATTCAAAGAGTGAAATTGTTAATTTACATCGATAAGATAAAATAATTATGTATGAGATTGCAAACCAAAAATTTGAACTAGAGGTAGAATCAGCTAATCAGATTTCAACAAAGATAAATTTCCACCAATGGCCATAGAGTGTAAGTTATAACTAAAGTTCAAAGCGTGAAATTCTTATTGTTTATTGCCAATTGATTTTAAGAACAATTTATCAGATTTTAAGTCCCAAAATGTTAAACCAATAACCTTAGATTATGAGTTGTCTCTAAGTTTCAAAGTGTTAAGATTGTATAGTAGGCCAACACACTGAAATTTAAATTTTGGCATGTTTTATGACCCATGAAAAATGCAAGTTAGATCATCCAAATTTGCCAGAGTCATAGATAATATATAATTACGAATTTTATTTATTTTTTTTTTGAAAATTCAAAAAAAAAATAAGAGTAGGTCAGATGTACTTCTTCCGGTCTCAAGGTACCCATGTTCAATTAAACGAACTAAGATTTGTGTTCATTCATATGGTTATATGTTACAATCTATCTTAGTGAATATTAAGTACAACATTCAAAATTCACGTTTCATTCTAATTCAGTTTCCGACAAAATTGAAATTTCCCATCAAATATAAAGTGTAACATTTAGCAATATATTTCTTAATATTCTGTACCCATAAAAAGGGAATAAGTAGGAACAACCAATTTTAAACAAGTATATATTGAAGTCCTAAAAAACACTTACCAATATGTATTTTTAATAATTCTCAAATTTGAGGCGTGGACCAATGTACCCCTCCTAAGATTTGAAAGGAAAGCATCAATGTACTCATATTGTATGAAAAAGAATGTACCTCTGCACTCATCTATATAAATACATAATACACTAAAGCATTATCAAAGAGGACATAATAGGTCAAAACCTCCAAACTTTGAATTTTTTACAATTTTGGGATCAAAAGATCCAATATATTTCAGGTAAAAATTTCCTTCTAGGTCTTGTATCTGGAGAATTATATACAGTGTAGCCAAAGACAACCTATCACCTAACTCAAGATGATATGCTTAGTTCTAAAAAAAAATAAGAGAACTCGATTTAGGGGCCGTTAAAAATATTTCTGGCCCCTGATCCAAAAATATATCAAAAGATCCAATTCATTTCGATCAAAAATTTTCTTGTACCCTTGCATCTGGAGAACTACATATAATGTAGTCAAACCCAAACTATCTATGTAACGTGGGTTCCTGTCGCCATGGCATGGAGCGTCCTCAGATTGCGGATCGAGGAGATGGCCTCTAGATATTCCAGATTGCAAAAATGACTTGCAACAAACTTGCAGCGGATTTGCAATTCAAGTCTAGCAAACTTGCAGCAGACTTGTGATGCAAGTCTTCAAGTTTGATACAAGTTTAATGCAAACTTCCTAGTTGACGCTCATCGAACTTGCAGCACGCCTGCAGTGCAAGTGTATGGTAAGTTTGCAAATCTACACTAAGTTTCTGCAAGGGGTTTACTTGCACAGCAAGGCTACTGCAAATTTCCACTTGCACTGCAAGTGCACACCAAGTCGGCAGCAAGTTAGTGTAGGTTTGACGCAAGTCTGCAAGTATACCGCTTGTACTGCAAGTCTACTGCAAGTTTGTAGTAAGTCTTCTGCAAATATATACTTGCATTGCAAGTATGCAGCAGGTCTTCAGCAAATGAGTGTAGTAAGTCTTCTGCAAGTGTATACTTGCATTGCATTGCATGCCTTTTACAAACAGAACATTTACTGTATACGAACAATCACATAGTATATTTTCTCAACAACTTTGTCAAACAATATACGTTTAAAATACAAATTATCTCTACATACTGAATACTTATGTAATTATCTTAATTATCCAGTTGTTTTAATGTTTCACACACTTCGCACCTACTACAAATGGCGGCCTGGCAGGGAAATTTTTAAGATCAGACTTTTGTGCCACGTGTTGGTAGAAACTACAACTGACACACTTGCTACAAGTTGCAGCAAGCCTTCGAGGCAAGTAAAATCTAGCAAGTGAAAATCAAATTATGACAAAGTGTTTGATTACTCTTTCAAAAGGCCTGCAGCAGGTGTACAGTGCATGGAAAATCTAGCAAGTTAAAATCAAGTATAGTGAAAGACTTGCTTCAAACCAACACGCTATTAGGGATAGAGGTTAGTTGCGAATATACTGAATAAGCAGTCGCAAACAGACAACAAGGAGTGGTCCTCCATCTTGGGGCTTGGATAGGGCTAACAACCTCATCTTGGAAAAAAAGACGCTTGTTCAGAAACATTCACAGAAGCCTCGGACAAGGACTGATAACTTGGCACGACCTCAGCAAAACAAAATGGACATGAGGTTTGGAACATGGAATATTAGAAGTCTTTATAGGACAGGCGCATTAAAATCCGTAACGAGGGAGTTAGAGAAATACAGGATGGACCTAGTAGGAGTTCAGGAAGTTACGTGGATAGGAAATGGAACTGTGAATTCCGGAAATTTTACGTTCTTTTACGGGGAAGGAAATAAAAATCACCAATTAGGAACAGGGTTTTTTGTTCACAAACGAATAATATCAGCAGTTAAGCGGGTTGAATTTGTTACTGACAGACTTCCTTTTATTACACTTAAGGGTTGGTGGTGTAATACTATTGTTTTAAATGTACATGCCCCCCAAAAAGATAAGAATGACGATATAAAAGACAGCTTTTAGGAAGAAGTGGAATGGATGTTTGACCAACTCCCGCGATATCACATGAAAATTCTATTAGGGGATTTCAATACGAAGGTAGAAAGAGAGGATATTTTCAAACCGATTATAGAGAACTAAAGTCTGAATAAGGAAAGTAATGACAACGGTGACAGACTCGTGATATTCCAACATCCAAAAGCCTTATCGTGAAGAGTACATAATTTCTACATCACGACTTTCATAAATATACTTGGACCTTACCAGACGGAAAAACACATAATCAAATTGATTACGTTTTAGTAGATAGAAGAAGACAATCTAGAATAATTGGTGTCCAGTCGTTTAGAGGAGCTGATTGTGACACTGATCACTACCTGGTAGCAGCGATAAAAAGACAGAGATTGTCGTTGAACAAAGGTAATATTCAATGTCTGAAAACGGAGAGTAATAACTTAAAGAAATTAGAAGAGAACCAGATAAGAGAGAAATACCAGATTGAAGTTTGAAATATATTCTCGGCTTTAGAAGATTCGGAGTGCACTAGTGTTGAAGATACTTGGATTGAAATTAGAGATAGAATTAATATTTCAGCAAAAGCAAGATTGGGACACGCGGAAATACTTAGGAACAAACCATGGTTCAACCAGTAATGCATTAAACTAGCAGAGAAGAGAAAACAGGCAAAATTACGTTGGCTACAAAAACCGAATGAAATAAGTATACAAAGTTTCGTAGACATCAGGCGGGAAACTTCCAAAACTTTTAGAACACAGAAACGCGATCTCTCGAAAAGTAAAATTAAGGCACTTTAAGATAATACTAAAAACAAAAACATTTGGAACATGTATAAGGGAATCAACGAATTTAAGAAAGGCTATCAGCTTCGTGCTTATATATTAAAGAAAGCTGACCGAACAGTTCTCACGGATACAGATAGCATCTTAAATAGAGGGAAAGATTTCTTTGACGATTTGCTGAAGACGCAGCCAAAAACTAATATGTGTCGAGAAAGGGAGATACACACCGCAGAACTGTATATTCCAGAACCCAACCGAATGGAAGTAGAAAACGCTATAAAGAAATTAAAGAAATACAAATCTCCGAGTGTAGACTAAATTTCAGCTGAGTTAATTTTATATGGAGGCAAAAATTGTGGAACAATATACACAAACTCATTCTCCCTATTTGAAACAAGGAAGAATTGCCAGAAGATTGGAAAGAATCAACCATTGTTCCAACTCACAAGGAAGGCGACTAAACTGACTGCCATAATTATCGAGGCATCCCTCTTCTGTCAACATCCTATAAAATCCTTTCAGACATTCTATTAGCAAGATTGACCCAATAAGCAGATGAAATTATTGGAGATTATCAGTGAGGATTTATACAAAATCGATCAACTATCGACAAAAACATTTACTATTTAACAAAACTCGAAAATAAGTGGGAATACAATACCCCGGTACATTAACTATTCATTGATTATAGAAAGACTTACGACTCGGTTACGAGAGAAACATTGTGCAACGTCCTTACACAATTTCGAATACCAAAAAACTAATTAGATTATTTAAGGTATGTTTAAATAAATCCGAAAATAAAGTCCGGATAGTAAAATTTTTCACGACGAGCTTTCACGTCAAGAATGGCCTGAAAGAAGAAGATGCGTTGTCGCCTTTATTATTAAACTTTGTCCTGGAATACGCTATAAGGAAAATCAAACATAGCAACCAGGGTCTAGAATTGAATGGTGTTCACCAGATTATGGCGTATGCTGACGATTTAAATTTAATGAGGGATGATAGGAGGACAATAGAAAGAAATGCAGAGGTCTTATTAAACGCTTTCAGTGACTTGGGTCTAGAAGTAAATGCAGAGAAAACTAAATATATGGAAGTGCGTCGGGATCGTAATACGGTAAATTATGGATGAGTTAAAATATTTACTTTTGATAAAGTGGATAGTTTCAAATATCTGGGATCAATACTAACAGATGGAAGTCATATTCACGAAGAAATTAAATGTCGACTAAAAGCGGGAATTCATGTTATTATTCAGTTCAAAATCTCTTGACGTCGCGAATTCTGTCGAGGAATTTGAAGCTTAGAATATATGAAACGATAATTATGCCTGTTGTTCTGTATGGTTGCGAAAAATGGTCGCTTACTCTAAGGGAAGAACATAACCTGAAAGAATTTGAGAGCAAGATCCTGAGACGAATATTCGGACCCAAGAGGAACGGAAATGCGGAATGGCGGAAACTTCATAACGAGGAACTACCTAATTTATACGGTTTACCCAACATTGTCAGGGTCATCAAGTCTAGGAGGTTTTAGGTGGGCAGGTAATGTAGCTAGGATGTAAGAAAGTAGAAGCCGTTTCAAAGTTTTGACTGGAAAACCAATCGGAAATCGACCCTTAAAAAGACCTAGGAGCAGGTGGGAGGATAATATTAAGATGGATCTCGCAGAAATAGGAATACAAAGTACAAACTGGACCCAGTTGGCTAAGAATAGAAATCACTGGAGAGCTTTTGTGAACGCGGCATTGAACCTTCGGGTTCCATAGGCCATAAAGTTAGTTAGTTACTTAAAACCCTAACTATCACTTTACTCAGTACGATGTGCTTATTCCGTAAAAAAAGAAATACGAAGATTCGATTTAGGGTCCGTTCAAAAATGTTGTGGCCTCTGATCCAAAAATGTATCTAAAGATCCAACATATTTCAATCAAAAATTTTCTTGTACGTCTTATATCTGGAGAACTATATATACTGTTGCCAAACTCAAACTGTCACTTAACTCAGTAGGGTGTGCTTATTCCGTAAAAAATACCAAAACTCAATTTAAGGGCTGTTAAAAAATTGTGTGTCACCTGATCTAAAAACTAATTATTGGGCAAGATCGCAATCTTTTGATGCATTTTTTGATCATTCCTAAAATTCTTGTTTAATCCATAAAAGGGAAAAACCAGTACCAACCAAATTATCCCCCTCAGAGCTTATGAAAATATGGTTTCCGTTAAATTGGATGGTATTGCAGTATGTTGTGTATTTTAGTCCCCTGATGGAAAGTCTTAATGGGCAGGAAGCTAAAAAATCCCACGTTTTTTTTAGATATCTGCTGATTATTATCGTCACTTAAAAGCATACGCTTCCTTGTAAACTGAAAAGAATAATAATTAGACCGACATTTTATCTATAAATTATGAACGAGTCTTACTAGAGTATGCTAGGGTTTTTGGGCTCATTGATTTCGAACCCGAGGTCGGTTAACCTCCATCACGTCAGATTGAAAATCATTTAAAGGGCAAACCAAGAGAAATGTTGCAAAAATCTGAAGAAAAAAGTATATAACTGTTTGAGTCGGTGAATCGGATTATGTTATTTTCTTGACCCTATAAGGTCTTTGAAGGTCTTTACAGGGTCATTTCAAGGTCACACTTAAAAGCCATCGGAAACATTTTAAAAGATTCATAGATAGGCTTTTAGAGTAGCTGAAAGAAACTTGCAAATAATCGCAATCCCTTCTAGTGCAAGGTTTTCAGATGACTGGCTTTAAGAAAATGGTGTGTGTTTGTATGTATGTGTGTGTGTGTGTGTGTGTGTGTGTTTATACATGTATGTATATATGTCTATGTTAACATCAACATCAAATCAAATACCTTACTGGAGCTCTACCGGAACACATACAAGATGCTAGTAATCGTAATGTTAACAACGATGAAAATGAAGATGAAATACTGGAGGTTGAAGTTGAAGAATGATGAGATGTGAGATCCAGAACAAATCTTTCTTGGAGAAGAAGACACTGCAAATGACTGACTGAAAAACTAAATGGATAATATTAATGGTAAATTCGATTAACATCGATCTCGGATTCGAAACCAGCCACCCTAAAAACCTATCTATGATTTTTTACAGATTTTTCAGGCAGTTTTTCAAGTCTGTCCTTGAAATGACCTTGCAATGACCTTCAAATGACCATGTCGGGTCAGAAAATGACATAATCGGATCCACCAACTCAATAAACATTTATATACTTTGTGTTCATATTTTTGAAACCTTCTCTCTCAATTTGACCTTCAAATGATCTTGAACCTGACGGGATGGAGGTTAAGCGACCTTGGATTCGGAATCTCGACCCTAAAAACCCTAGTATGCCCTAGTGAGACTCGTTCATATTTCATAGACAAAATGTCGACCTAATTATTATTTTCAGTTTACGAGAGAGTGTATGCCTTTAAGTAATGATAATAATCAATATATATCTAAGAAAAATGTGGGGTTTTCGGGCTTTGTGCCCATTGAGACTTTTCATCAGGGGACCAAAATACACAACATACTGCAATACCAGCCAATTTAACGGAAACAGGATTTCCATAAACTATGAACGGGGTCCTTTATAAAACTACATATTCGAATCTTACAGAATGTTTACCAAATTTTATCTCAATTCCCAAATTTAAGGGGTGTCAATGAACTCCTCCCTCAATTTAAGAGGGGACATCAATATTGTAGTAAAATCTCATCTAAGGATTTTACTACAATAGCAAATTAGGTCAATAACTTATCTCATGGTAATATGAATATTTTGGCAATTGTTTTTGCGTAGAAGGGGATAAGCTGGACCACACAAATTTACAGTTATATGTTTAAATCCTAGAGAATGTTTAATAAATTTTGTTTTGAAAGTTTCCAGGTTTAAGGGATTGCCCTATGTACAACTCCCAAATTTTAAGAAGGAATCATCAATGTACTTATGTTCACTGAAAACAGAATGGACCCCTGTACACAAACGTATAATCATTTAACATGTTAAAGGTTCATCAAAAAACATAAAATGCTTATCCGCTTGCAATATTGTGAACAGAATTTTGGGAGATGGCTGAAATTCAGCTCGAATACAGAAGACACTTTGTACATTCTATATTCCAAAAGCAAATTGCTCTAAAAATGGATGGAAGAGTCAAAAATGCACGAAACATTCAAAAATGCACGAAACATTATCGTGCATCAAAAATGCACGAAACAAATACTAAGAATTGTATTTATTTATAATGATGTGTTTTTTTCACTTTTCAATAGCACTTTGCTTTTATCTAATAATAATGGCCAACGATAAAGATCCAAGTGAGCATTTCATCGGAAAAGAAAGCTACAAAAGAAGATGAGAGACAACCGAAGGCTCAAAAAGAGTTTCTTTCAACTTCTGCGCAAAATTTCGAAAGTTATAATCATACAAAGTTTAGGCGGGGGAGTTGTCAAAACCAGTTACTGTTAACGAAGCATTTGGAAGTCAACAAAGTTTTGAAACTGTAAGTTTACTTTACTTGACTACAGTAATTTAATTGTTAAATTAAAATAAAATGGATACTGCCTTTCCGGTTACGGATCTGAGTTAAATTTAATGTATTTCAACATTTCTTTGAATACAATTGATTTTCACGCAGTATATGCGTATAAAACTCGAAAGGGTAATTGTAGTCGAAGGGTCATTAGGATAATAAGTAATATTTTTTTCGATCACAGCATCGTATAAATAGGGTCGTTGTATTATAACAGTGTAAAATCATTACTAATCCATTCTGCCGTAATAAATATATTTTCGGAGTGATATTTTCACACGTTTGCTAATAGTCGGAGTGATATTTTCACACGTTTGCTAATAGTCCTAGTGCAACGTAGTGTTTTGATTATTAGTTACTTTTGTTCAGGGATGCACCAGCGGAGGTATTCCGAGAGTGTGAATCCTCCAAAACTTCTAATTTTTAAGAAAATTCACAGAATTTCAGGGGGCGAATACACAAAATTATTTGCATTTTGTACAGGGCAATATGCACACCTAGGCAATATGTCACCCCGTACAATAGCATAATTTACCGCCTCTTTCTCTAGAAAGAACAAATCTTAAAAGGCACGATTTTAAATGTATGCTACTCTATCATGAACAATGAACGGGAGCGAAAGCACACTCGCACTCAGAATGACCTAAAGACCACAAATACAATCTCATTTTGTATGTTTTTTTCTTTAAATAATACTCTATTATGTTAATTAAATATAAAGCAACAGCTGAAAGGGAAAGAAGTAATTATTTTTATAGAATTCAATAGCGAGCTTCAATCTCAATATATCAGTTTGCAATTCCAGTGCAACTACGTCTTTTATCATTATTTCTTGATTCTCCTTATATATCTGTTATTTTTTTTAATATTTCAGCTTCAATGATAAGGAAATTGTTTGTGACAAACACATGACTAATTTTCATATCAAAACTGTGATAACTAGGGCTCGGAAGTTGAAGACCTAAAAATGCCTAAAAAGGACCTATAAAAAGACCTAAAAATATCTTTAAAAAAGGACCTAAAAACTGGAAAAAGGACGTAAAAATAAGACCCAATTTAATTAGAATGGCATATTTAATGAATATAATGATCAAGAAATGCAAGCTTCTGGTAGGTTAACGATCTGTCCTTCTTCCACAAACTCGGGTACTAACTAAAATAAGAAAACTTCCTCACCCTCACTCCCCCTTCCTAATGGACATTGTTACGCCTTCTTATCTGACTTGTGATAGTTACAGATCTGGTGTTATCAGTCCAGTCGTTGAAGATGTCTTATCTTTTGAATTTTCTTTACTAAAGAAAAGATGTTTAGGAGGTGGTGGTGATACAAATTAATGACCAGTAAATTTATTGTCAAAGAAATGAAGGACAAAAAAGACGTTAAGACCTATTAAAAGCTTAAAAAGACCAATAAACAAAAAAAAAAAAACGCCGAAAAAGGCAAAAAAGGACAAATAAAATTTTCCATTTTCTGGCTTACAATGACCCAAAATGAACAAATGTTAATCCTCGTCTTCGGGCACTCGTAAAAAAGAGGATTTTTCCTAAACTTACGGGCCCTGGTGATAACTAACTAAATGAAACAGGTGTTAGCTACTGTTCGACACTTGATAAAAATCTTTTTATGTTGTATTTGATAAAAATCAAGCAATTCATGTTGGGATTTCTTTGACCATTTGCTTTAGCGCTGTCGATGTGACCTTAAACTACTGCGATCTTAACATGATTATGAATGTAGTATTCAAATTGGTCAGCTTAGTAAATTTGACACCATCATAATGAAGTCTGTTTCTAACAAGAATTATTTATTTTAAATAATAAAGTTATGACAGATTTTGCCGCCCCTGCAAATGCATGTATTCCATATTGGGCAGAGCCGGCTCTTATTTTGTAAGCTACTCCGAAAAATCTTCGGACCCAAAACAGAAATCTTCGGTGCGGGACTGCTTGTGTTTACATTGTGTTACTCATTGCCTGATTTCGAACGTCAATGTTGGAAGAGACATGGAATGGCCGAATTCTTTTATAGGCCTAAGGGGCCCTAAAAATAATTTTTGCGGGTGGACCTGATTTTGAAATTCCGCCACTGGATCGAAGGCAAATTAAATATCGATTAAAGCGCACACTGTTGTTTTTCGTTGTATATTAAACAAGTTCAGCTAAAATTAATAAAGAACTATTTGAGATCAACTATCTCAAGAATTATTAAATGAACTAGCTTTGATGACCACTGAAAATAACATACTCAGTGAAATGAATACCGATGCAATAAGAGATTTTGCCAAATTGAAAGCCAGAAAAGTGTATTTATAACATGGTCTTCTTAGTAATAAAGAAAACGAGAAATTAAGCTAATTACCATAATTGTATCTCTTAAAAATTCTATGTAAATATGCTTTTAGTGAAGCATAATAGCATACCTCGTTGTCAAAATCAAACCTGTGTTCATGTTGGACTTGAAACTCATGAGTTTTATTCTGTATCGACTTTTATATTTAAGTTGTACTTGTCAAAATACATCTTTTATACAGGGCCAGATTTAAGGAGGTGCACGTGCACACACACACACCTTCCTTGTAAGTACACACTATCTAAAATAAGAAGCTAGTAGTGAAAATAGCAACAACACTTTCCGAAGCTTTCTGCCGTCATGTTTCCGTTTGGAGCTTAAAAGTAAGCAGAGCTTTGCAAAAGCAAGTTTAAGTCGATTTTCTGAATGTTGAAGCAATAGGATTCACCAAGCAAAACAATATTCCTTATTCACCACAGATGCCTTAAGTCATTAAGAGAAACCAAAATTTAATTAGAAAGTAGTAGTAGTTATTGCTGTCCCACCCTCAGAAAATCCTGGATCCGACTTTATATATCAGGGATGCATATAAGCAACAAAACTTTACTAGCCCAAGAAAAAAGCTACTTGCCCACACCCCACAATGGAAATCATTTACTTACCTTCGGTATGATATTAAATACTCGCCCTCACCGATAAGCAACTCGCCCCGGGCAAGTGGTTATTTGCATCCCTGATATATATTAGGGTGGCAACCAGTTATATGGGAAAATTTCGAAATATATGTTAACAGAATCTCACCCCCTAAATTTATTCCGTTTGGTTACTTAAGCATGTGTGCAAAATTTCATGAAATTATTTTAATATTTAAAGGTCGCTCAACGCGCTCAAACTTATAGCTGCTTCAGCAATACATGCGAAACTCAGCGTGTCTTAACCTGTATCAATTTAACTTTTTCTCTTTGAGGTTCAGTTTTCACAGTTAAAGTACATGACCTTAGGATGTATTCACAACGTATTGTAAAGTTTGATGATGATATGTTTAGAGGTTTCATTAAAAAAAAGTATATTACATTGGGCGCTTGTGACGTCATTTGACTTTCTCATTTTACCTGAAATTTTCTTCTCAAATGTAGCATTTATTACAACTATTTGAAAATAAGATACAATGTGAAATACACTCTAGGACTATGCATACACTTTGGTTTCTGTATTTCTGTTCTTTCCAAGGAGAACTCGCTGAGGGACGCTATGTCTTAAATAAGATTATTTTCTAGAAATAAATTTTGGAGATAATCGACGGAAAATGCGTACGAAACAGGCCCTACTTCCCAAAAGCTGTCCGTTACAAAGAAGCCAAAGTTGTGTCGACCAGCCAACATTACACCAGAGCTGTCTTTAGCACTGAGTCGTGCAAAAACCAGCGACAGAAATGCCACTCATGTTCTAGCTGCTGCATGGGGAAGCCTTGGCCCACAGCTCACGAGAAATTTGTGTTAATAAGGAATCTATTAGAAGAGCACACAGGAAGAACCGCGTGGAAATCGCTAATGAAATTTGTTCGTCTTTTCCATCTGGTGATCCACTTACAGTGCATTGGGATCAGAAGTTGTTACCTGCTCTCATTTTTAAGGAATCAGTTAATTGCATGACGATTCTCGTTTCTGGGAATGGTGACACGAAACTCTTAGGAGTGCATGTTAATCCAAATGGAAGTGGTATTTTCCAGTCGAAAGCTGTTTTTAAATTGCTGGAGGACTGGGACTTAACCAGACGTTTACATTTTATGTGCTTTGACAGAACAGCATGTAACACGGGGTAAATGGAGCTTATAGCCTGCTGGAACAGAAAATGCAGAAGGATCTGCACGGGGTCCCTTGCAGGCATCACATAATGGAAATAATTGCGGCAAGAGTGTTCGACACGTTTTTCGGTGCTTCAATGGGTTCACAAATAAAATTCTATCAACGTTTCTCTGAGGCATGGAACTTAGTTGACAAACTAAAGTTCGACACTGGAATCCAGGACGAAATTGTCACAGAAGTTTTGATCCCAGTAAAGTATGAAGTGATATCTTTCTTCAAACAGCAACTGACGCACTATCAACCCAGAGATGATTACAGAAAACTTTTACAACTCTCATATTTCTTGGCGAAGTTCTTTCAAGATTTACCACATTCTACGTTCCTGGAGCCTACCATCGTGCACGGTGGATGATGAAATTGATTGACCCGAAGGTATATCTTTTCCGGTCACAGTTTCACCTTACATCTCGTGAGCTGAACAGGCGTTCGGACTTCAACATATTTGTCGTCACAGTATATTTGAAGGCATAGTATTCCTCGTTTCTTGCGTTTTCGGCTCCAAGGAATGACCTGAATATCTTAAGGCGCGTTCATTCCTACAAGAATATTAATGCAAGAATTGCATAAGCAGCAATGCACAGTTTCTCACGACATCTGTGGTATTTGAGCGAACCACTTACTGGTCTGTTTTTTTTGATCCTGAAGTCCACGCAACAGTAAAGAAAGACATGGTTACAGTGTTATTTAGAGATGGAACTGAAGGAGAAGAACTCAAGCGCTTAAGATATGAGGAGAGCACGAAGATAAATCCCTTAGTGACTTTGTTTGCAGGAACACCAGAAAGCTGTTTGAAGCACTAGAGATCTCCACGGATTTTTTTTTATTAGAAAACCCTGAAACATGGGAAACGAACGATATTTTCCTTCAGGCTCGAGAGCGTGTGGAAGCTCTGCATTTGTAAATGATCTGGCAGAACGAGGAATTGCAATGATTCAAAATTTCTATGGAAAACTGACCAATCAAGAAGATCAGGTTTAATTTCTTGTCCAGGTTGTACAGCAGCACAGGAAGAAATTTCCTCACACAAGTAAATTAATTCTCAATCAAAGTATTTTTGTTTGTTGTGTTGAATTTACTTTCGCAAAATTAAATCCTGAAAAAATATACATTCGTAAAACATAAAAAATACAAAAGGATGTTACCAAACATATTTTTGAATTTTATAGTATTTATATGTAAATTTTCACACATTAGTGGCTTTAAGCAAATTTATTGATGCGTTGAGCGACCACTAAATATTGTGTAATTGCTTCAAAATTTTTATAGTAAACATTTGAGATAAAAAATAAAATTTGACCCTGAGACAATTAAAAATGCAAAAGTGAATTTTCGTTGCCAAACTAATATATATTAGTTGTGTGTTATACTTATTTAATAAAAATGATATCAATTATTAAAATTGGTACTTTGTTCAGTATTCAATCACAGTCAATTAGTTATAATTTCGCCATTTTTCGTGTATATTCACAGGGAGACTACAGATATTGAAAAAAGTTCAAATGTAACAATTATTTGAAGGATTTTTGTCCATTACAACTTTCTACTCTTTTATTACGATTTCGGTGGGGCGCTGAAATATTGTTTGCTTACACTTAAGGGGGCAAATTACTAAATATTTTTCAAAAGCTAACAATGTTTGTCTTGTCTGTTTTTCGTAAGTGAAAAGAGATAATGAAATATAACTTACCACAATAATAGATAAAGTTATTCTACATCCGAAAATATGAATCGGAAGAATAATCAGTGTAGCCATCCATAGAAATTACAGTGTGGTCAAAAATTGAATTACCCAAAAATCTAGGTTAAGTCAGCAACTGGAAAACTAAACTCAACGATAATTGATGACTTATCATGTTATCTGTTTTTCTTGTTAACTACTTTCTAAATAATATTTGTATTTATTTTCTAATAACTTGCATAAGTTTAAACAAAATTAATAAGAAATATATATATTTCTTAAAACTAAACCAATGATCTTAAACTATCAGTAATAAGTACAATTTCTAAGATTAAAATATTGAAATTATTGTTGTATACCAATTGGTTTGAATAATTACCTATAAGGTCTCAAGTTCAAAATTTGTAGTTAATGAATGGTACCCTGCGCAGACACGCCACAGTCTGGGATGTCGTTAATTTCCCTCATCTAATTAAACTAAGAAAAGAAACGAAAATACTTAAGGGGACTAGGGGTCGACATCCGGGTACGCTATATTTAGTAGCAGTTAATTTAATCGGATAGTCCGAACTGAGTTATATGAACACTGCACAATAAATAAATAAGGTAAGCAACAAAAAAAAATCTCGGAGAGGCTATGAATGCTAAAGGTACAAATGACCGAAACCTGTACTTTTCGATGATCACAGGATATAGCAGTTGGTTTTCTTAATTATCATTTCTGTCATCCTTTAGAAGTAATTCCCACGTGATACTACTCTATCTATTGAAAGGCTTAAGATCTGGGGCTGTTATTATGAGGTACATAAATGCAAAGTAACACACAATTCCCAACTATAATTTACATTCAAGTAGCAAACTCGGTTGGATGAATGCACTGGTGTGGAAGTCAAAACGCGAGAGATTTTTTTTTTTCGTAAACATATTCATATTTTCACTATATAAAATTCACTAGGCCTATCCATTTAAATATAGGGGTCGTCATCTCGTTCATATTATATATCATATTATTAACATATCATTACATTCATTCATTATCTACTAATTTTCGCACGAAGTAATATTTTATAAACACCCTATTTCGTACATTTTACACGCAGGCCATACACATATCTACATTACGTAGTAATAAATATATATATATATATAACTATCACAATCTATCACGCTCAAACCACCACACGATCACATTCATCGAACCACGTACTCTTTATTTCGAAGCACCCAAATTGTATTTACCTTGCAGGTTTAAAAAAAAAAAAAATCATACATGTATTTACGGAAAGTTAAATTGTCAATGATTAATCTATTTCTGGTTTGTTGATAAAACTGAAGCAACAATGGAATTTTCGACAGCCACGGGAAAAAAGAATTTAATACTACATTTTTAAACAAACAGTAACAGCATATGGGCTTTACTTCTATTAAGAAAATAGGTGTTCTTTATTTCAGCGGATTATTCATTAACTACTGGACCTAGCAAGCTGAAATTTTCAGTACAGTAAGATCTCATGCTATTTTATACGAAGGTATACTCATCCGAACCGAAAACCATGTCCACGGGAAGTAATTTGAGAATAACTGTCCAAAATCAAACAATCTAAATCACTAAGTCACGCGATGTCGTACTGTCAACAAACAATTGACTACCGAAAACTGACGCTATGGCGCTGTAGTGGAGGCATAATTTACCGTGTACTGAAATGTATACTTGTACTCATTAATCAGAAATTTAATATTTACTCTGGTTTATTTATGTTAGAAAAATGGTACTAAATTAAAGCATATTTATACACTGTCCAAATCGAAAATTCACACACTCACACAAAACTACTAACTACATACACCACTGTTAGTACTATACATAAAGACAACTAACTAAACTAAACATGCACCATTTAGTTACATGCATGTTGACGAAAATAACCTAACACATTAAATTTAAAATACATTACTCCCTCGTCGATATATACATAGTCGGCTCTATTTAATTTAAAGGGGGTGAAATGAGAAAGGTAACACTAGGTCTAATTGACCTGACCAATTGTTTACATAATGATTGCCAAAAATTGATGCCCTGGGGGAACCTTAACGAGGTTTATGGAGGGACCCTTCCCCTGAAAGGGGAAAAGGCCCTAAAACGAACAATAACTAACCCATTCCCCTGCTAGAACTGGTTCAATTTGGAAAAGGGGATAGGAGCCCTTTTAAGCTAACTTAAGCTGCCATTATTATTATTCACTTTACAACCATCAAACCTACGTACATGCGATTACTGAATAAATAATAGAAAGTCACATTTACTTAATACACGAACAACATGCACCAAACAGGTCGTAATTTCCCTAATCCCTACTTGAGTTTGAAATAAAAAAAAAATAAAGTCACTCTTTCACTGTTGTCTATTCTCGATAGGCAGCAAACATGGCTTCCTAGTAAACAGAACTGGAATTTGTTATTTCACTGAATTGCAGCTTCTTTACCAAAATTTGCGGATTTTTCGGGCTCCTATTTCGTTGTAAATCTTTAACTATTGAATTACATTATATGTTACCTTAGTTGTCCTTGGAAATTGGAATTCTTCCCGAAAAATATGTAGCACAAAATTTACAAGCTGCTCCTTGCAAGGTGTCTTCGATTGTTCTCATAACATTGCGCCGAAAAAGCCAGAGGTAGGAGAATTCCTCCAATCAGAACGAAAACTTTAGCCGCGGAAATTACAAAGCAAATAGAAATTTGGCAAATCCAGATATAACCGGATCTGAAAGTGACTATGGACTAGTGAGAGGGGGTGAGGGAAAGATTAGGTACCTGGCTAAATTCTACATTGGTCTGAAATTAAGGAAATTTATATCCAATAACGGAACTATGTTTCGGTATGACGTCAGAATGGTAAACCTTGTAACTATTCAAGTTATATATCCGTAAATGGGATTTACACTTAATCAAAATATAAATAAATATATTATACAGTGGGAATATGGTTACTAACGAAACCTTTGGGTTCCTTATATTTAATTCGAAGTAAAGAGAGTAAATAAATTGTGTAACTAAACCGAAATTGAATAAAAAAAAATTACTAGGTACAGGATGCGTAAAAAAAAATTGCCATTACTTTCAACTGTAATGGTACATTACAACTTTCTAAATAATATTTGTATTTATTTTCTAATAACTTGCATAAGTTTAAACAAAATTAATAAGAAATATATATATTTCTTAAAACTAAACCAATGATCTTAAACTATCAGTAATAAGTACAATTTCTAAGATTAAAATATTGAAATTATTGTTGTATACCAATTGGTTTGAATAATTACCTATAAGGTCTCAAGTTCAAAATTTGTAGTTAATGAATGGTAAATATCAGTCAATCAAATTTTACTAAAAATAGCATTCCACCAATGACAGACTACGAGTAGTGAACATAACTCGCAAATTGCAACAAATTTGCCATTGTATAATCATATATCCAGTATACGTATTTCATTAAATCTATTCAAGAAATGGAAAACAAATCAATGCTGGCACCACTTATCAATCTATTTCTTCAATTTGAACTTATTACTCGATTCTGTAAATACCTTTTAAATACATATCCATTATCATACACACTTATGAGTATTGCTAGAAACTAATACAAAAACTAAGTAATGATGAAAGGTTAACTAAGTTCATTTCTAGTGTAATATTGTAGTAACCCTCAGATGGTTCTATTTGTAAACAGTAACATGTGCTCTTCTTTAAAAATAACACAACGTACATTTATTACAAGCTTCTACAGAAATAGATCATAGCCCATCAGCGCCACCATTCATTGCGTGATGGAGGAGGGGCACCAGCTATAAAATTTAGAAAATGAACGCAACAGGTATTAATTATTTTTTTAGCTCGTTAAATCTTTTTTCTAGCTTGCAGTGGAGTTTTGGAAGAATCTTCACCTAACTCAAACCTATTAGCATGCAGTGGAGCTTTAAAGCCTCAATTTTTTACTTAGTTGGCAGCAAAGCTCTATTGAAACTATGCTGCTTCTCAGCTTGCGGCAAAGCTTTAAACTATTCCTTACTATAAAACCACCTAGCTTGCAGTGGAGCTTTGTAGTTTACCATTTCTGCTTAGCTTGCAACGGAACTTTGTTAAAACTTTTCTCTCTCTTTGCTTTCAGTGAAGTATTAAGAATCCTACCTTACCTTATTCAGTTTGCAGCAGAGCTGTGTGAGGAATCCTTCCCTTGGCTATAAATACGAATAAAGAAAAATTAAGTAATGATGAAACGTTAACTAACTTCATTTCTAGTATAATATTTAGTCTAACAGGGACCGAATTTATTTAAACTCAATTGACTGTTCTCTGCTATAAACGTACCATAAATGACTTGACAACTGACTATTCGCTATTTACTAGATGGTTAGTTGATTTTAGTTTAGCGTTCCTTTCAGCAGCAAGGCTATATGAAGTGTGGATCTACAACTTAACATGTGTTTCTCAACCACATGAGCTCGCACCAGAAATCTAACTCGAGATTCCAGCGCCAAAAACGCGTATAGTAATCGTGTATCCACGAGAGAGCTTTTACTTACAGGTGTTTTTATAATTGTACATTTAAAGGGAATATACGGTTGCCATGGTGTAAACGGACTTTGGGAGAGATGGTTGAAATTCAGCTCAAATGTAGAAGAGACAATCTAGGTTCCATATTTCAAAACCAAGTTGTCCTAAAATGGATGGAACATAGTCAAAAATGCACCAAACATTAATGTCAATGAAAAACAAATAATTCCTTTACTTATCTCACGTCAGAAACCAAAAGAGGGAGATGGCTGAAATTCAACTTAAATATACTATTATTTATTTATTTATTTATTTATTGAAACAGAGCACAACAGGTATTGTACCCAATTACAGCGTTCATCTTTCATGAAATAATATATATACAATTTCCCTTTTAAACCTTGTGAGGCAATCAGAGTAAATATCTATATTATTTTTCATTTTTAAGAGTCTGTTGTAGGTTGCACTAATCCTCCATGTTGGCGACTTATTTAGGATATTAGTCCTTGCTTTTGCACAATAAAATAAGTTATAGTTTTCTGGACGTGTTCTTCTACCTGGAACGTTTATTTGAAAGCTCGAAAGCAATTCGTTGCAGTCTAGCTTATTATTAAGTACCTTGTACAAAAATATCATGACAGATAACGTTCTTAATTGTTTGAGGGTTAGAGTTTCAAAATTCCTATTTAATGAATTGCTGTTTTCAGTTCTTGGGAAAATGTTTGTTTCCTTATATACAAGATATCTAAGAAATTTGGACGGGATTTTTTTATTTTTAGTGATTTAATTTTTGTATCTGGGTTCCATACAAGCGTCACGTATTCGAGTTTGGATCGAACGTAAGTTTGATACAATTTATGAAGTGTGGCAGGTTTACGAAACTCCCTACTAATTCTTAGAATAAACCCAATATACAATATACTATGTAGATTCTACATTCAAAAGAAAATTGTAGTAAAATAGATGAAACATAGTCAAAAAGCATGAAACATTAATATTAATGTCAATGTAAAATCAATGAACAACAAATAATTCTTCCACTTATCTCAAAAACCAGAAGAGCTCAGCTCAGAGTAGAAGAGACTATGTAGATTCTATATTGTAAAAGCAAATTGTCCTAAAATGGATGGAATATAGTCAGAAAGCATGAAACATTAATATTAATGTCAATAAAAAATTAATGAACAACAAACAATTCCTCCACTTATCTCAAAACCAAAAGAGCTCAGCTAAGATGTAGAAGAGACTATGTAGATTCTATATTGCAAAGGCAAATTGTCCTGAAATAGCTGGAACATAGTTAGAAAGCATGAAACATTAATATTAATGTCAATAGAAAATTGATGAACAACAAACAATTCCTCCACTTATCTCAAAACCAAAGAGCTCAGCTAAGATGTAGAAGAGACTATGTAGATTCTATATTATAAAAGCAAATCGTCCTGAAATGGACGGAACATAGTAAAAATCACAAAACATGAATATTAAAGTCAATGAAAAATCAATGAAAACATGAAGTCGTCTATATACCTCAAAAACTATAATAAGGAGATGGTTAATTAAAAGCTTAATGCGAAGGCATGGTGAAGGACATGAAAACGACTATAGCACGTAAGGTAAACATGGATAGACCATTGTCAAAAGTCAAGTCGTTTAAAATCAATAATAAATATAAAATATATTCATCTTCTGCGAATTACCCAGGGCTCCTTACACGAGGTTACGTGCCTGAAATATCTCACATCTGGGTTTGGAATCTATTGACTCGATTTAGGACACAACGTGACTTTTGACCTGATCACGTGACACAGTCTGGTCCTTATGGCAAACCAGATAGGCCCTTACAAGTGTGACACTTACAAATTTGTCTGAGACTTCGCATGCTTGTTATTACAGTAACATTTCAGAAGTAAATCAATTTGAGACATAGTCCAAGAGTATTCATTCGTTTCCTGAATGCTTACAAAATAACAACAAAAGTTTTGTAAACATGCATCAGGTATTATTAAATTTCGAACTGTAAAGTGCATTAAGAAAGTTATATTTTCGCTCACAATGCAAGTACATAGTAATTTATATGGTCGTAAACAAAATTTTGAAAATTTATGAGCCAGTCTTTTTCAGCTAAAACAGAACCTTTTCCCCCACTTTCATCGTGTAAAGGGAGTAAAATCAGCACAGGGATGAGATGCTTTACTCTATTTTCCCTTCTTACTCCCGCAACAAGGAGTTAAGCAGTGAATATGTTTTTGAGTCGCTTTAGAAATGTGATTACATTATACGTAAAGACAGGCGTTTAAAGTGCCGTTCTGTGAGGCAGGCGAACTCAAAAAAGAGCTATATCAGAACACGTGAACAGAGGGTAGCGTCAATCATCGTGACTTATGAGATGTTGCCAAATCTCTCACGACGTCAATCAGGGTTGAGACTTCATTTTAAAATAGCTTACTTTTATTCGGTCGTTCCTCATTCGTATACAAGAATAAATGCGTATATATTTCTATTAATTATTTTTGTTCGTATTAATTGAGAAGGCATACGATTTTTTGACTACATTACAGAGCAGTCCTTTCTCAACAGGTAACAAGATCAAACAGCAACACTGGTCAATAATTTGAAGTAACGTATCCCATAAAGGTAGAAACTACCTATATTTGTAATATTTTATTTAATCTATTCACGAATTAAATTGTATTAATACATAAATGATTAAAAAATAGATCATCACGAGATTCACAATTTTGTTACAATGAGGAAAGGTACTTGAAATAAATAATGATTTTTTAAATTATGAAATAAAGAAGTACTTTCTACTAATGGTTAAGAAATGTCCATATGGATAAATATTAAGATGTGCCTTTTATACTAATTGGAGGATGCAAATCTAATAGAACTATTTTTAAACATTTCTCTTTACGGGATCATGAGAAAAATTGACCTCAATATTGTGATAAATAAAGAAGCTTGGGCACATTTTAATATCGGCATGAACGGTACACCTTTCATATTAATATTTCAGGTTAAGGTAAGTCTTGTAAAACACGCTAGAATATGAAATAGATCAATTTAGTCAATCATATTTTGTGTTAATTGACAATATTTCCGCCCAAGATGCCCAAGGAATGGTAATTACTGTGCAAAGCATCGGAAGGAATGGTAATTACTTCCTTATCCACCATATTGCTCTAACCTCGCATAGCGAGACGATTTCTCGTTTCGAAACACGAAGTAATCCCTGAAGGAAAGGTGTTTATATTGTGATGTTGAGCCCATTTCTACTTTGGAGGACTGGGTTTTCGAGTAAACATGGCACACTCCAAAAAGAAAGTATGTAGAATTTAACAAACCGTTAAGAGAAATGTGTGACTTAAAACAGTCATAGTGTTACTTAACATGGTTACAATCCTTATTAATTTGATGGAAAATGCTGGAGTTTAAAATATGTCACATATATTGGTTGACAATGGCCAGGGAGCGACCAAAGTGCCGGGCTGTTGATAGTTGTGTGTTTGGAAATTTTCGTACTATATAACAGTGTGCAGCGAACTGGGCACAAGGTAATCATGTTAAATGGGCAACTTATCTGATTTTCAAAAGGGGCAAGTTATTCGCGCTCGGTATGTGATGCGAGCGTGTCGAAAGTGGTAACTGTTTTGGGTGTGTCGCGAGAGACATTGTCCAAGGTGGCGACGGTCTACAAAACTCACTACAAAACCACATCGGTGAAGAGGAACAGTGCCCGGAAGAAAACCCTCAGCAACAATTCCCGGTGAGCATTAAAGTATGTTTTTACACAGAACTATCGTGCAAGTGCAAATGGTGAATGAACACAAGTGGAATCACCCACAGTCTGTGTCGTCAATAACAGTCTGCTGCAAGTTGATATTTGCATACGGGACAAAAGTGCTAGTAAAGGATCGTAACAATTTAGCACGACGCCAATAATGCCGCAAACTTGCAACATAGACCACTGATGAGTGGAGTCTAATATGGTCGGACCAATTTTCATTCACCTTATTTCAAAGCATGGGCCGTATTTATGTGCTGCAGACGCCCAAGGAAGTGTATGATCAACAGTGTCTCCGCCCCACCGTGAAACATCGCTGCGGCTCTATGTTGCTGCGACCTCAATATCCTTGTATTAAAGGAGTCTCGTGCGTTCCAGTTAAATCACTGTCAAAAATTATGTCACTATTTTAGGAAACCATGTGCATTTTATAGTCCAGGTGTTGTTACCGAGCAATGAAACCATATGCCAAAATTAAAGACTTTTAGGATTTTATAACTTTTCTGCAAATGAAAGAGCCAATGGCTTAGCTTCTGTAATTTGTACTATTTTAAGAAATTGAAACATTTCGAGGTCAAAACTTATCTGTCAACATATGACGGCGCCAGTGTAATGTCAGGTCATACGGGGGGAGCCATTATTAAAAACACTTATCCATTAGCTATTTTAGCTCTACTCATCAACTTAATTTAATCTTCATTGTGTAAATACATTGAATTATATATATATATAATGAAGTGTTAAAGCTTCGAATTACCTCATCCATCAACACTACAGTGAGTTTTGCAATGCAATTCAGCACATTTTCGCAACTGATGACCGGTATCCCGAGTCAATTCTATTTGCGATTGGGTTAAACAATATTTTTAAATTTCATATTTTTTATTCTTGCTTTGTTTGTATGGAAAGCTTTTTATTCATACTAATCATGTGTTAGTGTCCTTCAGTCAAAAAACTGTATCAGATATAAATTTGTGCATAAACGAAATTTTAACAACAGTAAAATCCTAGAATCCTTAAGATGTAGTAACACTGTACAGCAAATTGAAAATGAAATTTCTGCCCTTTGCCCAGGAAAGCGTGTCTTTTCTTTAAAAAAAAATCAAAAGAGAGCTTTATTTAAAACTAGGTATACCCTCCCGGTGACACCCGGCCAGCAGCCGAATGGGGTGAATTTGGAAGTTAATGCGATCGGAGTTTTACCATTGATCTCAGCGACCGCAAAAACTATTAATTCGACACTAATATCGGTCATTTTCTACTACCTTTACATGTCCCGGTAAACCCCCTCCTGAGACCTCCTGGTTCGAATTTTGATAAAAGCGCTTCCTTTTGGTCTGGAGCCTAGACCAAGGTACTCGTGACCAAAATTTGGTAACTCTCGGTCCACTCGTCTGATCCCCAGGCAGCAGAGAGACTCACAGACAGACAAACAGACACAAAAACAAATTCTTTATTTTAGTTATATCAGACTACCTTAACCTGCGCTCTCTACACAGCGCATCATTCACATATAAGCATGAATCTCTTTGTCATTCCTCACAACATGTGTTCATGTCCTTTCACGGACACAAGTGAAGGATGTCTTGATAAAAATCGGCAAGGGGTAAAGGGAAGATTTTCTCGATACCTCACACCGTTTGCAAGATTTGAGGCTACTTCCGGTTGGAGTTTCTAATTCAAGTATGATCAGTGTTTTCTTTCTTCTTGCATGCAGTATGTAATAAGGAAATACATTAAAACACAATTAATTATAATGCCAGTGATATATGGTGTTCATTGGGCAGAACACTCCAAACAATAAAGATTCATCTCAGACTATAGAAATGGTTATAATTCGTTTTCAATTATTTACCCATGAATCAAACACCTGAGAGATATACAACCCATGTATACACTTATGTGCTGTTGGAATGTATACCTCGTAGGATATGTGTTACCTTTTAAAAATTTCAACACTTCGAGAGTACCCTTAAAACATGTAATCTATATATATAAAAGAGAACGTACAAATCCTTTGTCCGCTCATCACGCTAATACGGCTGAACCAATTTCTTTTATTTTTGGGGGGTTATTAGGATTTGGACCCTAGATGGTTTTTATCATATCACTTTAATTTTCAATTACCAGTGTCTTGAGATAATTGACCATTCAGGTGTCCATTACGTACAAATCCTTTGTTAGTTCATCATAGGTATAAAAATAAACGTATGTATATGCAACCCGCATGACCGTGTCACTCGGCGGGTTAACATAAATGACAGGCATTATAATGGTTTTTATCATATCACTTGAAAGCGAAAAAGTAAAAATTATCTAAGTAACAAAGTTTATTGCGTTCGGGGGTGACCGCAGCGAAGCGGGGCGGGTTAACATAAATGACAGGCGATATAATGTTAACATTTACTGCAATCTTCTATGGTTTTTATCATATCACTTGAAAGCGAAAAAGTAAAAATTATCTAAGTAACAAAGTTTATTGCGTTCCGGGGTGACCGCAGCGAAGCGGGGTGAACGCTGCTAGTAAAAAATACCGGCCATGTCTTTTAAATATTCAATTAGAACTGGACAACAGTGGCGGCGATTGGACGTTGAAAGTGGGAGGGCAAGACATGATCTGGATATTCGACGAAAGGTTGTATAACTAATAGGATACTATCTATTCCAGTTAAAATATCGTATATCGTATTTCATATTTTATTAAGTAAATTGACAAGAGCAATGCAAGTAGGTACTAGCCCTGTGTACTCTTAAAGAACAGAAGTGTAAGAAGAGATTTGATTCCTTGCTCATGAACATCTTAAAATTCAGTATGGAGAATTGTGTGATAGGTTATTTAATAACAAATTTGTAAAACATTAAATAAAAAGGATAATATTAATCATAGTAATGAATGAGGCTTGTTTTGTAGAAGTTATATTGAAACTGAGGATCAATGAACACGTTATATTTATAATTCCACACATGCTATTAAATGTGTGTTATTACTTTGAAAATGAGACAGTAAATACTACAAGCATATGTTACGACATTTAAAGAAATACATAATTGCAATATTAATTGATTTCAATTGCAATTAAAACGCAATTCTTGTAGTTATCTTAACTCCACGGGAAAACAAATAACCAATACGTACTCACATAATAGCAAATATTATATGGCATCATTTTTTTCTATGAACCGGTAATACATAGAAAAATTTTACATTTCCAAATGGAACTATAAATATTAAAAGGTCACTTCAAAAAGTGGGGGGGCAACTGCCCCCTCTTGCCCCCCCTAATCGCCGCCCATGCTGGACAATCTACACAAAATTTGGAATAGACCATGGAAAACGGTACGTTTCTAGCACTTGTGCTTTCCGACATCTCGTCGAAAGGACTGGAAACAAACACAGACTTTTCTTCGGAGACAAACATATAAATCTAACATTTTAATATACAGATTCTTCGCTCAATAATTGTGCAGATGAAAGATTTGAAAAATACAAAAATCTGGTCATTGTAGAACTAATAAATTATAGAAAATTTAGTATGTATCAACAAATTTTTCCACAGGACAAACAGAATGACTTGATATCCACCTTTCCTAATACTTTTTGCTCAGATCAGCTTATCAAGTTATATTCCGATAGTAACAAACACATTTCCCTTCTTAAATTCTTAAAATATACTGTCAGTAATGAACTTCAAAGCGTGTATCACGAAATAACAAAGTTGCTAAATGTGGTGTTGTGCATTTGGTGTCGTCCCACTTGCGACAGTCTTATGTGCGATAGGAACTGTTAACTGTCCTATGAGTGACCGATTCGATTCATTAATTGGCCTATGAGTCACCGATTCGTTCATACAAAGATAATGGAGGAACATAAGGTTCCTCTTTTTTAACTTGCTTTACGCTAGTGTGATTTAGAACCTAACAAAATGTACTTGAATAATTTATGTTCCTATAGGTCTCATTTCTTCCTGCTGTTTCAATATTGCAAGGAACATAAACCCTGAAAAGTCTTCTTGCTTAATCATAAATTTCAGATGTAACCTTGCCCTTACATTCATAAGTATAAAGCGCTCTTTAATAAGTATTGCATGCAAGTATTAATAACAAACTATTAAAGAAGAGGATGTACACTTTTTCTTAACTATTTCTAACACTTTATCCAGGTTTGGGACTGGCAATGTTTCTGAAACGTTTTTCTCATGTCTTAGGAAGTCTAAAAAGTAGATGTTTGGCGAAACTGTTACACGTTTAAGCTTTCCAAAATAAAATATATATTGCTTTTCTTGGTGACTAATTAGATTTGAATTAAATTAAGTTCAAAAAGCAGAGCTTTCGAAGAAAGGGGATATTACAATTGGATTTTCAATAATTAATTACATAGGAATATACTTTTCATGGAAATATCTCTGCTGTCTCGTTAAGTTATTAGATATGTTTTATGTCAAATCTAACTCAAAATTAAGGTAAATTTTATTTGCACTGGCAGTAGAGGAAAAATATATTTGAGGAACAGATTTTCATAGCAAGGTTGTTCGGACGCTAATAACGCCAGAGGCAAACGTATTTTACGAGAGGGGATCATATCAATTTCCATCATCTCAATGTGAATGAATCGGTCGCTCATAGGATAGATAACAGTTCCTGTCGCTAATAGAAGTGTCGCTTCTAGGACTAATTCGTGCATTCCATTAACTTTACTTTCTTGTGAACGTTAAATGAGTGGCCTGAAAAGAGTGAAAACCTACTTAAGGAACAGAATGACAAATAAAGACTATCTGAATTACGGACACTTGCAATAAAGAACTTGTGTGGGATCTTTCTAGGATACTTGAATTCAAAGAAAAAGCTATTAATATCTTCACAGAAATGAAGAACAGGCGTATAGAATAGTGTTATCGAAATCGGTTTTTGAAAAAAACGAAAACCGGTTTTTGAAAAAAGTGAAATTTCATAAAACCGAAATGTCGGTTTTGAAAACCGCATTTGCGGTTTCGGTTTTGAAAACTGCATTTGCGGTTTCGGTTTTGAAAACCGCTTTTGCGGTTTCGGTTTTGAAAACCGCTTTTGTGGTTTCGGTTTTGAAAACCGCATTTGCGGTTTCGGTTTTGAAAACCGCTTTTGCGGTTTCGGTTTTGAAAACCGATTTTCTCAAAAACAGAAAACTGCAGAAGTCACAAAAATTCGAGACCACTATTATCAAGTAACGACGAGGAAACAGCAAAGAATCTTTCCCATCTTCGGCTCACAGTTGCCAGATGGAGGGAAATTTCCCCCGGCGTAGGGAAAAAATGCTCAAAATTTGCAGAGGTGAAAGAAGATATTTTTTTCTTAAAATGTCTTAACGTGTAGGGAAATTCTTGTTTAGTACTCTTTTACAATTGGCAGAATAAAAAAAATAAGTTGCAGTTTCTCACAAAGAGGCACGGCTGTCGTTATTGGGAAGTAAAAAGATATAGAATAAAATATGATCGGTGTTCCCTTCACGTATGAACTATTGCAGGTGTCTGGAACTTGCGATAAGAAACCAGTCAACACATGCAAAACCACAACATTCACATTTATCGGAGTGGCAACAAATGAACAATAAAATTGTGTATTGCGATCTAATTTTTTTCTTTTCTTTTTTTTTAAGAAAGGGAGGTGGTGTTTTTTTTTGTTAACAAAAGAAAGAGTGGCAGTACTATTTAGAAACAAAGTGAAAGAGTAATGATAATATAAAAGATCTCAGTCTAAGTGGATGAGATTTCAAATTGGATTTCATGGGTTGCAGGTGTAGTGATCTTAAATAGGGATATACCTTATTTTCTATTTAGCTTAGTGTTGTCATATTACCCGATTTTTGCAGGTACCACCCGATTGTCAGGTTCTATATTCGTCCCTCGCTATCTTAATCACGAAAAACCACCCGCTTTTTGGGATTAGAGAAAAATCTAAGACGACTTAGTGAATAAAGTGTTGGTATATTCAACGTAAACCGCTACATCTTTGACAACCTTAATCGCGATTGAGTTAAATTTGGACTTGCACTCAGGCTCAGGCTGTGAGCTATCTGAGCAGTGCGCGGGTGTAGGGCCATTCGCTAATAAGATATCTGCTCTAATGCACAATAATTTTCTTTGTGTAATTCATGTGTTTTTAATGTAATGTATTGGAGGTTCTATACGAATTAATATTCTTTTGTAGATGTTGTGACAAACATACTTGAATTGTGCTTTCATAAGCTACAAGAATGCCGAACGACAATTTCAAGTGTAACTTTAACGACACTTATAGAAGCGAATTTACGTATGTTAGCCAGGGCAGAACTCAGTTTGAAGCAAAATGTACACTCTGGAAAACTTAGTTTCGTTTGAAAAGTAGGCTGCAGGGAAGCAAAGTGGACCCCACCTGATTTTTATATATTTTGTAAACTAGATCACAAGGAACACAAATCTGGAGTTTTGACATTCCGACTTCCGGAGCTCGAGATATTAAAACTAAGTTTAATATAGATATATTCTCTATACGAAACATACCATGTCCTGTGAGATATATAAAGGTAACCAAGAAAGTTCTGTCGCTTTTTGTGGAGGTCTGTGTTCAATTGATCCTTGCACCGTGAGTTGAGTGCGAATGGAGAAAAGGCGAAGGTCAGATGTCGGTGTGGGTATATCCAACATTCTACCTCCTTGTGGCAGTTCAGTTACAACATGAACTTGTGTAAGGACATAGTGGATGTGGAACCTCCACAGAGCGTCATAAGGGCGTGTATGCTGTACGAGTTCAAACTTGGATCAAACGCCACTGCAGTGGGGCGGAAGATATCTCAGGCATTACGTGAGGGTGTCGTGATTACGCAGACAGTGCAAGGGTGGTTTAGAAAGTTTAAGGACGGTGACAAAACACTCACGAAAGACGCACCACGTGCCGGAAGACCAACACATGTACAAAATGAAGATCTTCAGGTAGCAATTGAGGCGAACAGTGGAGAGACCTGTGAGTAACTGGGGCTAACATTCAATGTGAGTGGAGAAACCATCCGGCAGCACCTCCATCAACTTGGGAAACACTACAATTTGAGTCTATTGGTCCCACATGAATTAACTCCGGGCCAGAAGACTACGCGTGCAGACACCTGTGTTTCTGTGCTGTCTCGTCTGAGGAAGAAACCATTTCTAGACAGGATGTTGACATGTGATGAGAAGCTCCATGGCGTCGTCATCATTGGTTAAAATCCCATGAACTGGTTCCAAAACAGCTGAAACCAGTGATGCAGCAGAAAGTCCTGCTGTGTGTTTGGTGGACTGCTCGCGACATCGTGCATCGGGAACTGCTACCGGCTGGTCAGAGCAGAACATTAATGCAACTGTCTACTGTCAGCAGTTGAACCGTGTTCAAGAAAAACTCAAAACCCTGGAGCCAGCACTTCTCAATCGCTAAGGGGTTCTCCCGTTACGGGACAACGCTAAGCCCCACATGATTAGAGTGACCCGGGACACCATCCTACGCCTTAAATGGGAAACACTATTGCAACCGCCATACTCCCTGGACAATGCACCGTCCGATTATCCCTGAACCATTTCTTGGACACTCACATTAGAGAACTAAAGTTCAACTCCGTAGTAAAGGTGCAAAATGCACTTGATACCTTCTTTGCTTCACGGCAAACCAAGTTCTACCGCGAAGGAATCCATGCCCATCCCGAACGTTTTCAGAAGGTCGTTGATACTGATGGGTACTATTTTTGATCTTCCAGGTACGTCTTAGGCAGGGGTGTAGACATGGGGGGCCCATCGGGGCCAGGCTCCCCAAATGATTTCCTGGCCCCTCTAATGACCAGATGTTAAAACATCATCGTGAGATTACTTCGCTTCAGTCATTTAAAAATAACAATGTTTACATATAATTAATAATTTACGGTAAAATAGTATGGAAAAATAGTATTTTACCATACCGATCACAAAATAGTATGGTATTTCTTCCTTATAGCGATCCGAAAATAGTATGGTATACTTTTGTGACAGTAGATTACACAATTTACGGCGATTTGTATTTGACAGTTTGAAGACAAACGTTCTGACAAGGTACTATAAATTCTATGAAATGAAATGAAATCTTTGGACGGTATTCAGAGAGAATTCGTTAATCGAAGGTTAGTCACAGACTAGTTAGTAAGCATACTAACTCTTTACTAAGGAAAATGCACTTTTTGGTATTCATAGTCTACTTTGAGTACAACTAAAATGATGATTTGGGTATGATTAACTTACAGAACCCCAATGCATCGGTGAGTAAAATAAATGTGGCAACTACGGAAACGTAGATGAGCGCATGCGTAGTCTGTAAAAATGAAAATACATGAATTACGAAATACGCAATGTTGTGTCGCACACTAAACCGTGGGTAAAAGTTTAGTCTGTGCTCTACATTAATTAGTTACATGTGATTAACTTCGTCCAATACTACGTCCTAATCAGAGTCTCTGAATACAATTGTGATAACCATCCGTTAGTTAACCTTGTAGTATGGTTTCAATCAAACGTCAAAACGACTCTGCATAAGGCCCTTTGAGTTTAACGTCCCACGCCTATGCCGGTTAGGACAAAGGAGACGGTGATTATGAGAAATGAATGAAATGGTGGAATGAAGAAAGTGGGAGGAAACGGAACCCCGAGAAAACCCATGAGCACGGTTGTTTGTCCACCACAAAGTCTACACGGCGCGAGCTGGGATCGAACCAGGGACCCCAAGCACCGGAGGTAAACGCTCTACCACTGAGCCACCGCGCCACCGCGCCCCCCCACTATAAATTATATCATAAAACAATGGTACTATACTAAATCGTAAGTACATTATATTATTTATATGCTGTAATTAGTGTTTCAAGAAAACTTTTTATCAGATGGAAAATTTGGTGAAAAACAACGTTTTTATTCAGTTTTTCAGTTTGGATTTCATTCGCTTTTTAAAATGCTATTTCATGTAAAACAGGAAGTGAGATATAGCTGTTAATAAAATAATTATGCCTTTTTAGTCACGAATAATAAATACACATTTTTGTCAGAGAATCTTAAATAAATTAAGTGCAATTTCAAAGAAAACCAGTCTTATGTATAAAAGTAACCAAGAAAGTTCTGTCGCTTTTTGCGTAGGTCTGCGATAGTTGGCCCTCACTGGCGGCCGGGTTTCGTCGAGTCGAAACATATATCTCGCGTCGGGATGTTGAAGTACCACCGCGTAGCAGCGACCAGCGAGAACTTCGTCTTGGTCCGCACTTCTTAGATTCTTCGCGGAGAATCGTGAAGGGACCAACACGAATTGTCGCCAGTCATATGCATGCGGTTATTATTATATATTATTTTTTTGCTGACGAATTGTTCCTAAAGTGAGCTCCGAGGGTCAAGAATAACCTCTGCCTCAACATCATGACGTGAAACATCTTGAGATAAGTGCGATAATTGTATGAATTTAGATGACAACTGTCGTCGATCATTAGAAAGTGAGTATGCGAGAACTATGAAATAAAGTAAATAGACACACGTCATTTTGTTACAAAATTACATGGCAAACACATTTTATCTAATTCCAAACAGTTATCGTCGAATATACACGGTTAAAGGAGCACTGTGATTGACCAAATTAAAAAGATCTTAACGATTTATCCCTTTACAAGCGACGTTTCCTTCATCGCCATCGTAGCGAAGTAGGAAGAACACTTGCCTAGTAATCATAAGGTTGGTGATTTGAGTCCTCTTCGGGGTAATTTTTTTGTACTTTTTAAAAGTGTTTTTTAGACTCACCTTAATGTAACTAAATCACACATATAGCCGATTTAACATTTTGGGGGAGTCATTTTGTGGTTCATTGGCGTTTTGTCGCATCTCTGCCGCTGGTGGCATAATTTTCAAAACGGTAGAGGGGCCACCGGGGATCGTCGCTGCGACGCCGCCAATGTTTGGCGTGATGTCGCTAATTGCCCATTTGTGGTCCACCGACGCTTACGGCATGGGGACAATTCAGTGTGAGTGGCAAAACCATTCAGCAGCACCTTCAACTGAGGAAGCACTAGAAGTTGGGTCGATGGGTCCCACATAACTTGATTCTGGGTCAAAAGGCAACGCAAGCAGACACCTGTGTTTCTTTGCTGTCTCGTCTGAGGAAGGAGCCATTTCTGGACAAGGTGTTGTCATGTGATGAGAAATGGGTCCTGTACGAAGTTCCACGGCGCCGTCATAATTGGTTAGCATCCCATGAACGGTTCCAAGACAGCCGAAACCAGTACTACACCAGAAGAAAGTCCTCCTGTGTGTTGATGAACTGCTCGTGGCATCGTGCATCGGGAACTGCTACCAGCTGGTCATCGCATCAATCCAACTGTGTACTGTCAGCAGTTGAGCCGTGTTCAAGAGAAACTCAAAACTCCCAAAGGGGTCCTTATGTTACAGGACAATGCTAAGCCCATCGTGGCTAGGATGACCCGGGACACCATTTTACGCCTTGGATAGGAAACACTATTGCATCCGCCATACTCCCTGGACATTGCACCGTCCGATTATCATCTGTTCCCTTCCTTGGACAATCACTTTAAAGGATGCCAGCTCAAATCCCAAGTAGAGGTGCAAAATGCACTTGATAACTTCTTCATTTCACGGAACACCAACCTCTACCGCGATGGAATAAATGGCCTTCCAGAACGTTTGCAGAAGGTTGTCGATCTATTCTTGTTCTTCCAGATACGTGTTAGGTGACATATGAATGTCCGGAGGTGTTAAGTGAGAAAGCGATAGAACTTTCTTGTTTACCTATATAGATCGGTTCTGTGTATTGAAATAGTTATGCACAAAGGTATAATGTTTGGTCGGGGGCAGTACCGTAGTTCTTGGTTAAACATAATACAAACTATCTGTAATATAATTTATTAAATTATTATTATTATTATTATTATTATTAAATATAATAATAATAATAATAATAATAATAATAATAATAATAATAATAATAATAATAATAATAATAATAATAATAATAATAATAAGCTAAAACAGTGTTTTTAGTTTTCCGGAAGGAAACCAAAATTTTCCAGTTTTTTTCAGGCTTCAAAAACACTAGCTGTAACACATTTTTTTTTAGATTGTAGCTGCCCCCCTTCAAAAAAGACGGGCCCCTCCTACAGAAACCTGCTGGCTACACCCCTGGTCTTAGGTGACATATCGATGTTCTAAGGTGATAGGTCAAAAAGCGACAGAATTTTCTTCGTTAATTTTATACATACTATGTAAAACTACTGTATAAGTTCTAGTATCTCGAGCTCGGGAAGTCGGAATGTCAAAATTCCTTAAGACTCGTGCTCCTCGTGCTCTACTTTACAAAATATATAAAAATCAGGTGGGGTCCAGTTTGCTTCCCTGCAACCGAAAAGTACCTTGGAAGTGTCATCAAAGAAGTAACTAAAAAAAAAAGTGCAAATGATCCCAGGTCAGTATTTGTAGCACACAAGTTCACATCAGTACTTACGGACTTCTAAACCGTAAGAAAGTGGGAGGAAACGGGAGCAAATAAAAAAAGTTGAAACACAGACATAAATCAATACAATTGTCTCGATCGATAGATGCTTTCACAATTGTTAAAAGGTGTAATTAAAAACATTGATTTCGGTTTTGAAAAACGCATTTGCGGTTTCGGTTTTGAAAATCGCTTTTGCAGTTTCGATTTTGAAAACCGCTTTTGCGGTTTCGGTTTTGAAAACCGCATTTGCGGTTTCGGTTTTGAAAACCGTATTTGCGGTTTCGGTTTTCAGAAAACCGGTTTTCTCAAAAACCGAAAACCGCAAATGTCACAAAAATTCAACAGCACTAGTATAGAACTCATTTACAAGACTGTGTTATAAGGTATTTGTTTTTTTACTTCTATTTTTAGTTTTTACATTTCGTACTGTATAAAGGATGCTGGTATTGACTAATCACTACTCCAAGATGAACCAAGATAATTTATAAATATAGTATTGTTTGAGTTTTCAATATTCTTTACAATAGTCCAATATATGTTTACTCTGTTCCTTTAAGCATAAAATTTCCTAATTAAATTTGGTCTATAGTATCTATAGTATGTTGTTTTTCTTAAGTCTACATTCCGGAACAGTACCACATTTGCTAGAGATGGGAGAATTCTAAGCAACTCTAAGCAACGGTGCACGAGAAATTTTTACCCTGATCCACTTCCACACATTATAGAGCGATGAAATGTCAGATGAAATGTAATCTTGTATACCTATGTAGGTCATGTGGTAATGTACAGCTCGTAACTCTGCACCGTTGCTGTGTTATAAGTCCGAACGTGAACTAAGGTGTAGTGGTCCAAAATCCATTACTGCACCTCAGAAAGCAGCGTGGAACATCGCAGAAGTACTTGCCCCTAGGAAATAACTTCATGGTTGGAAAGAGGTGGAATGAAGGTGGTGTGCGGTCAAGAGAAAACGCAAACTACGACGGATTTCACATCCAAGATTGTACATCACTCTGGCCAACATTCGAGTAGTAAACGGGTGCGTTGTTTTCCTGGATGCAGACACCTTTTGTCAGCATGCCACCCTCTGGGATTTCACAGAATCCTCCAACGCGAGCAGCAGTGAGGTATAGTATATCTTGTTAATTGTGCCTGGAAAGCAAGTAGTAATGCCCCATACTGATCACAAATAAACATGATCATCACTTTGGTTGCTTAGAGTTGAACACGGACTTCCTTTGGTGGCGGTACATCGGAACGCTGTCATTGGTTCGACTATGCTTTTATGCATGTACTTATGCAAGTGAATGACTCAAGGAAGGGTTCGGACCTCCAACTCCTGGGTCACATCGGTCTTTTAGATGGGACTAGCATCAGGGAAGGAACTGTCCCTCGCCTTCCTGAATGTACTATCCCGGCCTCCGTCTGGTGGGACTGAAGAAAGCCAGGGAAACACTAGTCCCACCTACATGTATATGAAAGCCTATATATATATACACTATGCGATCAAAAACATCCGGACATCCCCCAAACATACGTTTTTCATATTAGGTGCGTTGTGCTGCCACCTACTGCCAGGTACTCATTATCTGCGATCTCAGTAGTCAGTAGACATCGTGAGAAAGCAGAATGGAGCGCTACGCGGAACTCACGGACTTCCAACGTAGTCAGGTGTCACTCGTGTTAGAAGTCTGTACGCGAGATATCCACATTCCTAAACAACCTGTTTCTACTGTTTCTGATGCAATGGTGAAGTGGAAACGTGAAGGGACAGGTACAGTACAAAAGCGTACAGGCCGACCTCGTCTGTTGACTGACAGAGACCGCCGACAGTTGAAGAGGGTCGTAAAGTGTAATAGGCAGACATCTATCAAGACCATCACACAGGAATTCCAAACTGCATCAGGATCCACTCCAACACTTAGGCGTGAGGTGAGAAAATTAGGACTCCGTGGTCGAGCGGCTGCTCATAAGCCACACATCACGCAGGTAAATGCCAAACGATGCCTCACTTGGTGTAAGGAGCGTAAACATTGGACGATTGAACAGTGGAAAAACGTTATGTGGAGTGACGAATCACGGTACACAATGTGGCGATCCAATGGCAGGATGTGGGTATGGCAAATGCCCGCTGAATGTCATCTGTCAGCGTGTGTAGTGCCAACAGTAAAATTCGGAGGTGGTGGTGTTATGGTGTGGTCGTGTTTTTCTTGGAGGGGGCTTGCACCCCTTGTTGTTTTGCGTGGCACTCTGACAGCATAGGCCTACATTGATGTTTTAAGCACCTTCTTGCTTCTCACTGTTGAAGAGCAATTGGGGGATGGCGATTGCATCTTTCAACACGATTGAGCACCTGCTCATACTGCACGGCCTGTGGCGGAGTGGTTACACGATCATAACATCCCTGTAATAAACTGGCCTGCACAGAGTCCTGACTTGATTCCTACAGAATACCTTTGGGATGTTTTGGAACGCCGACTTCGTGCCAGGCCTCACCGACGTACATCGATACCTCTCCTCAGTTCAGCACTCCGTGAAAAATGAGCTGCCATTCCCCAAAAATCCTTCCAGCACCTGATTGAAAGTATGTCTGCGTGATTGGAAGCTTTCATCAAGGCTAAGGGTGGGCCAACACCATATTGAATTCCAGGAGTACCGATGGAGGGCGCCACGAACTTATAAGTCATTTTCAGCCAGGTGTCCGGATACTTTTTGATCACATAGTGTATATATATATATATATATATATATATATATATATATATATATATATATATATATATATATATATATATATCCTCCTCTCCCACAATGTTTGCGGGGTTGAATTTGGATTTAAATGACATCAGAAGTGTCACTGTTCATCTCAGCGACATCAAAAACTATAGATTCTACACTAATATCGGTCATTTTCGATCATTTGTAAATGTCTTTCCTCTCCTTTAAGTTACATCGTCAAAGTGAGATGACAAAAATTATCTCATGTTCGGACTTCACCTAGGTTGAAAATATCGAGATCGGTCGGGTGGTTCAAGAGTTATTAAGCTTTGTTTATTTTTATGTATCTCCCCCTCCTACCTAATCCCCTAAGTTCTAGCATCAAAGTGAATAGATATGTACCATTCCAGGCACGAAACTCATCTATGTTAAAAATTTTATCGAGATCGGTTGGGTGGTTCAAGAGTTATTAAGTTTTATTTATTTTTATATATCTATCCCGTTCCCTCCCCCTCCTCTAAGTTGTACCGTCAAGGTGATATGATAAAAACAACCCCTGGTCTGAACTTGATCCATATTGAAAATCTGATTATGATCGGTCTTGTGGTTAAAGCGTGATGAAGTCACAAAGACAGTCACTTTTATTTTTATTCTTTTTACATACATTATGTGATCAAAAGTATCCAGACACCTGGCTGAAAATGACTTACAAGTTGTGGCGCCCTCTATCAGTACTACTGGAATTCAGTATGGTGCTGGCTCACCCTTAGCCTTAATGACAGCTCCCACTCTCGCAGGCATACTTTCAATCAGGTGCTGGAAGGTTTCTTTGGGAATAGCAGCCCATTCTTCACGGAGTGCTGAACCGAGGAGAGGTATCGATGTAGGTCGTTGAGGCCTGGCACGAAGTCGGCGTTCCAAAACATCCCAAAGCTGTTCTGTAGGATTCAAGTCAGGACTCTGTGCAGGCCAGTTTATTACAGGGATGTTATGGTCGTGTAACCACTCCGCCACATGCCGTGCAGTATGAGCAGGTGCTCAATCGTGTTGAAAGATGCAATCGCCATCCCCGAATTGCTCTTCAACAGTGGGAAGCAAGAAGGTGCTTAAAACATCAATGTAGGCCTATGCTGTCAGAGTGCCACGCAAAACAAGGGGTGCAAGCCCCCTCTAAGAAAAACACGACCACACCATAACACCACCACCTCCGAATTTTCCTGTTGCCACTACACACACACTGACAGATGACGTTCAGCGGGCATTCGCCATACCCACATCCTGCCATTGGATCGCCACATTGTGTACCGTGATTCGTCACTCCACATAACGTTTTTCCACTGTTCAATCGTCCAATGTTTACTCTCCTTACACCAAGCGAGGCGTTGTTTGGCATTTACCGGCGTGATGTGTGGCTTATGAGCAGCCGCTCGACCATGAAATCCAAATTTTCTCACCTCACGCCTAAGTGTTGGAGTGGATCCTGACGCAGTTTGGAATTCCTGTGTGATGGTCTTGATAGATGTCTGCCTATTACACTTTACGACCCTCTTCAACTGTCGGCGGTCTCTGTCAGTCAACAGACGAGGTCGGCCTGTACGCTTTTGTGCTGTACCTGTCCCTTCACCTTTCCACTTCACTATCACATCAGACACAGTGGACCTAGGGATGTTAAGGAGTGTGGAAATCTCGCGTACAGACTTCTAACAGAAGTGACACCCAAACACCTGACCACGTTCGAAGTCCGCGAGTTCCGCGTAGCGCTCCATTCTGCTTTCTCACGATGTCTACTGATTACTGAGATCGCTGATATGAGTAACTGGCAGTAGGTGGCAGCACAACGCACCTAATATGAAAAACGTATGTTTGGGGGTATCCGGATACTTTTGATCACATAGTGTATATCTTCCCTTCTCCCTCTCCTAGGTTGCACCGTAAAAGTGAAATGACGAAAACATTCCATGCCCGAACCTTATCTATGTTGAAAGTTTGATCAAGATAGGTGTGGTAGTTCAAGAGTTATTAAGTTTCATTTATTTTTATAAATTTCTCCTCTCCCCTTTCTTTCCTCTAAGTTCCACTGTCAAAGTGATACGATAAAAACCACCTCATGTCTGAACCTCATCTATGTTGAAAATTTGGTTAAGATCGGTCGGGTGGTTTAAACGTGATGAAGTCACAAAGACAGTCACTTTTATTTTTATTTTTTGACATATATCTTCCCCTCGCCTTCATTGCACAGTAAAAGTGAAGAGAAGAAAACATCCCAGGACCGAAACTTATCTATGTTGAAAGTTTGATCAAGATAGGTCTGGTGGTTCAAGAGTTATTAAGTTTTATTCATTTTCATATATTTCCCCTCCCCCTTCTCTAAGATCTGTCAAAATGAAATGATAAAAAAAACTTCTCAGCATTGAACTTCCTATGTCTTGAAAATTTGATTGAGATCGTCAGGTGGTTCAAAAGTTATTAATTCACGAACATAGTCACTTTTATTTTTATTTTATTGATTTTTGTATATCTCTCCCTCCACCTCCTCCACTACGTTGCTCCGTCAAAGTGAAATAATAAAAATCATGCACTGAGAAAAAAAAGGACTAGGATTTCCGGGTGGATACATCGTATTTACGCAGGGGTGCTCCTTAAGTAATGTAATTTCATGTATAAAAGTACAGCAGGTGGGAACACCATGCCAAGTCTGGAGTTCGGCGTCTAACTAGACTCGCTGTGATTGGATAATTTTATTCACATGATTGGTTTCGTGTTAAAACCTATTACTCTCGTAAGGTAGGGAGTCACAGATTTAGAAAGAACCAAGAGGGGACACTCGTAGGAAGGTAGTAAAAACATTATATACCTAAGTTACCACCGTCAGAATGGGTATGGCGTTAATTCTAGATTTGAAATGGTGGTCCCACAATATAAAATTTTCGCTGGACGGTGGTGTAGATCGTACTACTGATGAAACAACATTACTTAATGTGGTGACGCGCGTAGTCCGGTAAAAACAGCATTTACATGCCGACTGGATTATGCATTTTTCTCCGTGTGCCAGTTCCGAACCTCATTTACATTGAAAATTTGATCAAGTTCGGTCAGGTGGTTCAAGAGTTATCAAGTTTCATTTATTTTTTATCTGTCCCTCTCCTACCCCTCCCCTAAGTTCTACCATCAAAGTAGATAGCTAGAAGCACTCCCAGACCAGAACCGCATCCATGTTGCAAATTTGATTGAGATCGGCCGGACGTTTCAAGAGTCACAAACATAGTTACTTTCAATTTTAAAAATTATATCCGAACCTTAAAGGCAGAGGGGAGTAAATCATTTTTATTAAATTTTCAGGAGACATATATATACATATATATATATATATATATATATATTTATATATGGGGGGGTGTATGTGTGTGTGTGGTGCTATCTATCTACCCAGTTTTTCACGGCACATTTCGCCACTAATTATAATGCGCTCCTTCACACATCCAGAGCTGTTACATTGTGGTTTGAAGAACTCCGGAACTAACTTGAATACCTCGCTTGGCCAAACCAATCTCTGGATGTGGTCATATTTAAAGATCTGTGGCTCGTTTCGGAAACACAAACCCAGCGCAAATTTTCGCCTCAGTCCTCCCTGACGGAACTGATTGGCGCACTTCACGCAAAATGACGTAACATTCTAGTTGCTACCAGTCATGAATTCCATGACTCCATTCCAGACCTGTTCTGGGTACGAAAGGTGGTCTAACGACATATTAATCTGGTAAGTTATACTTCTTTCCGGTGTTTTCTGTAAATTGATGATGATCTGTTTATGGGAAACCACAAGTAACACCTGTCAGTTTTAATCTTCTACATAATCATTTTCCACGCGACGGCAAAAACTTGTCGTGTAAATACCAGAATCATTACTTCCTTATATGGTAGAAGTAAATTACAATTTTAAAATTACAGACAAATGTAACTTTGTTACTTTATGCCTGCAGTGGTCCTTAAGTACGAGGGTGATTCAGAAAGTGATGTCTCCAAGGTGATACCTTTATTTGTGTTTGACAGATAGCAGCGATACAGGTATCAGTGGAAAGCCTGCAATATCAGCTACAAATGGTAGCATTCCTTTTCAACATAGTCGCCATTAAGGCAACACAATATTAGCAACGCGAAATGCTGTCGGCGAAGAATTGTGGGAACGCTTTGTATCAGTGCAGGAAAATTTTCGTATGAAAACCAAAGAACACTGTCAGTTGTAAGTTTGTGGATGAAAGAAAAACGCATATAGGGCAAACCACGACACAGGTAATGAATAACTCAGTTTGAAGATTGCTTACGTAAGGACCGTTTTGTAAAGCAACATTATTGTTACGGGTGAGGCGCAGTGGCTCAGTCGTAGAGCCTTCAAGTCCGATGCTTGGGGTCCCTGGTTCGATCCCAGCTCGGGCCATGTGGACTTTGTGGTGGACAAACACCGTGCTCGTGGGTTTTCTCGGGGTTCTCCCGTTTCCTCCCACTTTCTTCATTCCACCATTTCACTCATCTCTCATCATCACCGTCTCCTTTAGCCTAACCGACATAAGCGTGGGACGTAAAACTTAAAGATTTCATTTCATTTTTCATTTCATTATTCTTACGGGGACTTCTCAAACAGATTGGACATGAAATCTTGTTTTTATGGATAGTAAAGTTACATCTTCCTTCGTTAAAATTATAAAGAAGTCTTTTTTCTATGGAAACGTGCATTGAATACATGGGGAAAGAACTTTGGTCTCAATTAAACAATGCATAAACACTATTATAAATGTTGATCGCACAGTTAGGTTCTTAGCCAATGAACATTTGCGAGAAATGAGCATTAAAATTATTATTATTTCATTTCTTTAAGTTGTTTTTATTGCTTTCTGGGTCTACAGGTATAATTTCGTCTTTACAGAATAATGTAATAAATTTTTGTAACAAACATATGCATTAAAATAATTTAAATTTAATCTTCTAAAGTTGTTTTCATTGCTTCCTGGATCTAGAGGGATGTTTATGTGTTGGGAAAATAACGTAATAACAATTTGCGACAAACACGAACATGAAAATAACTCTTTTTCCAATGATGTTATATAAATAGATGATTTACCCATATGTATCTTCACCAGAAAGCAACCGAGCATCAGCACGTCTGATTGGCTACTCTCGTTTCTGCCATAAATGTTGGCTCAAAACATTGGAATCCTATTGGACGGAGCGGGAAGAGTGGGAGTGGCGAAAGTGTGACGTGTGGCTTCAAGATTTTGTTGTATAGGCAGTTCTCTATTTTCTAATATCTTTGTCTTTTTCATTTATTAAAGTTGTTTTATTGGTGTTCTATCTAGAGAGATAATTACATATTGACGAAATAATTTGTTATTTTATTCTCGGTACAAACAATAACAATAATAAACAATTTTTAGAGTGCATGTCTTTCGTCTAAAATCCATATAATTGTGCAAGAAGCTCTGTGGTCACTTGCGTAAGTTATATTATTTTGAACTTCTTTTGATGGCAACAAGGCTGCGTGTTCGAATTGTGCATATTTTTTGGAAAACACAGGTATCATTTGAATCTCTAGAATCTGAAATAAGTGGTACATCCTATTCATAAACGGACAATGTTTTAGTATGTCATCCCAATTCTTAATAGTAAATTGTCACACTAGTAGATGTTGCTAACCCGGGACCAAAAAGAACATTCTTTATTTGGCATGATAGTTCATTGGAGGGTGGGTTAAAATAGCAGCTACCAGTAGAGTTTCGACCTCTCTCTTGGCCAGGTATATGCATTCACGATTTTTAAACTGTAATTACCATCATCATAGGTATTCTGCCATTATTGGCAGATCACTTGCCACAGCTGAGAAGCTTCCATGCTTCACGGTCTTCCGCTAACATCTTCGTCTTCATGTACGATTTCTCTCTTTTTATATCGTCCATTAATTGTAGTCTTCTTCGCCCCCTCCCTCTCTTTCCTGCCATCATACCCACTAACACGTCCCTCATGATACAGTTCCTTCTTAGCCAATGCCCCAACCAGTTTCTCTTCCTCTTCTTAATAATATCTAAAATTGTTATTTGCTCCGCTACCATTTCTAACACCCTCTCACTCGTTTTCCGCTCAACCCAGCTAATTTTCAACATTGTTCTCCACACTCACATTCCGAAAAGTTCCAGTAGTTTCGCATAAATTTTGCGTAATGTCCATGTTTCTACTAAATACAGTATAATACTCCACACGAAGCGTTTTATGAGTCTTTTTCTGAAATTTCTGTTCAAGGTCCCACAAAACAGACTTTTTCCCTTCCTAAAGGAGACTTGTTTCGCCATTACTATTCTTGCTTTTATTTAACGTTCACACTTCATATTACTAATAATACTAACCAGGAATCGAAAACTAGTTATCTGTTCTATTGTCTCCTCTCCTACTTGTGTATTTGATATCGACTACTTCGTTCCAATCACCGTGGCTTTTGACTTTCTAACATTTATTGTCATTCCATATTCTTCACAGCCCTGAAGGACAGAAATTTTATAACGAACATCAGAGTTATTCAAGAGGTATTTTAATACATAATACGAAATAAACATATAGAAGGTATCATCAAAAGTCACGGTGAATGAATTTTCATTAGCCTCAGCTGCTGAAGCTACAACTATTTGATGCAATTTGTCCTATAGCCTGATTCCTTGAAACAGCCAATGTCAAGTTCGAACACGTTCTGACTTGTTAGTCAGCGTCCAGAGCCACTAGAGTGAGGTCGTGTTTACCGTGTCTGTTGCGTATCAACAACGTGTGAACATTCAGGGCTATGACGATAATGCTGTAACTCTGAAGATCATTTACAAGTGGTATGGGCGATTTAAAAGCGGAAATGAGTCGGTAGAAGACGAGCAACGTTCTGGACGGCCATTAACTTCAAGAACAGAAAAAACTTGCAAAACGCGGCACAAATTGTTCATTCAAACAGGCAAATAACTGTTCAAGTGCTTACCAAAGAACTAAAAAGTTCGTACGGGTGACTGCAAAGCATAAAAACCGCGGATTTGTAAATGAAAAAAGACTTTGAAATTCGTTCTCTACAACTCGCTTTTGATCCGCGAGTTTTTGGCCGAAAAAATATTCCTCTTTGTCCACATCCGCCATACTCTCCGGATATAGCACTATGCGACTTCTGGATCTTCTCAAACATTAAAACCGTGCTTAAAAGAAAACGTTTTGAGACCATTTCTGACATTGAGAGGACCACAATAGAGGAACTGAACGCACTTCCAAAAGAAGCCTTCCAGAAATGCTTCCAGTCATAGATTCAACGTTGGGATAAGTGCATTGCTGGCCAAGAACAGTACTTTGAAGGAGATTAAATCAAATTCCATCTAAGCTTATTACTTTGTTTCTAATAAAATTATTCACCGTATATTTTGATCACACCTCGTATAAATTATTTCTATACAAAATTAATAGTATAAAAGTGTTCATAGAATAATAATACAAACAGTATAGGAGAAAAACATTAAACATATAATAATGGATGTACAGTCAGAAACAATATTAAGTATAGGTTGGAGCTATCATTTCTTATACCTAGGTAAAACCTATACTTAATATTGTTTCTGACTGTACCTAGTAGTAGATAATACGTAGCTCGCCATTAAAAATTCAGGACCAAGAAGAGACAAGAGAGCAGCTCTAGAGTTAGTTGGCGGAGACCTAATGCTACAAGTACTACGGTATATGATTAACCTTACCGCTTTGTACGACACGTGAGTGGTAAAAAATCTTTCCATTCCAAAAAGAAGGATTTTCAAATAAGAAATCTTAATCTTAAGACAACTTCTTAAACATTTGACTGAAATTAACACAATCTCCTTATCTGAAACGATGATAATGAGAGTAAAAGGACAATCAATTGTAGATTGTGAAATATTCTAATAACTTATTAATTTGGCTTCATTTCTACTGGAAAGAAGAACGTACGAATTTAGTAGGTGATGCTGTTTCTGAATGTGAAGTAACTGTAAAGGAAACGACAAAATGTAGTTTGCTTAAGAAAATAATCTCAGGGATCGACTAAATCTAATAAAATCTATATATTAAAATGCTAGGTTTATATGTTTGTCCGCAATCCTTTCGACAATGAGATCTCGAAAACCACAAGTGCTAGAAACGTGTCGTTTTCACTAGTTGATTCCAAATTTTGAAGTATGGCAAGATACCCCCCCCCCCACACACACACTTTAGAAAATTGAAACAAGGATTAGATCATTCGTTTGTACTACGTTTGTACCGTTTGTACCGAACATATTTTCGTTTGTACCGTTTGTACCGAAAATATTTTCGTTTGTACCATTTTCCTTATAAGGGTGTCATCCATTTGTTTTCCATGGTTCTGCACTGGACAGAGTATGGGTTTCGGAGAGACCGGAAGATACACAAGAAAACGTATACCATATCTCAAATCATAGTTTCAGTTCTTTTACTTTTCTTAATAAAAAAATCAAACTTATTTGTGCTTAATTGACTAATTATTTGATTCAAGATTATAATTGCTGAGATATGTTGAATAATTTCTTATTATGTTAATACATGCAATTTAATGTTATAAAATTAGATTTAATCGGTTTTCAGCCTGATATCAAAATCGAAATGTTAAACCAAAGTCAAAATATTTAACGATACATCTGCAATGTTTACTTTACCCTTGACACGATGGTAAGTGCATGTTATGTTAAGGAGGAGCCTATATCAAAATATGTGTAATTATGCTTTGATACGCTCCTCTTGAATATAACATGTTTTGATGCGTGTATGTATATATATACAGGACCGGCGCTAGAAGTTTTGCCGCCCTGGACGGTACTTTCACATACCGCCCCTTTTTTCTTTTCTTTTTCAAATTTTGCCGCTCATTAGGCTTGTCGCCCTGGGCGGTGACACGACTCAACCCCCTCCTCGCGCCGGCCCTGTGTATATAATACTATCTATAAGCAGGAGATATGACAGGAGTTTTGTATCTCTGCTAAAAAAAAAAAAGAAAAAACATGGAGCGTCTTAAAATAACAGAAAAAGCAAGATTGCTCCTTGTATCTACCTTGTTATCTGTTCCCTTCTTCTTTCATGCTACTATGTACGGTATATTTGATATATACTATACAATGTAGTACACAAAGGAATGTTCCTTCACTCTTATTTATCGTCTGCTTCTCTATTTGTTTTCTTTTCTAGTGTAGAACAGTGGTTCCCAACCTTTTTTTGCCTGGCACCCTTTCAGAAACCTTGCATACTTCACGCCTTCCTTACTAGTCCTTTTTGCTCATTGGTCAAACATGGTTTCTAGCTGACCCCTTCTGCGACTTCAGATACAATTTTTAAGTCTCAAATCTTCAATAATAATAATAATAATAATAATAATAATAATAATAATAATAATAATAATAATAATAATAATAATAATAATAATAATATCCTATTCTCATGAATTTATATGTTTCCAGCAAGACTTCTGCATACCATTGTAGGATAGTATTATTATTATTATTATTACCAAATTCGTTTCTTTATGAAACTACAGTTCTTATCAACAGTTGAATCTTTTTTTTTTTTTTTTGGTAAAACAACACATGTCAGAAAAGACAACTTTTGAGAAAAATTAAGAAACTAGGCTATACACTATGTCCAAAAACGTCTATTTATTTATAATATACAAAGGATAGACAACAATTTGACAGGTGCAAATATATCACAAAATATATATATCTACGCGTAGCAAACACAATAGTGTTGTCAACTTCATGTCTGACAAAATTTGACATTGTGTCGATTTAGAAAAAATAAACGATTCAGTTATCTTGCGTTTGTACAACTTTAACGACTCTTTGTTACAGCATTTATAATTCCTAAGTTAAATAACCATAAGATAAATCGTAATTTTGTATACATTCTTGGTTCCTTCTAAGTCAGTTATGGGCTGTTTAAGTGTTGCTTTTAGTTTTCTTTTTTAGCACTTTCAAAAACACTGACAACTCCTTCGACAATTTAAAAAAGTAATATAATTGTTAACAAACGATTTTAAAAACCAATAGCTGTGGGTAATGTCGAAAGAGAGCAGTATTTACTATTTATTTTTGGCACTCTTGGTAACAATTAATATACCAAAAACTCACATTACTTAGTTTGAAGCTTATTAGTGATCGATTGATAACGGCCTATTTCTTTCTTAGGATTTAGGATTTAGATTTCTGGGTTTTCGGCATCTAAGGCCAATTAGCCCGTCACGTTTGAGGGATGACGTCCCTCGGCGAGCACACTATCCGGGGAAAGGGAAGGAAGGAAGCGTCCTGGGACCTATAAGTTAGGTACTACTCCGACATTTGCTTGGTGTGAATGAGGAAAACCCAGGAAAAACTCATACAGTGTGGCTGGTTTGAAAAAGCGTTTTCACTTCTTCGACCGAGTGCCCCCACCGGGAATCGAACCCGGGAGGGCTCGCACCGAAGGCGAGAGCGTTAGCAACTAGGCTACACGGGGCCACGCTCTTTCTTTCTTGATTCAACAGTGACGCTATTGTACTTCTGAACAATAAACATAACGCAAACTATTTACATTTGGAGGATTGGAAATATTCATAACCTTTGTTTGTGTCATTTTTCAGGCCGGTGATCTGATCTGAAAAGTTTATTTTGTCTAGTTGTGAATATTATATTGATTTTGTAAATTCTATTTGCGTCAGTGTTCGTGTGAAGTAAAATGGTAGCTTCCAGTTAAAAAACAAAATTGTATACTTAAGATTACATCAGGTATGTTTTACGTTCATTGAAAAAGATGGTATTCAACTCAGTGGCGTAACTACTATGGCACGAAACCCTGCAATGCGGGGACCCCGACACTTCCATGGGGACCCTTCACCCCACCCTAGCCTCCTAATAGGTCAAATCAACATTCTTCCACCCTCCCCTTTTTGGGCTATCTTTAGGAGGCTTGACTTGTAGGTCAAGCACCGCGAACAAAAAAGAGGGGAAGTCGGTTCGGTCGGACTATAATATATATATATTTTTCTTCCGCGGGAAAAATGAATGAAACTTTAGAATTAACATCTATATTAAATTATTTGACATACTAAATTCTCAGTTCCGTTGTTGTTTTACATTTTTGCTTGATATAGTATCCGAATTTTCCTTTTTGTTTCCTGCCAATATAATTCATCTCACTTATCATAAAATTCTAAGAAGGGCGCAAATACTTCAAACAACTTACAGTTGTGATATTGATTCTTCGTTTCCGATGGAAGTAATTTGCTTTGTGAAACAGCTGAAATATGAAGTAAGTGTTCAGAAATTTGAAGTAAGTGTTTGATTTACAAGGCTTTTAATTGTAAAATAATCATTGGCATCTAGCTTTCCAGAAATCATTACCGCGTGTTTGTTGTTTTTGACGCTCCCTGTCTCTGTTAGTTCTTCGGAGAGGTCGTTCTCAAACTTGAAATTAATATATAACTATGTGAGAAGCAGCATGGGCCAAAATAGCTTAAGTAATCTAGCACTGTTCTTCAATAAATGCAGACGAAGCTGAAAAAATGGATGTACGGAAGTCAGTAAAGGATTTCACTGACAGGAAAGCAAGAAGGAAACAATTCAATTAATTTCTGCTACTCTTCATGAAGACTAACGTCACTGACTGCAAAGAACTAAGTCCCTCTTCCATTCTGAAACTTATTGAATAAATTATATGTATAACAAAGTGGTTTCCATTTATAGTAGTTACATGCATTTAATTCATTATTCACAGATACAGGGAAGTATGGTTATTTATGTTATCTATCATTCCACAAAAATGTTATTAAGGCTGGGAACCCTGGGTATTCTCTTGCGGGGAGCCCCATAAAACGTAGTTACGCCACTGATTCAACTACCACAGTGTGTTGTGTGTCATGCTGTTCCTAGCAACGATTCTTTCCACCCCTTCCTATTGGAACGTTTGTCAACAGCACATTCAGCCCTCAAAAATAAATATAAAGAGTTTTCTCATTGTAAAAACAAATTTGCTGAAACTATGAGGCAAGATTCCTCCGGAACCTTTCACGAGCAAACGGGAAGGTGGAGAAAGCATAATATGAACGTTCTCTTCTAAAAGTCAAAGATAAAACATCTCATATTATTGGTGAGACTCTTATAAAGTCTTCGCATACTTAAGGCAATCAAAATTGTACTTGGGGAAGAAAGCAAAAAAAAAAAAAAAAAAAAAAAAAAGACGAAATATCGCTTTCAGACAATACTATGTAACGCACAATTAATGAAATGTCCTTGGATTTAAAAGATCAGGTAGTTGAAAAGATAAAAGAAATATCTATTTTTTGCCCGTGTGATGACTCCACGGACATATTTTAGGATTGTCATTTAATAGTGTACTGTCGGCTCGTAAACGAAAAGAGATTAATGGAAGAAATATTGTTTTTAAAAGTTTGGGGGAATCACTCAAAGATTCTGATGTTTTTTTCTGCTATCAGTCATTTTATTACTGATTGTCTTGGAACAGAGATGTAGGAATATGTCCTAATAGAGCTCCAATGTTAAATTCGCGCCTTGGATTTATAAACCTGACAAAGGGTAAAAATCCTACAATGATTGGTTCGCACTGCTGAATTCACCGGCAAGTCTTGGCTACAAAAGCTGTACTAGAAAATCTGAAGCAGGCATTATCATTGGCTATTAAAGTTACTAATTTTGTCAAGTGCTCTTAATACCCGCCTCTTTGAGACATCGTGTAACAACCTCAGTGCTGAATATAAAACTTAACTTTCCCACGTTAAGTAGGCTGTACGAGTTTAAGTCGGATGTGGAAATATTTCTTCTAACTGTAGGAAAATGTGAACTTTATACTTCGTTAAGTGATGACCATTTGTATTTTTCTTTCATATCTTGCTGAGTTTTTTTTTAAGTATTAAATAATCTCAATCTCCAACCCCAAGATAGAAACATGAACGTACTAACTTCTTATTACAGATAAAAGCTTCCATAGGAAAAATTCTACTATGGAAACGCCATCTGAATGCTTCTACGTCCAACTTTTCATCTTTTTATCGATTAAATGAATTTGACATCAAAGAGTGTAATTTAGTCATATGGTTAAAGAATATCTACTCCCACTTAGACAGCCTACGATGAATTCAAATAATACTTTCATGATTTGTGTGATCAAGTTTGGTAGTGCAAATTAACAAGGACGTTTTTCACCATTGATGTGTATTTACTTTCACGAGGAAGCAATTGAATTGAAGTGCGATTCAGGTGCCAAAGAAATGTTTCAACCAACGTCTTTGGAAGAATTTTGGGTTTGTTTCCTGCCCGTTTACCCAAGAGTAGCAAAGGAATCATTAAAAGTTCTGTTGAGTTTTCGACAATTTACCTCCTTGAATTAGGATTTTCGACGTTGATCATCGCAATCAAAGTATCGTAACCATTTACAGTGCAAAGTGATCTCAGGTATGTTTTGTCAAACTTATCAGTTAATGCACTTTGGTGCACTTTAAGATACATTTGATATTGCATTAAACTCACAACCTGTAGTTGTATGTTACAACATCCACTACAGAAAATGGCTGGAAACTTCATCCGTATTTCATAATCAAAATCCCATTGGTACACATTGTGAGTTACGTTGTTTCCAGCACAAATATGAAGTCTAAACTCCCTGTAAAATATTTTGAGTGTTACAAATTTGTACTTAAATGTAACACACTCCGGGGTTTTCCAACTTGAGTAACTTGGCAGTACTTAATAGTTAATGAATGTTTCTAAAACCATGTATTTAATTTTTATTTTCATTTAAGCATTTACTTATTTTTCATTTCAGGATTGAGGAACAAGACATGACTTGGAAATGTTTGATAATTATCACGATTTTGTTCGTCTCTAAGTACCAATTTGTTTCCTTGTTTAATAATTACTTAGCACAATGTGTGAAGTTTATAATGGATCATTACTTAAAGGCTAGGAGTTTAGTGATATTTCATCCAAGTGGAACTCAGGATTTTGTATCATCTTTATTAGAAAGTATCAAGAAACCTCGAATCTCAATTCATCCTGAGTCTACGTCTATTGATTCTCTTTATAAATTAATTTATTTCATGTGCGTCAGAAGAGGTAAAGTGGATTACCTATTTCTTGCATTGCATCCATCGCAAGTCAAAATAACAATGTTGAAGTTTCAATGGTTCAAATATTATAACCCACCTGTTCGGTCTATTGTTGTGTTCGTGGGTGTTAAATGTAACAATCAATATATCATGAAAGTTATGGAACTGATGCAGAGTTATGAAATGGTAAATTCTGTAGTCGTTTGTAGCTCATTCCGAACACCGTTCACAAATCATTACCCAATTTCGGTATACACATACTTTCCCTTTATTGAAGGACACTGTAGATCTGTTAAGAGCAAGGTCCTATTAGATGTTTGGCAAGAAGGAAGATTTCAGTTAGGAGTTAATCTATTTCCAGATAAAACTAAGAGTTTAAATAAATTTAAACTAAGATGTATCTCATCCCTTACGATGCCATACATTTATTTTACTCTCAAAGAAAACTCACGACTTGTGTTGGGAGGAAAATATGGATCATTTCTCACAATCTTTGAAGAAGTCATGAATTTCACATTGATTACAAATGACATTTATAAAGCAAGTGTTAATATCGGAAAAATATTACCTAACTCCACAATTACTGGAGACTTGAATGATGTTTTTTCAGGAAAGTATGACGGAGTGTTCAAGGTAGCCCCTATAACGTTATATAGACCATTCTTTTTTGATGTGATTCTTACACGAGACCTTATCCAGTATATTTGGGCATTTCCTCTTCCATGTACGTATCCTCGATGGATGACCATAATATTTCCTTTTGAACCCCTTACATGGGTTTTCACTGTATGCTCTTATTTCCTCTTAATTTTGTGTTACAAGATTGTTGCGTTCTTAATTGACTCCAGCAATCATTATTCATACAGATATCCATTTCTTTACAACTTGGCCATCTTAATAAATGTGTCTGTTCCTGATCCACCGTCTAGATGGATTGATAGATCAATATTTATTATATGGATCTTAGGTTGTGTGGTTATAAACACAATTTATCAAGGTTCTCTTTATAATTTTGTTAAAAATCCGAAAGAATGTCCTGAAATTAACAGCTTTGAAGAGGTAGTAAGATCCGGTTTGACAATTGGAGGATCATCAAAAACAAGATTTTTACTTCAAGATAAAAATTTAGATGTAAAACCCATTCTTGATAATTGGTTGTACATTGAGAATCCACATATTTGCTATAGCAAAACTGTAACAAGTTCAGACTTTGCATTCATTTCACTTCGACACTACGCTTCAATGGCTTCAAAAATGTATGTCGATGTGAATGGGAAACCCTTATTTCGTATTGGTTCTGGAACTCTCACCATGCACCCTACAGCTTTCTATGTGAGATTGGGATCTCCGTTGACTTTACCCTTTCAACGAATCATTGACAGATGTTTCGAAGCTGGACTTCCCTTGAAATGGAATGAAGAATCATATTATTTATTACACAAAGTAATGCATCTGCATAGAGAAAGTAACACGCCAAATGCAATTTCCTTGTTTAATTCGATGAGTGTGTTTGTAATATTAGGAATTGGTTTGTTCTGCAGCATTTTCACGTTTGCAATTGAAACATTCCTTCACAGATTTATCCGGTAAGAATTACAAATTGGTGCAAGTGTTTCTGAAGCGAATTACTTGAAAGATAATTTAGTTATGGAATTAATTAGTCCTTTAATATCTGTGGACATAAGCTGCTTGACACGAAGAGCACTTGCTTAGAAAAACGAGAGGGAGTGAAAGAATTCAGCACAATTGAATTGGTTGTTTCAATCCACTATACAACGTTTGCGGAAACTTCTAGTACTCCAGGATTGAGTATTAGATAAAGCAATGCGAGTGTAGTTTAGTTCATTTATTTAGTACTTACTTCATTACTTACATATACAAACTACGTGCCCAGTTCATTACTTACATATATTTAATACCTACTTCATTACTTATATGTACTAACTACGTGCCCAGTTCATTACTTACACATATTTAGTACCTACTTCATTACTTACATATATAAACTACGTGCTCAGTGAATCTGTATGTGCTCCATTGCGGTTTACACACAGATGTATACATCGCCATATCCTCCTTGACATATTGAGGAACATCTAAGGAATTATCGTTCTAAAGGCTTTCTCCAGACTTTCCCGAAACTCTTCAACTGTCCTGTGCCGTCGACATGTGACTTGATTAATCCCCACAACGACTTTGCTTTGTGTTGTATGATCTGGGCTTCGTGGAGACCATCTCAATGGGAGTGGAGATGTTGGAAACCACGACCAATCCAGCGGCCTGGAATTCGTTTATCAAGGAAATCATGAACATAAAGAGCAAATTATATTACGGCTCCGTACCTACACAGATCCATAATACCCTTCTCAACCAAAAGAACACGATTTTTACCCTACAAATCGAGGCCAAAATACCTGCTCTAAGAAGATGTGCAAATCGTGTTTGATCATACTAGCTTATTTATACTTTCGGTTCGGGAATTTAGCGACCATGCTCGCTGGAAAGTGATCACTGCTATCCGAAACAAGAACATATATGTGTGATAGCATTGTGAAATCCATTCCAATCATCGACATTATCTTACATGAAGGCTTCGTGGCGGTGAGTGAACTCATGGCACCAAAGATATTCCTGTTGCCCTTAGTTTATTTATTTATTTATTTATTTATGTATTTATTTATTGCAATGCCCCTGACAGAGGTATATGCTCCACTTATCAAGTGGCAAATAACAAGTATGCATACGATAAATTACAATACAAGGAAATCATACTAGAAATAAGGTCACTGCAAGTATATACGCCAGTGCAGCTAAATATGCCAAGTGTTCAGTGCTGAGATGTTTCCTACGAAATCCGCTAAAATGTGCCTTCAATATGTGCTACGGTCTTAGAGAAGTCCGATTTGACGAATACTCCAGGAGAGCACTGATACCGCCAAGCCGTGCAGTGTTGTTTTTTTTCGGGAGGGAGGGTCCGTAGCAGGACGTTATTATTTTAACAGAGGTAGGAATCCGTTATTGGTAAAGTGCTAACTCAGAACATTGCCGATTGTTTACAGCAATGTACGCCTTATTTCGTGTCCGTCTAGGAACACTTTGTTTTGTAAGTGTAATATCAGTATTTGTGATTGTATGGCTACTAAGTCAATACCAAGCATGGTGCAGCAAAATACGGCAGAGCTTGCGCAAGACTGACTGCAGAAGACAAAGACGTTTTCATTTGTCCCACATGTTGCATATATCAGTGTGGTACTTTTAAGTCACAGTACACTATCCTGTTCGTTTATCTTCTTGTGGACTAAAATTTTTCAGTTTGGAACTTAATTTCAACTTTGAAGATTGACGTTTTTACATTTTATCTTTTTATCTTCATCTTGCGCTTTGATGATTCTTTTTTTTTTTCTTTAGCCATGCAGTGTACTAATATTCGAGTTAGTATAATATAGACGATGTAAGCAGTTGCAAGATTTACTACAGGTTTCTAGTAGAATTCTAGACTTGGCGTAATTACCTGCATGTGTTGATAAATACGCCAGTTTCTAACACTTTTTCCTTTTACCTTGGGTACAAAACAGAAGTAAGTGGCATCATTGGTACACATTTTCTACACGCGGAAAAGGTTACTCTGCAACGCACATGTGTTGTTCTTTGTGTTTCATGAAAATTAAGGCCGTAAAAAATCCAACACCCTTAACAGGGCGTATTTACCTGCACCTACCTTAATACAAAATTTACCATTTTTGCTTGTTTTTCATAAGTGAAAGTAGATAATAAAACGCAACTTACCACAATCATAGATAATGTTATTCTACAAAAGAAAATATGAACCTGATGAATTTTCAGTGTTGTCTTCCAGATAAATTACAGTGTTGCCAGAATAACATTTCCCCCAAAATCTAAGTTAAAGCATGGACTAGAGAAACGAACTCAACTGCATTTGATTACGTATCATGTTGTCTTGGAATCCTGTAAACTACTTTTTAAATAATAGTTGTATTTAGTCTGTAATTAAAAAAAAGTTTTAACACACTGTTATTAAAAATAATAATAATGTTATTTAAAAAGTAGTTCACAGAATACCAAAACATGATACGTAATCAAACGCAGAGTTCGTTCCTCTAGTCGCTGCCTTAACTTGGATTTTGGAGAAAATATTATTCTGGTAACACTGTAATTTCTATGGATGGCACAACTGAAAATTCTTCACGTTCATATTTTCTGTTGTGGAATAACGTTATCTATGGTAATGGTAAGTTGCATTTCATTATCTCCTTTGATTTATGAAAAACAAACAAAAGAAAAATAGTTATTTTGTATTATTTCTAGTACGTCAGGCTCTCAACATAGGAATTGAAAATTCCCATAACCTAGCAGAATATGATATCCTATTAATTTTAGCTGGTCTATTACACTTTTCCAAAGTACAAATAACAAATAAATGTGTATTTAATGCCCTCTATGTCGTCAATGTGAATTTGAAAACAAAGACTCCAGATTTCACAAGCACACTCTAATTTACTACATAAACGTGTGTAATATAAAATTTTGATTGCAGAAATGTCAGTCATAGATTTTGTTGTATTGTTATAATAAACACAAGACTTTATATGATTCAGAAATTAAGTATTTCAAATGTTTATTACGTTAGTTTAGTATCAAATGTAATACCAAAATCACCAATAAATTTTTTCTTATCCAACTGAGTTCCATTGATACTATATAGTATGACATAAACATTTTTTTTTGTAAAAGTCACAACGTGCATTAATATTAAGGGGAGCGTGCATTAATATTAAATGATAAATTGTTAATTATGCTGTAGTGATATCATGAATCAATGTCCTGTTGCAGTTTGTTTGAATTTAGCTCCTTATAAACTTTTAGCACATTAGCAGAAAGTAGTGATCGCCAAATAGTCGATCTCGAGCTACTAGTAGCTCGCGGGAACATTTTCGGTACATCGCGTAAACACTCCGGTTGGTTAACCTTGATTCCGAAGTTTATTGGCAATAAACAAATGTACATTAAAAAAAAAAAAAGTTGTTAGTTCTTTTGGTTTGTAGCTCACAGTAGGATTTAAAAACGTTACGGTAGCTCAGAAGATTCGTAAGTTCGGGAACCATTGGCATAAAGTAATGACTATGAATACGTGATAGCAGATGAAAAGTCGTACATGAAAAGAAACATAGTAAAGGACCTAAATTAGATATTTGAGGGATGCCTGATGATCCAATATAATGAGCAGAAGGTATGCAATTGAAAGTAACTGTATATTTCCAATTAAGTAAATATAAAGATAGCAATTTTAACAACTAATTAGATAAACTAAGGAATCTAACTTAGCCAATAAAAGAGAATAGTCTAGTTTATCAAATGCCTTAGGATAATCATTATATATCTAATCAACCACGATATTAGCATTTAATGATTCTGACACGGGATGTACTTGAACCTGAACCCACAAAGTGGGGGTGATGTATATATTTCCTGAAAGCTTGGGTCAAGGTAAGATCAAAACCGGTGAACAAAATTGAGGAGGTCTCAAGCATTCCGCTTGAGAGCAGACGTTACTCATTTTTATTAACACCTTTAAGCGTGTCTTAAAGTCCGTTGCAACCCCGAAAAATCTGAAACGGTGAGACAGATATGAAAATATAAAAACTTGTCTTTCATCATTTCAAAAGTACAACGTATCAAGTTAAAAGAAATTATCTCAGAGTCCCCCGCAGGGTCCGAGACGGGGTCCAACTCAAAAGTTTTAAATGGAAAGGGTGGTCAACTTGCATATCATATGAAAGTTGGTGTTAAATAAAAGAAGATAAATCAAGTCGCGACTCTCTACGTTAAGCCTGTGGAAAAAAATGGTGGGTCAAAATATCAACACAATCTTCATTGCAAAGTCTATGGCCACTCGTATGAATCTGAAACGGTAGAATAGATGTAGAAACAAAACACGGATATGTCATTATTTCAAAAGTATAATGATTCAAAGTAAAAAAATGTTCCAGGGTACCTCGCAGGAACCCAGATGGGGTCAAACTCAAAATGTTGAAATAGGAAGGGGTTCAAATCGATTATCGTATGAAAGCTTATGTTAAGTGAAAGAAGAAGAAAGAAGTCTCGACTCTTGATCAAAAGTCTATTGGCACTCTTATTAATCTGAAACGGTGAGACAGGTGTAGAAACAAAACAAAACAAAAACTAGAATGTATCAAAGGAAAAAAGAAATATCCCAGTTTCAATTGCAGGATCCCAGACGGGGTCCAACTCAAAAGTTTCAAGTGCCAAGGGAGGTAAATAAGCACATCATGTGAAAGCTCATGTTAAATGATACAGAATAGGACATTGGACAAGTCTCGACTGTCGATAAGCATTGCAAAATGGCACGAGTCATTTGTTTTGATGAATAAACGCAGAAAGAACGGTTAAAGTGGATCATTTAGAAAGCAAACCATGCTGGAATGGAGTAATACTTCATTTCACTAGCAGAAATATTCTATTACAGAAAATTTGTTAAAAGATTTTAGATGTTAAAATTAAGCAATGAGCCTGTAATTTTCAATTTGATTCGAATTACCTTTCTTAATCCTGCGTTACTCGCGCAAGGTCTCTCGTTCCTGGCGTACAGGTTTTTAGTTACTACATCGCTATAAGTTGGTAGCACCTGCGGCCAGACTGTACAACTTTCGTTTCTACCCTTCCCAGCCCAGAGCAGCGAACATAAACCTCCCTCGTGAATTGCAAATGAGGATTCAAAGAGCCGCTGGAGTTCCGGATCATCAGTAACCTGCAACTGTCAAAGGTAACACTGGAAGATGTTTGTTCGTGGAATCAGAACAGAGAAACTAGATTTAGCCCTACAAGTGTCAGATGCAAGAAATACCTATGTGGAGAGCATACGGGCCCAAAAGCAATGTATTTTGATAAATTATTTCCAGTATATATATATATATATATATATATATATATATATATATATATATATATATATATATATAAATATATTGTAGTTAGATATTTAGTTACAAGTTTTCAGTAGACATTTTTAAGTCCATCTATTATTGTAAGCATGTAATTAAGTAAAACATGTAATTACCACTAGCATATTTGATACTGTATGAAATATTAAAACTTGCCATAAATTTTCAACGTTTGTTTTTAATTATAACCTGATTTTAGCAATAAAAAGAAAACACGGTCTCTAAGTCTGTGCGCGGGAATTGGTGTAATTTTTCTAACGCGTGTGACGCAGGGTTAAGAATTGGAACATCTTTGCTATGTCTCCAGCATAGAGAATTAGGTAATTGAGTTTCCTTGCCTTCAAATATTTCACATAACGCCACTGTTGATCGCAAAAATTTTAGTTCTTCATCTTTTAAAGTAATACTTTGTACCATGGTAAAAGTCTTTGCAAGTAGTACACTGAACTTTTTTTCAAGTTTTCATCGCGATGAGTAATAAGTTTCGAGTACTTTTCACAAACAAGAATTATCGGTAAAAGTTTGAATCTGCCGTGCTAAAAGAATCAGCAAGATTTAGTAGCTGGGAACAGTGAACAACGGCTAATACACATATTGTTTAGGTAATGTTCAGTACAAAAGAAAGTCAATCAGCATATCATTTTGAAATAAGAGTTACAAACTATTAGGTACGATAGAATTAAGCGCTTACATCAAAGAAAAACATTTAATATACTCGAACTGGATGACAAACACTAAAAGAACACATAATACGGAGCACCGCCAAGTCACTGTCTGATCAATCTAGAGTTGCCATAAACATAACTACTGCAGAACATAACTCGTCTGCAAGTCAGGACTGATCTGCATTAATGATCTGCTCTGGATCCAACTGGTGGTCTGACTCCAGTTGAACGTTGAACGTTAGTACGAGAGATGGCGCTGATGTTGCAGCTGTTCACACAACGTCCTATTTTATATGTAACGTAGCGTAAAATGATCTTGTGTTTACGTTTAAGGCGTTCGATGCATAATTTGGACGTTGTGAATGATAAGGTGTTATGTGGATCAATTTCTTTCTTAATATTCATGGCCCAGATGCTTATTGTGTAGTCGTGAATAACTTTATGGTGTCTCATTGTAAAGAAATGCTTACCTATAGTATTATTAGTCGACCTTGTAAGGAATTTTGGTGTCTCCAAGACGTTGTCTTATCGAACTTTTACAAAAAATGTCTTATTTTTTTTTTTTTTTTTTGCGCTTTTGTGATTAACACAGTGACGTGTCGATCGCTAATTCACACAGCTAGAGAGGCCGCGTAAGAGACACTTTTCTCAGATTGGCTTAAACTGGCGGGAAATTTATCAAGTGCCCTTTTCACATGGTATGAGTCAATGACGGTTAGAGTCAATGACCTTACACCCTAAAATTCGGGAGAGGTACGTTGAACCATTTCCCTTAAATTTAAGCAGTTTTGACAGCTAGAAAGTTTGGAGGGTCCTAAATATGAACACTCATGTCCAAAATGATTGCCGCATATCTATAACTATCTTCTTGTAAGAATATAATTTGATAATGATTTTGCAGGGTACTTTTAATACTGATACTATATGTATAATCGGGAAATGCATATTTGTGGTAAATTCCATAGGAAAAGAGTTATAAATACGAAAATTAGAACGAGTAAAACAAAATATTGCTAAATGGACAAGAAAGTTTTATTTTCGTTTTATTGTTCTTATTTACTGCTCTTTTAACATGAAATTTGCCACATACATGTCTTTGTTGATTATACAGATGCTGTTTCGTAACTTTTAAAATTGTTAGTTGTGTTATATTTTATTAATTTAAATTAGTCAATTTCTGAGACATAAATTAATACAAAGATAATTTAAGTAGCGAAATGGTTAACTACCACTAATTGAAATAGATTTTATCTATCGGTAGAAATAAAAGAAAAAGTGAGATGCATCTTTTCTAGTTTCTTTACACAAACATACAAGAGAAAGCTGAAACTCCGACTTGAGTCATCGGACTGTGATTTATGGATGCTGTCGCTTTACTTAAATCGTCACTCCAATGAGATTGGTTCTCTCTCGCAAGAAATTTTAGTGCTTTCTGAAGATTCTGTATATACGTCTCGGTCTTTCTGATTGTTCTATGAGCGGCAGGAAGACAATATTTCACTTCAATATTCAATGATTTTAAGAATTCTTTCGATTTTGTTGCCGTACGTCCAGCAGCTTGGTCTAAATAGACCAGTTTGGGAGAACCAAATGGAACTATAATTTCGTTCATAATAAAGTCTATGAAAACATCAGTTGTCACATTTGATACTTGTTTAGTTATGACGTAAGAGGTGGCAGAGTCTACAGCCACATAAAAATATTTATAACCATTGTGGGACGTGGGAAGTTTACCACACGTATCAATATAGAAAGCTTCAAACAACTGCATTGGTGGATGTGTTAGTACATCAATATTTGTTTTCGTATATGCCCTTCTGTATCACGTACAATCTAAAAAGTTGCGTATTTTCAAATGTAACCATGTCTTGAGATTTGGTATGAAGTATTCGGAACGTATCAAAAGATACATATTTTGAAATCCTGGATGGACTATCGAAGAATTATGCAATTCTTCAAAGATAGTGTTTTTTAATTGTTGTGGGATACATAAAAGAAGACGATTGGTATCGGTATAGAAATACCGTCTATAAAGCACATCATCTTTAAAGCAATATTGCTTTTTCCATTTCGTATATTGTGGGTGAGTTGCATCTTCTAGTTGCAAAACACTATAATCTCAGAAAAGAATGGATCTCTTCTTTGTAATTCCGCTATATCTGTATCCTTAGTTAAGGCTACTAATTTTAAGAGATGATTGAAAGGTTCAGTAATTTCTAAATCCTGATCACTAAATTCCAAAGGTTGTCTTGACAATAAGTCTGCTATACAGTTCTGGTAACTTTTAATTGAAAAATGAAATCTGTCCAATTTAAAAGTTTGGGAGACAAATTTGCAGTATTTCTAAGCGCTAAGATAACAGAGTTGTCAATAAGGAGTTTAAAAAAAGAACCCAATAAATGTGTTCTAAATTTCTTAAGTGAGTAATAAATAGCAAATAATTCCTGCTCATAGATAGGTAACGGTTTAATGCGAGGTGAATGTCTCACGGAGCCATGCGCCAATGGCCGCCAAACCGAAGAATCGTTGCGTTTTTGTAACAAGACAAAACCACAGCCCACGCCACTCGAATCTGACATGATCATATGTTCAGTATTTACTGTTGAAAAAATTTCTAATATAGGTTCTTGAGTGATTGCTTTATTAATTTCGTCATACGCTGCTTCCATTTCACTTGTCCAATGAAGTTTGCGTGGAGCCCCTTTTAGCAGCGAAAAGAATGGAGCTGCAATCAAGGATAGATTTTCATAAAAGTTCCGATAATAATTTACCATAGCGAGGAAGGATTTTAATTTTTTAACAAGTATCTGATCGAGGAAGTTCCAAAATTGCCTTAATTTTCTCGGGATTTGGTTTTATTTTTCCACGTGAAATTACATGTCCCAAAAAGTCAATTTCTTGCATACCGAAAACTGATTTCTTTAGACTGAAAAGTAGTGAATATTTTTCCGCCAAAGTCAAAACTTGGTCTAAAGATTCTAGAAACTTCTCGAAAGTCGGTCCGTGGCAAAGGAAATCATCTATATAAAGAACTAACTGAGAGGAAGCTATATCTACATAAAGAACCTTGCATGAGCAAACGAGAAGGTGGAGATATAGTTAGATATTGTAGTTAGATATTGTAGTTAGATATTTAGTTACAAGTTTTCAGTAGACATTTTTAAGTCCATCTATTATTGTAAGCATGTAATTAAGTAAAACATGTAATTACCACTAGCATATTTGATACTGTATGAAATATTAAAACTTGCCATAAATTTTCAACGTTTGTTTTTAATTATAACCTGATTTTAGCAATAAAAAGAAAACACGGTCTCTAAGTCTGTGCGCGGGAATTGGTGTAATTTTTCTAACGCGTGTGACGCAGGGTTAAGAATTGGAACATCTTTGCTATGTCTCCAGCATAGAGAATTAGGTAATTGAGTTTCCTTGCCTTCAAATATTTCACATAACGCCACTGTTGATCGCAAAAATTTTAGTTCTTCATCTTTTAAAGTAATACTTTGTACCATGGTAAAAGTCTTTGCAAGTAGTACACTGAACTTTTTTTCAAGTTTTCATCGCGATGAGTAATAAGTTTCGAGTACTTTTCACAAACAAGAATTATCGGTAAAAGTTTGAATCTGCCGTGCTAAAAGAATCAGCAAGATTTAGTAGCTGGGAACAGTGAACAACGGCTAATACACATATTGTTTAGGTAATGTTCAGTACAAAAGAAAGTCAATCAGCATATCATTTTGAAATAAGAGTTACAAACTATTAGGTACGATAGAATTAAGCGCTTACATCAAAGAAAAACATTTAATATACTCGAACTGGATGACAAACACTAAAAGAACACATAATACGGAGCACCGCCAAGTCACTGTCTGATCAATCTAGAGTTGCCATAAACATAACTACTGCAGAACATAACTCGTCTGCAAGTCAGGACTGATCTGCATTAATGATCTGCTCTGGATCCAACTGGTGGTCTGACTCCAGTTGAACGTTGAACGTTAGTACGAGAGATGGCGCTGATGTTGCAGCTGTTCACACAACGTCCTATTTTATATGTAACGTAGCGTAAAATGATCTTGTGTTTACGTTTAAGGCGTTCGATGCATAATTTGGACGTTGTGAATGATAAGGTGTTATGTGGATCAATTTCTTTCTTAATATTCATGGCCCAGATGCTTATTGTGTAGTCGTGAATAACTTTATGGTGTCTCATTGTAAAGAAATGCTTACCTATAGTATTATTAGTCGACCTTGTAAGGAATTTTGGTGTCTCCAAGACGTTGTCTTATCGAACTTTTACAAAAAATGTCTTATTTTTTTTTTTTTTTTTTTTGCGCTTTTGTGATTAACACAGTGACGTGTCGATCGCTAATTCACACAGCTAGAGAGGCCGCGTAAGAGACACTTTTCTCAGATTGGCTTAAACTGGCGGGAAATTTATCAAGTGCCCTTTTCACATGGTATGAGTCAATGACGGTTAGAGTCAATGACCTTACACCCTAAAATTCGGGAGAGGTACGTTGAACCATTTCCCTTAAATTTAAGCAGTTTTGACAGCTAGAAAGTTTGGAGGGTCCTAAATATGAACACTCATGTCCAAAATGATTGCCGCATATCTATAACTATCTTCTTGTAAGAATATAATTTGATAATGATTTTGCAGGGTACTTTTAATACTGATACTATATGTATAATCGGGAAATGCATATTTGTGGTAAATTCCATAGGAAAAGAGTTATAAATACGAAAATTAGAACGAGTAAAACAAAATATTGCTAAATGGACAAGAAAGTTTTATTTTCGTTTTATTGTTCTTATTTACTGCTCTTTTAACATGAAATTTGCCACATACATGTCTTTGTTGATTATACAGATGCTGTTTCGTAACTTTTAAAATTGTTAGTTGTGTTATATTTTATTAATTTAAATTAGTCAATTTCTGAGACATAAATTAATACAAAGATAATTTAAGTAGCGAAATGGTTAACTACCACTAATTGAAATAGATTTTATCTATCGGTAGAAATAAAAGAAAAAGTGAGATGCATCTTTTCTAGTTTCTTTACACAAACATACAAGAGAAAGCTGAAACTCCGACTTGAGTCATCGGACTGTGATTTATGGATGCTGTCGCTTTACTTAAATCGTCACTCCAATGAGATTGGTTCTCTCTCGCAAGAAATTTTAGTGCTTTCTGAAGATTCTGTATATACGTCTCGGTCTTTCTGATTGTTCTATGAGCGGCAGGAAGACAATATTTCACTTCAATATTCAATGATTTTAAGAATTCTTTCGATTTTGTTGCCGTACGTCCAGCAGCTTGGTCTAAATAGACCAGTTTGGGAGAACCAAATGGAACTATAATTTCGTTCATAATAAAGTCTATGAAAACATCAGTTGTCACATTTGATACTTGTTTAGTTATGACGTAAGAGGTGGCAGAGTCTACAGCCACATAAAAATATTTATAACCATTGTGGGACGTGGGAAGTTTACCACACGTATCAATATAGAAAGCTTCAAACAACTGCATTGGTGGATGTGTTAGTACATCAATATTTGTTTTCGTATATGCCCTTCTGTATCACGTACAATCTAAAAAGTTGCGTATTTTCAAATGTAACCATGTCTTGAGATTTGGTATGAAGTATTCGGAACGTATCAAAAGATACATATTTTGAAATCCTGGATGGACTATCGAAGAATTATGCAATTCTTCAAAGATAGTGTTTTTTAATTGTTGTGGGATACATAAAAGAAGACGATTGGTATCGGTATAGAAATACCGTCTATAAAGCACATCATCTTTAAAGCAATATTGCTTTTTCCATTTCGTATATTGTGGGTGAGTTGCATCTTCTAGTTGCAAAACACTATAATCTCAGAAAAGAATGGATCTCTTCTTTGTAATTCCGCTATATCTGTATCCTTAGTTAAGGCTACTAATTTTAAGAGATGATTGAAAGGTTCAGTAATTTCTAAATCCTGATCACTAAATTCCAAAGGTTGTCTTGACAATAAGTCTGCTATACAGTTCTGGTAACTTTTAATTGAAAAATGAAATCTGTCCAATTTAAAAGTTTGGGAGACAAATTTGCAGTATTTCTAAGCGCTAAGATAACAGAGTTGTCAATAAGGAGTTTAAAAAAAGAACCCAATAAATGTGTTCTAAATTTCTTAAGTGAGTAATAAATAGCAAATAATTCCTGCTCATAGATAGGTAACGGTTTAATGCGAGGTGAATGTCTCACGGAGCCATGCGCCAATGGCCGCCAAACCGAAGAATCGTTGCGTTTTTGTAACAAGACAAAACCACAGCCCACGCCACTCGAATCTGACATGATCATATGTTCAGTATTTACTGTTGAAAAAATTTCTAATATAGGTTCTTGAGTGATTGCTTTTTTAATTTCGTCATACGCTGCTTCCATTTCACTTGTCCAATGAAGTTTGCGTGGAGCCCCTTTTAGCAGCGAAAAGAATGGAGCTGCAATCAAGGATAGATTTTCATAAAAGTTCCGATAATAATTTACCATAGCGAGGAAGGATTTTAATTTTTTAACAAGTATCTGATCGAGGAAGTTCCAAAATTGCCTTAATTTTCTCGGGATTTGGTTTTATTTTTCCACGTGAAATTACATGTCCCAAAAAGTCAATTTCTTGCATACCGAAAACTGATTTCTTTAGACTGAAAAGTAGTGAATATTTTTCCGCCAAAGTCAAAACTTGGTCTAAAGATTCTAGAAACTTCTCGAAAGTCGGTCCGTGGCAAAGGAAATCATCTATATAAAGAACTAACTGAGAGGAAGCTATATCTACATAAAGAACCTTGCATGAGCAAACGAGAAGGTGGAGAAAGAATAATATGAACGTTCTCTTCTAAAAGCCAAAACATATCATTGGTGAGACACTTATAAAGCCTTCCCATACTTAAGGCAATCAAAATTGTACTTGAGGAAGAAAGCCAAAAGAAAAAAAGAAAATTGACAAAATATCGCTTTCAGACAATACTATGAAACGCACAATTAATGAAATGTCCTTGGATTTAAAAGATCAGGTAGTTGAAAAGATAAAAAAAATTTCCATTGTTTGCCCGTGTGATGACTCCACGGACATATTTTAGTATTGTCATTTAATAGTGCACTGTCGGCACCTAAATGAAAAGAGATTAATGGAAGAAATATTGTTTTTAAAAGTTTGGGGGAATCACTCAAAGGTTCTGATGTTTTTTTCTGTAATCAGTTATTTTATTACTGATTGTCTTGGAACAAAGATGTAGGAATATGTCCTAATTAGTCCAAGAGCTAGGGGAGGTTTTATTTACCCTTGGTACCCAAAAGCGTCATAGTGTTATTCTAAAAGTCTACGATCTACACAATCAAAATATGGAAGTCTTACTAAAAATCAGTGGTGGGGGCATGCAATATGAAGTCATCAATATGGCCGATGTCACAATTCACAGCACAGTCTTTAACTGAGTGTAACTTTCCAATCAATGAAGCTAGAAACTTCGTTCTTGTGCAAAATTAATTGTAATGGATGTCTTAAGTGATACAAGTCATTGCTGGTTATATACATTGACGCCATTTTTAAATATGGCGCATAATTTGCTTAGAATTTAGTTTCGTTTGCTTCACTGTATTCCTTTCATGGCAAATATCTGGGTGAATATTTGATTAGAGGTAAAATCGTGTCCCATTAAGTTTTCATTATATTTTGAACAAATACATGTTATATTTGTCTTCCTTATATTCCTCATGAACTTTCACGACCGTTACAATATGTTTTTTGCATTAGCATTTATTCTTTGTATTTTTTAAAATTAAGTTTTTACTTAAATGTCATTACCGTAACGTGTCCTCACTAACAAGTTGTCAAAATACATAACTGTTTTTGTCACTTTCCAATATTTTGTTTTTTAAAATAATCGACACATTCAAGAGAATATACATTGCTCCTCATTACTCCGATGAATAAAATATTCCACCTTTAATTTTATTTATTTTATTGTTTGTAAAATCTCAGTCTCCGTCTTAGTATGTCATTACCGCAGAAAGTTGATAATTGAATTATTTAGCAAGTTGGAACTGGCAACATGAAGAAGTAACAATTGAAGAACGATTTGACTTCCTAGTTGCGTGTGATGTACGCGACAGTTCATGTGTAATGTATATTACTGAAGATTTATTGTACTTCAAACTTCTATGTTTGGGTGAGTATTTTTATTCAACGTCAATCCCACAACGTGTGTTTTGTTTGAAGGATATTTGTAATCATAAACCTTTTTACGAAGTTACATTATGCTGTAATGCATTATATTTGTCCAACTTACAAATATATATATTTGTCCAGCGTAATTTAACAATGAACAATGACAATAGCGGCTTATTGTGATTTTGTCATTACCGCAACATACATTTCTGTTACGGCAATGACATAGAAGTGCGGTATTGGTTATTGAAGTACATAAACGTGTTTCTACTGTATAGCATAATTATTTATGGTATGCTTTTTCTTAATAAAATATGCAAATTATGCAGATCCCATCTTTATACTGGATTGAAGCAAACTACTACGATTTATGCTATTTAAACTGCCAATTACGGCGTTTATGAATTAACTAGGAATTTGACAAGTCCTAGATTCAGTGACGGTACCAAAATTAAATAGGCGATGGGGAAGCTACAAAAAAATCTTCCGAAAGTAGGGAGCCTACCATCTGTAATATATCAACCAGAAAACATTAAAAATATTGTCTTATTTATTTAATCTGTAGGGCAACTTTTGTCTTAACACCTTATGGGCTTATGTCCCATCTAGCTCCATCTTGTGCTATCACAGTGTAATGGTACATTTGAAACATTTCATTCGTATTAGGGGTACTCATGTGGTTCGGATTCCACGTTAATCAGTAGGTCCACGTCTCATATAGCCTAGCTGCTGAACGGGACGTAAAACTCAAAAATCAATCAATATTATGGGGTAGGTTAAATAAGTTTTTTTTTTTAAAAAAAATAGAATTTTGCTGTTTAGCTTTAATTAATATTCTTATGTAAGGTTATTCACTAATTTCGTAATAATTTCTTAAAATGTATTAGTGGTTTCTCACAGACTTGCTGTACTATGCCACGTCAAGCATTGGCTACTAAAAGACGAGCTGCTCGTTATAGGGCAAAATTAAAGGAAGGTTCAATAAAATGGCAAAAGTACTTGAAGATGGAAAGAGAAAAATACAAAGAAAGGATTACTAAGAAGAAGCTGAAACCTGTAAATGAGAGAAGCCCAAGAGAGGAAAAAACAACGAAAACAGTGGAGAGAGAACCAAAGAAGGAAAAGAAGCAAAGACAAATGTTTATCAAATATTATCAGAGAAACTCCACCAGCATCTCCTCCGTCATCAGAATGAGCGTAAGTTATATAGCCTATGATTAGAGATGCAAAAAAGCCGGCTTTTTTGAATCGATGTTTTTTTTACATAAAAAGCCGGCTTTTTTGGGAAAAAAACGAGAATTTTGGAAATTTTGGCTTTTTTCAACTTCATGATTTTTCTATCTAAATAGCTTTCTTATAGTATATTCTATAGTTAGATAAAAATTCCATGACCTGAATGTGATATTTCGCTCTGAAATTCACCATCAAGATGGATGGAGCACATGTTTTACGAATTAAAGCTAACATGAAGAATGTAGCATTTGAGGGTAATTTTAGAGGCTATTTAACTTTATTTTAACTTTTGAGTTATCGACATCTTTTTTCTTCTCTAGATCATTTTAGTTTGTCATCCGTTTTTCATTTCTAAGAGCTTTTAGTACTCTAGCTTCTAGCGCAAAAGTTAAACTTGCCCGTTTTTCTATTTATCCGTCAAAGCGTATGTTTTTCAATATATCCGTCAAACCGTACTTCCACAATTCTGTTATACTGTAGCTGTGAAGTGATTTAGCAATAATTTTCCGGACACAACCTTGAATACCAATTTATACAAATAATCAGTAGCGGATTTAGAAAAGTACTTTAGGAGGTTTTTTTCTGATTGTTTCGTTTCCTAAAAAGTCCTATTTTTATTTGGGAAGTGCTTGAAGTTTATGAGTACAGGCATAACTAATATTTCGTTTCGTTTATATGTTTAGCAATAATCTTCCGGATACAACTTTAAAAATCATTTTATACTGAGAATCAGTGGCGGATTTAGAGAAGTATTTTGGGAAGGGTTTCTTACTAATGTTTAGTTCTTTTAAACATTCGTAACTTTTATTTGACGGGAGCTTAAAGTTTATGAGTAAAGGCATAAATAATAGATATTTCGTTTGTTGCAGACATTCCGTAACTTTGGGGAACGGGCTTCAGTCCGAAAGACCGCCCCCCTAACCTTCGCAAAACCGCCACTGCTGGTAATTAGTACTAATAACGATTTAAAAACAATAAAAAAGGAAGTCGCCCAACTCACAGTACACGCACTATTTCTACATTCACAGATGGAATGAAGAAAAGCTTTGTCAGAATGGTCGAATGCTGGTTGAATCCCGGACTTCCCGATAGAAGCGCAAAAGCTAGTCACTCAGTCATGTTTGTTGTGCAGTTGTATTTAGCTTAACTTAAATATATTCCGTAGTCTTTTTTTGGGGGGGGGAGTTCCGTAATGATATGTTGAATCCCTCTTGTTAAAAATTCAGAAAACTTGAGGATTGGGTAAACTGTGATGGTGGTTCTATAAAACGTAACTGTAGAATTTCAAGAATATACAGAACCAAAAGCTCTAGATGTGCAGCCTTTAAGTGTATCATATAAATCTAAGTATTTCTCTTATGTTTTATTTTAATTTTATTTTGTTTCAAAAAGAGGGTATGGAATATTTTGAAGTAAAAATACTACATACTATTTTGCTAGTTATTTGTGTATTCTTTAAAAAGAAGTGTTTACTTTTAGGGTTGGCTGATTTACACCAACTTTTTTTTTTTAAATAACTGGTTTAAACCCAACCCAAGTAGCGGTTCGGATGTCAGTTTAAGCGAATGTCTTCTCCTTGATAACCTCGGTATTTCGTAAGGATGTTAAGCCTAAATATACGAAACAAACCAAATTGTATATTTCTACATGCCTAAATGCGTGTTGTTTTATAAAGAAGCCAATATTGCTTAAATATATTGATAGAAATTGGCAAAATTTATCGATTGCCTACGTATCTTCCAACATTAGCTTGGATTGGACTTTCAATGATATCTACGTACCGGTACTAAATTTGTAATTTAATACCTCAGTTTTAGCGTACTGATTATGGTACGTTGACCTTTAAATTTTACATGCAAAGCAATAACAGGATTTTCCCGTTATTGTCTTACATTTCAAGTAATGACGGGATTTTCCCAATGGCTAGGGCGGGAGATTCTCAACTTAAGAAATTTACTGACCGCACTTCTTTAAGCTTATGGGAGTTCTTCCGGCATAACCCCGCTGTTGCATAATAACATCAAGGCGAAAAAAACTTAGGCTATTTCTGTGAATATGTAATATAAATACATAAAGCAAAAAATCTAAGTCAAAAAAGCCTGGTTTAAACCAAAAAAGCCTCCCCCCAAAAAACGGGTTTTTGTCATATTCAAAAACAACCACGGTTCTTGCCAACTCTGCTTACTTTTTTATATAGGAGGTTAAAAAATTCTTATTATATACATTGGTTAATCCTGTGGAATTCATAATGTAAATATGTTGAAGAAAAATTGTTTGAAATATTTTTTCGAAATTCATAGTTTATTTTCGATGTTTTATATTATTATCAGCATCAACCACTAATTAAATGATTTTTTGTGTTATAGAGAAGCAATACAAAGTCTGTTTTATCAATTTAAAGCAGTATTTTGAAAAAAGCCCAAAATTTCCGAAGCAAAAAAGCAAAGCAGAAAAAACCGAGTTTTTTTTCAAAACAGCCGGTTTTTTTCCGAGCCCTTGCATCTCTACCTATGATACAAAAAACTATAGGTAATAACTTAGCATATGCCTACTACCGTTTAGCTCTCCTTGTTCTGTTGTCGTTTAGTGATTTTGGTCGTTTTCTTTTGGAATGGCAGAAAGAACAAGACATGGGAAACAACACCGAGTTTATATGCGCCTTTAGGTAAGGTAACGAATGGAAATGGTATTCTATCTGGCGTCAAGTAATGGAAAACCATGAACCTCCTGAGAACAAGTTCCAGGCTGGTGAGTACCCGAACAATTATGACTTCACCGCTACTCATCACGAAAATAAAGTAGATGTTTAGAATACGCCTGATAAGATAATGACCATTAAAAATATTATATTTGAGTTGTTCAATATATTCATAGACCAATGGAACAGGATAACTCAGAATTTACAATAATTGAAGACTCGCTATAGAAAACAATGTAAGTGTTACCTTGAAATTGTTTCACTTATTTTTTTAATACGTTTATGCCTTAGATAAATTTTTATACACAGCTTCACTTTCTTATATGCTAGGTTGTATATCTAAGAAATAGTATTTTCTATTTTGTGACACTGTCTTTTGTCTCTACTGCTACAACAAATATTGTTTTTGGCACTTACATTTTTATCTACTGCGAGTCTTCAATTATGTAATAGCCACAGGAAGACATGCAATATTCTTATAGTTCACTAATTTTCATTTTTGAAAAAGAAAAACTGATGACAGGAAAGTATATTTTGAGATAAAAGAAGTCAGAAATTAAATTTGTTCTATGTGCATTATTTAGATTATAACAGCAATTTCGTTTCTTTTTTTCAAGGGTCGAATGTTCGCAGAGAACACGAGGAAGACAACATTTGATAAGAGAAAGATACACTGCGCATAAAAGAATTAAAGAATTGGAGAAAAATAGAAGGCACAGAAGATAAAAGCTGGAAGGTACAAGAACAACATGGACAAACAATAATGAAAAGAAAAAGTGAAAACTTATCAGAGCTTAGACCTCAGAAAGAAACTAGAACATCATGTCTTCAGGTCACCGTGAGAGGAAACTAACACCGATAATGGAAGAGACGACATCCTTGAAAACAATTGAAACTCAACACTTAATGGCTCTATGTGAATATTCATGTACACTCATGTCCAAAATTATTGTTGCATGTCTATAAATATGTTGTTGTAGGAATATAATTTGATAACGAATTCCGCCCGGTATTTCTTAGAATGTTAGTACGTGTATAATCGACAAAGGCATGCATGTGAAAAATTTCATGTCAAAAGAGCAGTAAATAAAAACAATATAATGAAAATAAAACTTTCTTGTCCATTTACCAACCTTTTGTTTTACTCATTCTAATTTTCGTATTTATAATTCTTTTCCTATGAAATTTACCACAAGTATACATTTCCCGATTACACACATAGTATCAGTATTAAAAGTATCCTGCAAAATCATTATCAAATTAGGTTTGTGTTCATAGAAGACAGTTGTAGATATACGACAATCATTTGGGACATGAGTATACATGGACAAATCATGTTTAAGTACAGTAAAAATTGATGGAGAATATAATTACGAAGTTCAGTGCATGAAGTCTGTTGGCAAAAATAGATTCTTTTGACCTCCAAAGCCTGATATTTTGTGGTATGAAAGAGATGATATTGTAGGTTTCAACATATTTGAACCTCAGTATGTAAGCAGGATAAGAGGACATGTTCAAATTGATCCAACTCTGTGGAAAGCAATTTGTATTACAATCTGTAGTGTACATCAACTGTTGGATTGTTGTTTATTTATGTTTGTCGTCACAACATAGCATTGTGTCATTACCATAACAATGATGTCATTGCAACAACAGACCAATAATTTGTAGTTAATATGTAAAGTAAACAAGTATCAGCTACAGCAAGGTTCTAAATGTAGACAACTAACGCATATTTTTGGTATTACGCAATAATTATACTGAATTGTTAGTTAATTGTATGGTATATAGATATTTTGGTGTTACTTTTGTGTTCGATTACCGTACTTGCACAGTTATCAGTATTAAATTAGTATTTTTAGTTGGGTTTTCATTAAAATTGTTTATGTTACTGTTCAATATATTACAATAGATCTAGCAAGTGTGAGAAATAAAAGAAAATTGCAATACATAAATTACAAGCACATGCAGAAGACATGAAAGCGGAACTCAATATCTCTAGAATCAACAGAGACAACAATGATGTTATAGAAATCATGAATACTATGGCTTAAGTTTTGAATTCTTTCTACATCATTGAACCGAACACTTCTCTTTTAAACTTATCCACTGGCCAAGTCATTGTGTATGATATGGCAGATCAGCTGACACAAGGTTTTGAAAAAGGTTAGGCTGCCTTTGAAACGTTTAAAATTATGTATGCTAAGGATCCTAAAAGTATCTATAAGCCGCTAGCAAGAAACGTTAAAAACTGTGCAAAAAACAAATACAACTCAAAGTTGAAAACTGTGAAGTGCTCGCGAGACCTTTTTGGGAGATTACTTTTTCTTGCAGCTGTCGAGAAAAGGGACATTAAAAAAGTGATCGAGTATCCACTTACCCCAGTTTTCCTATCTTTGGGCAAAATAGGAGGTTATATGAACAAAACTGACAAGAACAAAGTAATGCATGAAATAGAGAAGTGTCAAAAATCAAGCAACAAAATCCCCATCACGTGCAGCTGTTATATATGATACAATGTTTGCAGTGGCGTAACTAAAGGCTTGGGGGCCTCCCCACAGGCAGCGTGGACTAGGGCTCTTTCTCTACGTCCCACTTCACGATTTGGGGCCCCCTTATGACTTGAGGCTTCCCCGCAATGCGGAGTCTGCGGGGCCCTTCTTTACGCTTCTGAATGTATGCCACTCATTGTTTGAAATTTCCTAACACTTCGGTGAACTTGCACATAAACTACTAGAAACAATTTGCCATACATGAGCAAATGACGTTCATTTAATTTGTGATGTTTACAAGACGCCAAGCATAAAGGGTCCTGAACATGACCATCGATATGGAACAGCGTTCTGTGGTGACACAGTAGTAATAGGACCAGAACAGAAAACTCCAAAGAAGTCATATAAATCCTTGAGAAGCAGTTCATTTAAAGCATCTCTCCTTGCCTTCATTTGTAATGAATGGAAGAAGGATGAATACTTGTGCATCCTTGGTGAAAGGTGTTGTATGTAACCACATGCTATTAGTACAGCAAGCAAAATATTGTTATGAATTGCAAACAGCTTCCTGAACCGAAATGTTACCACGAAGAAGCAGAAACACGCATAATTTCGCACAGTCAATACAAAATCCGGAATCCAAACAGCAATATCGTCGTTCGAGCTAATGACATGGATATATTTATTTTGCTGGTCTATCATCAAAGGCACTTCCAGAATTGCTAAGTGTGGTTGGATATAGGATTAGCCTCCAATAATACTAGACGGTTAACTGACGTTACTAATATTGCGGAAAAACTAGGTGATGATTTAGCTCTAGCATTATCCGGATTCCGCGAATTCAGTGGATCGCTTTTTACAGCTGCTATTCGTGAAAGGTTAAAAAGAAGTAATGCTGTTGCATTAAAATGGTAAAAAGCCAATCAACATAATCCTCACAAAGATATTGATCCTTTACAACACGGATGATATTTGCATAATGAGAAGTACAAGATACAATGGTTTGAAGGAGTTGTGTGCCCAGAAAAGCTAGAAATCAAAAATGATTAACATTCAGAAAATGAAGAGGATGAATACAGTGATGATAGTGATGAAAGTGATAACTGAAATAAAGAGAAGACTGTTCTTCAATTTTCAACAATTTTAATTATTATCGGGAGCATTTATTAATAATTTTAACAGTCCATAGTGTAAGTTAAGTATTTAAATACATACAATTATTAAGCTATTAAGTTATGTGTTATTATATTATTATTATTATAAGTAGTAGTAGCATTATTGATCAACTATTAATCGATAGATTTAAAAGGTGTAGATATTTCTTGAATACTTTATTTCTACAAATTATCATAATTCACTGTTTACAATTATTTTTGAAATTGAACCAAATAAAGTGGTTTACTTATATTATTGAAAATCGATAACTACACTATGACCAACGTAAAACTGAATATCTCAGTCACTTTTTAACACACATAATGACATTGGCACCGTTGGAAAGGTCAGATTCTGCTCCATCTCATTTATCTCAAGCTGTTTTCCCCTATCTCTAGCTGTTTCATAGATATTTGCCATGAAAGGAATACAGTGAAGCAAAAGAAACTAAATTGTAAGCAATTTATGCGCCATATGTAAAAATGGCGTCAATATATATAACCAGCAATGACTTGTATCACTTAAGACATCCATTACAATTAATTTGGCACCAGAACGAAGTTTCTAGCTTCATTGATTGGAAAGTTACACTCATTTAAAGACTGTGCTGTGAATTGTGACATCGGCCATATTGATGACGTCATATTGCATGCCCCCACCACTGATTTTCAGTAAGACTTCCATATTTTGATTGTGAATGTGGTAGGCTTTCAGAGAAACACTATGGCGCTTTTGGGTTTTCTAGGGTAAATAAATCGGTCCTAACTCTAGGAGGTCCAATGTTAAATTCGCGCCTTGGATTTATAAACCTGACAAAGGATAAAAATCCTACAATTATTGGTTCGCACTGCTTAATTCACAGGCAAATCTTGGCTACAAAATCTGTACTAGAAAATCTGAAGCAGGCATTATCATTGGAGCTTAAAGTTATTAATTTTGTCAAATGCTCTTAATACCCACCTCTTTGAGGCATCGTGTGACGATCTCAGTGCTGAACATAAAACTTAACTTTCCCACGTTAAGTAGGCTGTACGAGCTTAAGTCGAATGTGGAAATATTTCTTCTAAGTGTAGGAAAATGTGAACTCTATACTTCGTTTAGTAATGACTATTTGTATTTTTCTTTCATATGTTGCTGAATTTTTTGAAGTATTAAATAATCTCAATCTCCAACCCCAAGATAGAAACATGAACGTACTAACTTCTTATTACAGATAAAAGCTTCCATAGGAAAAATTCTACTATGGAAATGCCATCTGAATGCTTCTACGTCCAACTTTTCATCTTTTTGTCGATTAAATGAATTTGACACCAAAGAGTGTAATTTAACCATCTAGATAGAGAATATCAACTTCCACTTACGTTAGACAGCCTACGATGGATTCAAATAATACTTTCATGATTTGCGTGATCAAGTCTGGTAGTGCAAATTAACAAGGACATCTTTTACCATTGATGTGTACTTACTTTCACGATAAATCAATTGAATTGAAGTGCGATTCAGGTGCCAAAGAAATGTTTCAATCAACGTCTTTGGAGGAATTTTGGGTTTGTATCCTGCCCGTTTATTCAAGAGTAGCAAAGGAATCCTTAAAAGTTCTGTTGAGTTTTCGACAATTTACCTCCTTGAATCAGCATTTTCGACGTTGATCATCGCAATCAAAGTATCGTAACCATTTACAAGTGCAAAGTGATCTCAGGTATGTTTTGTCAAACTTATCAGTTAATGCACTTTGGTGCACTTTAAGATACATTTGTTATTGCATTAAATTCACAACCTCTAGTTGTATGATACTACATCCACTGCAGAAAATGCCTGGAAACTTCATCCGTGTTTTATAATCAAAATCCCATTTGTACATTGTGCTGGAAATAACGCAACTCACAATAACAAGAAGTCTAAACTCCTTGTAAAATATTTTGAGTATTACAAATTTGTACTTAAATGTAACACACTCCGGGGTTTCCCAACTTGAGTAACATGACAGTACTTAATAGTTAATCAATGTTTCTAAAACCATGTATTTAATTTTTATTTTCACTTACGCATTTACTTATTTTTCATTTCAGGATTGAGGAACAAGACATGACTTGGAAATGTTTGATAATTATCACGATTTTGTTTGTTTCTAAGTACCAATTTGTTTCCTTGTTTAATAATTACTTAGCACAATGTGTGAAGTTTATAATGGATCATTACTTAAAGGCTAGGAGTCTAGTGATATTTCATCCAAGTGGAACTCAGGATTTTGTATCATCTTTATTAGAAAGTATCAAGAAACCTCGAATCTCAATTCATCCTGAGTCTACGTCTATTGATTCTCTTTATAAACTAATTTATTTCGTGTGCATCAGAAGAGGTAAAGTGGATTACCTATTTCTTGCATTGCATCCATCGCAAGTCAAAATAACAATGTTGAAGTTTCAATGGTTCAAATATTATAACCCACCTGTTCGGTCTATTGTTGTGTTCGTGGGTGTTAAATGTAACAATCAATATATCATGAAAGTTATGGAACTGATGCAGAGTTATGAAATGGTAAATTCTGTAGTCGTTTGTAGCTCATTCCGAACACCGTTCACAAATCATTACCCAATTTCGGTATACACATACTTTCCCTTTATTGAAGGACACTGTAGATCTGTTAAGAGCAAGGTCCTATTAGATGTTTGGCAAGAAGGAAGATTTCAGTTAGGAGTTAATCTATTTCCAGATAAAACTAAGAGTTTAAATAAATGCAAACTAAGATGTATCTCATTCTTTACGATGCCATACATTTATTTTACTCTCAAAGAAAACTCACGACTTGTGTTGGGAGGAAAATATGGATCATTTCTCACAATCTTTGAAGAAGTCATGAATTTCACATTGATTACAAATGACATTTATAAAGCAAGTGTTAATATCGGAGAAATATTACCTAACTTCACAATTACTGGAGACTTGAATAATGTTTATTCGGGAAAGTATGATGGAGTATTTAAGGTAGCTCGTATATCGATTTATAGATCATACTTTTTTGATGTGATTCTTACACGAGACCTTATCCAGTACGTTTGGATATTTCCTCTTCCATGTACGTATCCTCGATGGATGACCATAATATTTCCTTTTGAACCCCTTACATGGGTTTTCACTGTATGCTCTTATTTCCTCTTAATTTTGTGTTACAAGATTGTTGCGTTCTTAATTGACTCTAGCAATCATTATTCATACAGATATCCATTTCTTTACAACTTGGCCATCTTAATAAATGTGTCTGTTCCTGATCCACCGTCTAGATGGATTGATAGATCAATATTTATTATATGGATCTTAGGTTGTGTGGTTATCAACACAATTTATCAAGGTTCTCTTTATAATTTTGTTAAAAATCCGAAAGAATGTCCTGAAATTAACAGCTTTGAAGAGGCAGTACGATCCGGTTTGTCAATTGGAGGATCATCAAAAACAAGATTTTTACTTCAAGATAAAAATTTAGATGTAAAACCTATTCTTGATAATTGGTTGTACATTGAGGATCCACATATTTGCTATAGCAAAACTGTAACAAGTTCAGATTTTGCATTCATTTCACTTCGACACTCCGCTTCAATGGCTTCAAAAATGTGTGTCGAAGTGAGTGGGAAACCCTTATTTCGTATTGGTTCTGGAACTCTCACCATGCACCCTACAGCTTTCTATGTGAGATTGGGATCTCCGTTGACTTTACCCTTTCAACGAATCATTGACAGATGTTTCGAGGCTGGACTTCCCTTGAAATGGAATGAAGAGGCATATTATTTATTACACAAAGCAATAGCCACATCTCTGCATCTGCATAGAGAAAGTAACGCGCCAAATGCAATTTCCTTGTTTAATTCGATGGGTGCGTTTGTAATATTAGGAGTTGGTTTGTTCTGCAGCATTTTCGCGTTTGTAATTGAAGCATTTTTTCACAGATTTATCCAGTAAGAATTATAAATTGGTGCAAGTGTTTCTGAAGCGGAATTACTTGAAAGATAATTTAGTTATGGAATTAATTATTCCTTTAATATCTGTGGACATAAGCTGCTTGACACGAAGAGCACTTGCATAGAAAAACGAGAGGGAGCGAAAGAATTCAGCACAATTGAATTGGTTGTTTCAATCCACTATACAACGTATGCGGAGACTTCTAGTACTCCAGGATAGAGTATTAGATAAAGCAATTTGAGTGTAGTTTAGTTCATTTATTTAGTACCTACTTCATTACTTACATACACAAACTACGTGCCCAGTTCATTACTTACATATATTTAATACCTGGTTGATTACTTACATATATTTAGTACCTACTTCATTACTTACATATATAAACTACGTGCTCAGTGGGTCTGTATGTGCTCCATTGCGGTTTACACACAGATGTATACATCGCCATATCCTCCTTGACATGTTGAGGAACATCTAAGGAATTATCGTTCTAAAGGCTTTCTCCAGACATTCCCGAAACTCTTCATCTGTCCTGTGCCGCCGACATATTACTTGATTAATCCCCACAACGACTTTGCCTTGTGTTGTATGATCTGGGCTTCGTGGAGACCATCTCAATGGGAGTGGACATGTTGGAAACCACGACCAATCCAGCGGCCTGGAATTCTTTTATCAAGAAAATCATGAACCTGAAGAGCAAATTAGGTTACGTCTCCGTACCCACAGAGGTCCATAATACCCTTCTCAACCAAAAGAAGAACACGATTTTTACCCCACAAATCGAGCCAAAATACCTGCTCTAAGAAGATGTGCAAATCGTGTTTGGTCATACTAGCTTATCTATACTTTCGGTTTGGGAATTCAGCGGCCATGCTCGCTGGAAAGTGATCACTGCTATCCGAAACAAGAACATAATGTGTGATAGCATTGTGAAATCCATTCCAATCATCGACATTATCTTACATGAAGGCTTCGTGGCGGTGAGTGAACTCATGGCACCAAAGATATTCCTGTTGCCCTTAGTTTATTTATTTATTTATTTATTTATGTATTTATTTATTGCAATGCCCCTGACAGAGGTATATGCTCCACTTACCAAGTGGCAAATAACAAGTATGCATACGATAAATTACAATACAAGGAAATCATACTAGAAATAAGGTCACTTCAGGTATATACGCCAGTGCAGCTAAATATGCCAAGTGTTCAGTGCTGAGACGTTTCCGACGAAATCCACTAAAATGTGCCTTCAATATGTGCCACGGTCTTGGACAAGTTCGATTTGACGAATACTCCATGAGAGCACTGATACCGCCAAGCCGTGCAGTGTTGTTTTTTTCGGGTGGTCCGTAGCAGGACGTTTTTATTTCAACAGGGGGTAGGAATACCTTATTGGTAAAGTGTTAACTCAGAACATTGCCGACTGTTTACAGTAATGTACGCTTTATTTCGTGTCCGTCTAGAAACGCTTTGTTTTGTAAGTGTAATTTCAGTATTTGTAATTCAACGGCTACTAAGTCAATACCAAGCATGGCGCAGCAAAATACGGCAGAGCTTGTGCAAGACTGACTGCAGAAGACAAAGACGTTTTTATTTGTCCCACATGTTGCATATAATATCAGTGTGGTACTTTTAAGTCACAGTACAGTGTCCTGTTCGTTTATCTTCTTGTGGACTAAAATTTTTCAGTTTGGAACTTAATTTCAACTTTGAAGATTGACGTTTTTACATTTTATCTTTTTATCTTCATCTTGCGCTTTGATGATTCTTTTTTCTTTAGCCATACAGTGTACTAATATTCGAGTTAGTATAATATAGACGATGTAAGCAGTTGCAAGATTTACTACAGGTTTCTAGTAGAATTCTAGACTTGGCGTAATTACCTGCATGTGTTGATAAATACGCCAGTTTGTAACACTTTTTCCTTTTACCTTGGGTACAAAACAGAAGTATATGGCATCATTGGTACACTTTTTCTACACGCGGAAAAGGTTGCTCTGCAACGCACATGTGTTGTTCTTTGTGTCTCATGAAAACTAAGGCCGTAAAAAATCCAACACCCTTAACAGTGCGTATTTACCTGCACCTACCTTAATACAAAATTTACCATTTTTGCTTGTTTTTCATAAGTGAAAGTGGATAATAAAACGCAACTTACCACAATCATAGATAATGTTATTCTACAACAGAAAATATGAACCTGATGAATTTTCAGTGTTGTCTTCCAGATAAATTACAGTGTTGCCAGAATAACATTTCCCCCAAAATCTAAGTTAAAGCATGGACTAGAGAAACGAACTGAACTGCATTTGATTACGTATCATGTTGTCTTGGAATCCTGTAAACTACTTTTTAAATAATAGTTGTATTTAGTCTGTAATTTAAAAAGTTTTAACACACTGTTATTAAAAATAATAGTAATGTTATTTAAAAAGTAGTTCACAGAATACCAAAACATGATACGTAATCAAACGCAGTAGAGTTCGTTCCTCTAGTCGCTGCCTTAACTTGGATTTCGGGGAAAATGTTATTCTGGTAACACTGTAATTTCTGTGGATGGCACAACCGAAAATTCTTCACGTCATATTTTCTGTTGTGGAATAACGTTATCTACGGTAATGGTAAGTTGCATTTCATTATCTCCTTGTTTTATGAAAAACAAACAAAAGAAAAATAGTAAATTTTGTATTATTTTTATTCTAGTACGTCAGGGTCTCAACATAGGAATTGAAAATTCCTGTAACGTAGCAGAATATGATATCCTATTTATTTTAGCTGGTCTATTACACTTTTCCAAAGTACAAATAACAAAGAAATTTATATTTAATGCCCTCTATGTCGTCAATGTAAATTTGAAAACAAAGACTCCAGATTTCACAAGCACATTCTATTTTACTACATAAACGTGTGTAATATAAAATTTTAAATGCAGAAATGTGTCGTAGATTTTGTTGTATTGTTATAATAAACACAAGACTTTATATGATTCAGAAATTAAGTATTTCAAATGTTTATTACGTTAGTTTAGTATCAAATGTAATACCAAAATCACCAATAAAATTTTTCTTATCCAACTGAGTTCCATTGATACTATAGTATTACAGAAACTTTTTTTTTTTTTTTTTTTGTAAAAGTCACAACGATCGTGCATTAATATTAGATGATAAATTGTTAATTATGCTGCAGTGGTATCATGAATCAATGTCCTGTTGCAGTTTGTTTGAATTTAGCTCCTTATAAACTTTTAGCACATTAGCAGAAAGTAGTGATCGCCAAATAGTCGATCTCGAGCTACTAGTAGCTCGCGGGAACATTGTCGGTACATCGCGTAAACACTCCGGTTAATTAACCTTGATTCTGAAGTTTATAGGCAATAAACAAATGCACATTAAGTTGTTAATTCTTTTGGTTTGTAGCTCACAGTAGAATTTAGAAACGGCACGGTAGTTCCGAAGCTTCGTAAGTTCGGGAACCACTGCCATAAAGTAATGACTATGAATACGTGATAGCAGATACCAAGTCGTACATGAAAAGTAAAAATAATAAAGGACCTAAATTAGATCTTTGAGGGATGCCTGATGATCCAATATAATGAGCAGAAGGTATGCGACTGAAAGTAACTGTATATTACCAATTAAGTAAATATAAAGATAGCAATTTTAACAACTAATTAGATAAACTAAAGGAATCTAACTTAGCCAATAAAAGAGAATGGTCTAGTTTATCAAATGCCTTAGAAAAATCATTATATACCTTATCAACCACGATATTAGCATTTCATGATTCTGACACGGGATGTACTTGAAACTGAACCCACAAAGGGGGGGGGGGGGAGATGTATATATTTCCTGAAAGCTTGGGTCAAGGTAAGATCAAAACCGGTTAACAAAATTGGGGAGGTCTCAAGCATTCCGCTTCAGAGCAGACGTTACTCATTTCTATTAACACCTTTAAGCGTGTCTTAAAGTCCGTTGCAACCCCGAAAAATCTGAAACGGTGAGACAGATATGAAAATATAAAAACATGTCTTTCATCATTTCAATAGTACAACGTATCAAAGTAAAATAAATTGTCCCAGGGTCCCCCGCAGGGTCCCAGACGTGGTCCAACTCAAAAGTTTTAAATGGAAAGGGTGGTCAACTTGCATATCATATGAAAGTTGGTGTTAAATAAAAGAAGATAAATCAAGTCGCGACTCTCTACGTTAAGCCTGTGGAAAATAGTGGTGGGTCAAAATATCAACACAATCTTCTTTGCAAAGTCTATGGTCATTCGTATGAATCTAAAACAGTAGAATAGGTGTAGAAACAAAAACACGGATATGTCATTATTTCAAAAGTATAATGATTCAAAGTTAAAAAAAAATGTTCCAGGGTACCTCGCAGGATCCCAGACGGGGTCAAACTCAAAACGTTGAAATAGGAAGGGGTTCAAATTGAGTATCGTATGAAAGCTTACGTTAAGTGAAAGAAGAGGAAGCAAATCTCGACTCTAGATGAAAAAGTCTATTGCTACTCCTATTAATCTGAAACGGTGAGACAGGTGTAAAAAGAATCAAACTAGAGTGTATCAAAGGAAAAAAAGAAATATCCCAGTTTCAACTGCAGGATCCCAAACGGGGTCCAACTCAAAAGTTTGAAGTACCAAGGGGGGTAAATAAGCACATAATGTGAAAGCTCATGTTAAATGATACAGAATTAGACATTGGACGAGTCTCGACTGTCGATAAGCATTGCAAAATGGCACGAGTCATTTGTTTTGATGAATAAATGCAGAAAGAATGGTTAAAGTGGATCATTTAGAAAGCAAACCATGCTGGAATGGAGTAATACTTCATTTCACTAGCAGAAATATTCTATTACAGAAAATTTGTTAAAAGATTTTAGAAGATGCTAAAATTAAGCAATGAGCCTGTAATTTTCAATTTGATTCGAATTACCTTTCTTAATCCTACGTTACTCGTGCACGGTCTCACGTTCCTGGCGTAGGAGTTTTCATTTATTACATCGCTATAAGTTCGTAGCACCTGCGACCAGTCAGTATAACTTCCGTTTCTACCCCTCGCAGCCCAGAGCAGCGAAGACAAACCTTCCTCGTGAATTGCAAACAAGGATGTTACAAAATAGAGGATCTGCCCATACGTATCTTCATCATATGAACTCTGTGAAGTCAAAAAACAACCGAGCATCGTCTGAGCCAAAACATCTGATTGGCTACTCTCGTTTCCGCCATGATTGTTGGCTCGAAACATTGCGATCTTAGTGGTGCGGAGTGGGCAGAGTAGGCGTGGCGAAGCTGTGACGTATGGCTTCACGATTTGGTTGTATGGGCAGATCCTCTATTTTATAACATCCTTGATTACAAATGAGGATTCGAAGAGCCGCTGGAGTTCCAGACAATCAGCAACCTGCAGCTGACGAAGGTAACGCTGGAAGATGTTCGTTTTGTTCGTGGAATCACAACAGAAAAACCACATTTTCAAGTTTCAAATGCAAGAAATACATCTGTGGAGAGCATACGGGCCCAAAAGCAATGTATTTTGTAAGTTATTTCCAGTAAAAAGTTTTTTTTTTTTTTTTTTTTTTGTAGTTAGATATTTACTTACAAGTTTTCAGTAGACATTTCTAAGTCCATCTATTATTGTAGGCATGTAATTACCACTACCATACTCGATATTGTATGAAATATTAAAGCTTGCCATAAATTTTCAACGTTTGTTTTTCATTATAACCCAATTTTAGCAAATGAAAACAAAACACGGTCTCTCTAAGTCCATGCGCGGTGACGCAGGGTTAAGAATTAGAGCAACTTTGCTATGCTTTCAACATAGATAATTAGGGAATTGTGTTTCCTTGCCTTCAAATATTGCTCATAACGCCACTGTCAATCGCAAAAATTTTAGTCTTCATCTTTTAAAGTAACACTTTGGACCATGGTAAAAACCTTTGCAGGTAGTACACTGAACTTTTTTTCAAGTTTTCATCGCGATGAGTAATAGGTTTCGAGTACTTTTCACAAACAGTTATTGTATTTCACTAGGTGATGACTCGAGATTGTGCAGGGTACTTTTAATACTGATATTATGTGTATAATAGGGAAATGTATATTTGTAGTAAATTCCATAGGAAATGAATTATAAATACGATAATTAGAATGAGTAAAACAAAATGTTGCTAAATGGACAAGAAAGTTTTATTTTCGTTTTATTGTTCTTACCTACTGTTCTTTTGACATGAAATTTGCCACATACATGTCTTTGCCGATTATACATATACTAACGTTATAAGAAATACCAGCAAATTAATTATCAAATTACACTCCTACAACAACACGTTTATAGACATGCGACAATAATTTGGAACATCAGTGTACCTCCGAAAGTTTGGAAGTCCTAGCTTGTTCTATTGGATGAGTAAAAAATCGTCCATAATTTCGAATTTTAACGTTATTTGTCCTTTATGATACATTTTTCTGGTCACGTAAAGAGAAACATCACTCACTCTGATGAGTATTGGGGACCAGATGCGTACCCTGTGGTCTACTTTAAATGGGTGAGATTGGCCATCCTTGTATCCCTTGTGTTCTAAGATGAGGGGCATTATGATCCTATTCTAGTGTATGAGTGCTTACTTTTCTATGGAGGGCTTTCTTATTCTCTTTCATGATTGTCGAGGAATAGTGTGCTCCAGTTTTATTTTTGATGTCATAGTATATAGCATTGTAAAATTAAATTGTATATGTGAAGAGTCCAGGACATAATATTCTTTAATCTTGATCTCTCACCACAGTAAATGCAAAATTTGTTTCTATTATATGATTTTCTTGTCAAAATTACGTCGAGTTCATATATACTTTTCTCCTAGAAAGGACTATCTGTTCATAATTATGGGAAGAATGAAACCAAATTCTTTAATAAAATAAAAGTATTAAAGAGTTTACGATCTACAATCACGGCCGCTTTTCCGCTTAGGCACGCTAGGCACGTGCCTGGGGCGTAAAAGATTTTGGGGCTCAAAAAATTAGAGTGAAAAAAGAGAAAAAAAAAGATATGCTGGTGCCGAAAACGTCATTTCCGTTCCGATTGAGCTACCTGGTTATAAACAAACTAGATCCTGGGGGCTAATGTAAATGTGATACGTATAATTTTACTTTTGTTAATTGAAAATTGAGATTTATATTACTTGATAAATAAGAATACTTACGGACAGTTCTCTGAGGATAACTGGGGATGGGGGGTGAAAACGGATGATTAACTGTATTAATATTAGGAAAAATACGTGTTTTCTGCTATTATCAGACAAAAGTCAAGACTATGGAAATGGTTCCTTGTGCACTTTTTAATTATAATAATTTACGAGAAACCTGTAAATGCAACCTCCGTCCATTTAAAACTACTTGCTTGTCACTCAATATGTTAAACTGAACACCAATATGATCAAATAATAATAATAAATAATAAAACAACAATTATAATAAACTTTTGATGAGTTCAGTGTATTACTATTAAAAGCACGTCACCTTAATTTAAAAAAAAAAAAAACTGGATAATGGAAAGAATCTCCAAAAAGCAAAAACAGAAAAAGGAAAAAGAGTAAGAGAGTTAAGAGTCTTCATCCCGGCGAAATTAAAATACCGCTAATTTTACAGTAATTATGTGATATCTTCAAATAGCTAAGAGATAATCGAAATGTGGAACAAGAGCGCTCTAGACAATATTATTTTACATGAGAAACCGTTATCACGACTCACTTATCTGCTTTCGATTTCGAGCCATTTTGAAAATCGGCATTTATTTTCGCGTTTCTAAACAGCTGCAAATGGAAAGCCACTAGGTGACTTGTGATAACGGTACCTGACGAAAAATAATATTGTCTAGGGTGCTCTTGTTCCATATTTCAATTATCTTTTATCTATTTGAAGATATCACATAATTACTGTAAAATTAGCTGTATTTTAATTTCGCCTGGATGAAGATTCTTAAGGGAAAATGCCTCCAAAACTGGCAAGGTAATAACTGAAGGAGGGATTTGCTCTGGAAATAGTGGGTATAGCGTAACAATTTGAAGTGCCTAGGGCGCCGGAGAGGTTAAAAATGGCCCTGTCTACAACATTATATCTGTGGGTTTTCTCGAGATTCTCCCGTTTTTATAATTATTCACTTTGATTAGTTATTAGTCAGCCGTAATTTAAGGGTATTACAGTGCGACATAAAATTAAAGACTTCATTTTATTTAATGTCGATTTACAAATTCAGATGTGACACCATCGATCTATATATCTAGGTAATAAAAGGGTAGTTTTATATGTTTGTGGTCAAGAAAAGTTTATATATTTGTGGCCAATTGTTTTGACAATTATATCTCGGAAACCACAAGTTCTAGAAAGATGCCGTTTCCACTGATCGATTGCAAATGTTGTGTAGATTGTTCAGTTCTAATTGAATATTTAAAAAATTGGCTGTTATTTCTTTATTACACTTTTAGAGGTACATTGGAAGTATTGAAATTTTAAAAAGTAAAGCATCATATCGTACGAGTTATACATTCCAACACTAGATAGTTGTATATAGGGGTTGTATATCTCTCAGGTGTTAGTTTCATAGCCAAATGTTAATGAAAAATGAAGGATAACCATTTCTCCAGGCTAAGATGAATCTTTATTGTTTGGAATGTTTTACTCAATGAACACTATATATCACTGACATTATAATTAATTGTGTGTGTAGTGTATTTGTTCATTACATACTGCATATAAGAAGAAAGAAGACACTGATCATACATGAAGTAGAAACTCCAGCTGGAAGTAGGCTCAAATATTGCAAACGGTGCGAGATATTGAAAAAAAATAATCGAAAAAATCTCTCCTTTATGTTACCCCTGGCTAATTTCATCAAGACGTCTTTTACTTATGTCTGCAAAGGGACATGTATAGATGTTGTGAGGAATGACAAGGAAATGTATGCTCATATGTGAATGATGCGCTGTGTAGAGAGCACAGGTTCAGCTAGAGAAAAAGAATCACTATCAGAAAAAGAAACACTTGCGGGTCATTCTTCGAAGAAGAAAAGAAAATCACTAAAGAATTATTGATTTTTTTAAAAATCAAATCAATACAAGAAAACCAGTTTGAAGGTAAAAAATACGCCCTCACCGTTTCGTGTGTACATAAAATTATTCTTGATATATTTAGAACATGCGCCATGCTAGGACCTCACTCTCTCACTCATGTGCACGTAGTCGCTTCGCGCACCATACGATTTCCTACATATGGGACGTATGAGAAACTTATTTGCTGAATGGGTCTCGTACTTTCTATTGTTTCGTACGTTTGTTCCAGAAAAAAGTTGAGGCCAATTCCGAGACAGAGCATCCCTTATAATAGATGGTACATGAACCCATACTACACTTCTTGAACACAGGTTGCCTCTTGGCAAGCTTGTAGTTGGAACCTCATATAAAATACTTTAAGAAAAGGAACCATTAAAATTTTCCACTATGATTCAAAATGGCGACTAGTTTCAAATTAACGTCCTCAAACTGAAATTTCGTTAATATTGTTTACTTACATAGCGTTTGGACTTGTTTACAATTAGGGATGGTACCGAGACCAAGACCGAGACGAACTTTTATATACCGAGACGAGACCGAGACCGAGACAAACTTCTATAAATCGAGAGGAGACCGAGACGAGACTAAGGTCAGTCTCGAAAGTCTCGGTCTCGTCTCAAATATTGATAGCTATTAAAATTGCCTTTACTCAAAATTTGTTTCGTTGCTGTATGAGATAGGCCCCCTAATATGGGAACGGTTGACTGATGTACAGTGGCGTATTTAGGAGGTAGGTATCGGGCTCAAGCCCCTCCCGAAATAAATTTGTGATATTTTTTTCGCATTTCACGTACAGCACAAATGTTTCTTACCCGTTTCTCCAGCCTCTCCCGAAACAAAATCCACTGCTGTTGTATATAATCTTCTCTTTCTCTCTCTCTACACGCACACACACACACACACACACACACATATATATATATATATATATATATATATATATATATATATAACTGCAGATCCAGGATATGATGAAGGGAGGGGCTAAACCATAGTTTGCCGCTTTATCCAGTGTAAAAAAAAAGTAGGATTGAATCTCATTTTATCCTGTGTATACGTGAGCGTCAAGGGGAGCTATAGCCTCTATAGCCATCCCCTTGGATCCGATATATATATATATACATATATATATATATATATATATATATATATATATATATATATATATATATATATATATATATATATACAGAATGGGTTCTAACTAAGATGACAAACCTGGAGGGTTGATAGTACATAAAAAAAGAATTAGTCCCAGAAGCGACAGGAACTGTTATCTGTCCTATGAGCGACCGATTCATTACATTGAGATGATGGAATATGATATGATTCCATCTCGTAAAATATGTTTGCCTCTGGTGTTATTAGCGCCCGAACAACCTTGGTATGAAATATGTACGTGCCAGTGATACTGTTCATCAAGTATATTTTTCCTCTTCTGTGAGTGCAAATAAAACTCATTTTAATTTTGAGTTAGATTTGACATAAAACATATCAAATAACTTAACGAGACAACAGGGATATTTCCATGAAAAGTATATTCCTATGCAATTATTGAAAATCCAGTTGTAATATCCCATTTCTTCAAAAGGTGTTTTCTGTATTTAATTTGTTTCAAATCTAACCACACACTAAGCACAGTAATATATTTTACTTTGAAAAATTTAAACGTGTAACAGTTTCGCCAACTACCTACTTTTTAGACTTCCTAAGACTCTATGAATAAAATAAAAAAAAAATAATGTCGATGATAAAAGCTTTTGAGATCCCTTACATCTGATTGGCTATTCTCAACCAATCCCAATTACAAAACAGTTCACTCTAAACAATCCAAAACGTAAACAAACTCTTTAAACTACCTTTCCCCTTATTTTAAGCTACTAAAACGTAAACTAAATGATTGATTTGCCTTCCTCCCTTGTTTTGACTTATACATAAAAGCCTGTCGTGTAGCAATCTGAAATAATCCCTTGTAACTAGACGAACTGTTAAGTCCTGCGAGAGATTTGTAACTTGTGTAATAATTTCTTTGAATGCACTGTGTTTTTAGATTTCTTTGATATCATCAAATGGTGAACACCCTCTTTCCATGGGCGACCGATGGGAAGGCAGGGATCGCCCCGCTGGCTCACAAAAATGTATACGTAATATAGCAAAGCACGTATATTAAATACCAGATATACCAGACATGGTACAGCAACCATGAAGATGCCCCTCCCTAGAAAATTTTCTTCGGGCGCCCCTACCTCTTTCTGATTTCTTTCTTATGCCATAAACAAATTCAATCTAAACTTATGCTCCGTATCATTTTAACATGAAATTTTTAATTATATTAGAATCATAGACAAAGGCGGAGCTCCTCTAAATATTTAGTTAGTTTTCCCTTGATAGAGTCAATGTATTCATAGAAATTAATTCATAAATATAATATTAGGAAAAGATTTTTAATGTAATGAGAGCATTCTCACGTATTAAATTGAGGTGGAGCGAAATTTTTCATAGTACATTTTGTTAGGTTCTAAATCACATTAGCATGAAACAAGTTAAAGAAGGGAGAACCTTATCTTCTTCCATTATCTAAGTATAAACGAATCGGTGACTCATAGGACAGTTAACAGTTCCTGTCGCTAATAGGACTGTCGCAAGTGGGAAGACACCCATAAAAAAGAAGCAAAAAAGTTCTAGTGTACATGGGGAAAATTCCGTCCCGTTTAGGAGTGACAGCATGTCGAAAGCATGGGAACATGAACTTCAGAGGCCAACAGTTCAAAAACAATACACCGTAGAGAGTGCGGTTACATACGTCACTTAAGAAGTCATACTTACTCTATTGAAAAATGCACGTTTCAAATTGCAGCTATGCGTGTGCACGCGATTAACAAAGTAGGACACTTCTTTCCTTCGTAGCATGTCCGGGAATCCCTCTGTTCCTCTGGGGAATCCCGTGCGCACGCATAGGGGCGTTATCAACCAGAGTTGGCGTGGGTCAATGAAAACTTGACCCACGACCCACTGACCCACCACCCACCGTGACCCAAGACCCACTGACCCACCACCCACGATGACCCACTCTGACCCACGACCCACCACCCACCGTGACTTACTCTGACCCACCACCCACGGTGACCCACTCTGACCCACCACCCACCGTGACCCACTCTGACCCACCACCTACCATGAACCACTCTCATCCACTTTGACCTACTCTGACTCACCAAAATCCATCGTCATCAACTCTGAACACGATCCACGGTCTCTTCTAAACTGACTAAAGAGTTTACATTTGTAATAAAACAAGACTGTGAAATTGTCATTAATTGGAGTTTGAATTTCTAGTCAATCGCTCAAGCACCACTCTGTTACAATAACAGTGGATCTGACCTAAGGTATAAAATGGTAAAGTGCAGGGAGTAATCTACACCCCCCCAACACCCACCTAACACCTCTCCAAATTTCTTTACACACACCCCTGGATGGAAAAGGAATACTCCCTCAAATTCAATTGTATCAATCAGTATCATATAGGTTATTTATTACTTCAAGTTAAAAAAGGTTTAGCGTTTAGGAAAGAAATTAATATTTTTATTTATCTATTTCACTTCAAAATACGAAGCGACCTCGTTCTCATGTATGGCTTCGAGAACCACATGACCTCATTGTTTCGGGCGGTGTTTCGATCGAAACAATTGACAAAACAGACCGCTGATACCTACCCTCCTGAGCTCCGCGGTCGTTTCCGAGCAAAGAGGTTGATGGACAGATGCAGATTACTGAAATTGGCAATGTCTTGAGGGGTCATTCACCTACTTCCTCCTCAATAAGGAAAAATGTGACAATATAGTAATAAGTCTACACCAGATTCAGTTGGTAAGTGCTACTCTGGAACAGGCTCGCAACCAGAAGGGTGCTAAGGAGGGCCTGACCCTCCCTATATTTTTCATGTCCAGTCCAGAGCTCAATACAAAATGCACAATTTAGATATTTATAAGAGAATTTTTAATGACTTGACCCCTCCTAACATATTCATGGACCCCAAAGCTCTGTGGCTGGTTTCGAGCCTGCTCTGCAAGTGGTGTATCAACGGACGGACGTTACAAGGGTGTAGTCAAGACGTTTTTAGAAATGAAGAGATCGATCGAAGTAAGAATTATATATTTTTTAGACTGAGTCTAGTGTTATGCAGGAACGCATTTGGCGCTAGCTTAATTTTTGTAAAGTATATTTTTATTCACGTAAATTCATTGAGCGGAACAGGGCTCATAGTGAATCACTTTTTTAACTAAAATATACTTTTTATCAAGTTGGTCACTAAAAGTTACCTTTTTTTTCAAATTTGTCACTAAGTTACCGTTTTGAGATGTAAAGTGACTTTTTCGTGTGATTATGTTTTGCATTGGCAGTTTTCTAAGAAAAATATAAAAACAAATAAGAAAAGGCAGAAATTTGTTACTCATTACTCTTCTGAAAGCTTCAGAACTTCCTGCCACATGTGAAACAGTCAGCTTTATTCTCACTTCAGCTTTTATTCTTTCTAAAGCATAGTGGACGGTTGGTGGATGTTTAAGCTCTCAAGGTGGGGTTGAGAATCCTTCTGTGTCTATTCTTTCTTCTATCATAATAATCTTTTAGTTTTCTCTCGTAATAGTTAACGCTCCGTTCAACGTTGTGTGAGTGTGTTTGTGTGGTTCATCATGTTCGTCTTTTGTTATGCTTATTGTATGTTCTTCTTAAGAGTAGGTGATGAATTTGAATATTTCACGTTTTTGAGTACTATTAATGCGAAGTTAAATATAATGTCTGGGATGAAGAAATTCGGAAATAGGCCAGAACTGGTTCCACTTACTCAGAAGCTTTTTACATCTGCTAAGTCTGCTTACCGTAACTACAAAGCATACTTTGAAAACCTAAGAAAGGAGGAAGCTCAAAAAGAAGTAAAGAAGAAACAAAAGAACAAACAAAGAGAGAGGTGATGGAGAAATTGACAAAGGGGAAAAGGGGCATGATGAGATTTTGTTCATTTTTGGTGTGCTTTTGGCCATTTTTGGTCACTTTTCCACTATTTATAAGAGATCAGACCACTATGTGCCCTGGGATTATTAAAATTAGGGTATGTTAAAGAAGACAAAACAGAAAGATACAACATATTTGTAAATTGAAAAACTGGTTTTCTGGAAAACAACTAAATCAATGAATAATTTTCTTATGAAAGATATTCAGAGCCAATAACGTAGCCAGGAAGGAGCAGGAACGGAGATTAAGAGATCAAATAATATTACAACAATTAACGTTAACAACAGGGTTAGAATAGTCTATTAAATGAAATGAAATTGGAACTATGTACAGTATTAATTACTAAACGAATGTGATTTCAGCGTGGGACGAGGAAATTTTTTCCCAATTAATATATATATTTTTTTTTTGAAAAAAAATCACCCACTAAAACTTGCTGGGGTGAATAAATTGAAATAATAGCAGAATTTTACGAAATAATTAGACTACAATAATTTGTATGTAATCAATTTACATGTAATTACTAGGAAAAATAGTGGAGGTTAAGTCCTATTACAGTGAAATCTCTCTTAACGGGCATCTCTCAATAGTGGACATCTTCGTAAGAGGACAAACTTTCTTATTTTTCCGTGCCATAAATATGTGTGATGTGATGTTATGAGAGAGAACCCTTCCTTTTAGGGACACCTCTCATTTACGGACAAATAATCGGTTCCACCGATGTCCGTTTTGAGAGGTTTCACTGTATTACTTAGTTTAATAATAACAATAAATGCTCAAATGTGTGGACTTACTTTACTGAACCTACCACTGCAAAGAGATGATATTATTATTATTATTATTATTATTATTATTATTATTATTATTATTATTATAACTATTATTATTATTATTATAATTATTATTAATAATAATAATAATATTGCAATAGTTGCGTAAAAAATATACTGTTTTCTTGTTTGAGTTTGTTTAAAAATTATATCACTATTCTGAGAGCACACCCCCCTTTTATTTTGAAAACCCCCCCGAAGTAAAAATTCTTGGCGTACTTACTGGTAAAGTGTTTGTCAGTGAGGAAATTGAAACAGTTCGAGGTGGGGGGAAATTAGTGTGTGCTTAAAATATACTTGTACTAAGAGAGTATTCGTTCAAGTGTTATTTCTGAACGCATTCCAGAAGAAACTTCTATTCGCAGGAAAATACCTCTGTACAATGTGGAAAAGGTTATGGTTTCTCAGTTCACAGTATTTTTCTCACAAAAGACTTGAAAAATCAGTTGTTCATAGGGTATAAAGGTGCTCGGTTACCCTTTGTGAGAGCATCTCCATAAAGTATGCTCATAATTGTAATTTGTGTAATCACTAAAACACCATGTTAAATTTAAGTTACAAATATGCATAATTGCAATTATTATGAATATTTATTCAAAGTAGTTTGCCTAAAGCAAATAAGAGACTTACTAAAAATTAGGTACAAAGTTGAATAACACAAATAAGCCATTAGTAATACAAGTATACATTTTCCGTAACACGTAATTTTTTACCTTAAAACAAAACTGAAATCGGATTTATTTCCTGTTGGTAACTTTTTGGCGGTAAATCATCCGCAGTGGAATGATGTTCATCCTTCAGCCAAGAAATAACTAGCTCGTCTACTTTGAGCTTGTCTAGCGGTGGGCCATTAACATTGATGAGCAACAAGCTAGACAATGTTTGAGCACTTAGTGTATTTCTAATATTAGTCATCTGTAAATTCATAAGGGGAAATTCCCGTTCGCACTCCGTCGTGGAAATTGATAATATTTCTACCCGATTTCTGCAACTTCTCGTCGACAATGTACTTGTTAGACTTAAGTAAGTCTGATAACGAGTTTTCTTGGTTAGGTTTGAAATACTCAGCAAGAAGTATCATCTCTCTATCACCATACAACATCTTTCCCATATCGACCATGTCAGTTGGTAATGTCGACCCATGTAGAACAGAAACTTCATCTACCACGCCTTTGATAGGGAATCTTGTGAATAAATTATCAATTAAAGCCTGATAAACTGATGATTTCTTATTTGTTTATAAATTTAATTTTTGTAACTACACATGAAGGTTTGATACCATTACCAAGTTCCCTCCCCCGTCTAGAAAGCGAAAGGGAACGAGGTTCCTGGAAAGTGTTTAGAGTTGAATGATAATTTCCCTCATTCTTCAACTTCAGTTACCACAGTGCTGTTTGCCGTGTGCCAAATTACGATGAATTCAATTAAATTATCATAGTATAATTATTTCCTTGTTGAATTATCAATATTTTTCAGTGGAAAAAAAGATGAAATTTCAAAGTTCCAAATCAAAGTAAGTAGACCAACGTAAAGGGAGAAAAAGTGTAAAATTTTCCATACAATTATGCGTACAATCCAAACTTCAAATTTCCGTGTAATTAAGCTTACAGTACAAATTTTATGCCTAGTTTTCTCACAACTTTATGGGTTGATTGCCCTGTGCTGTAAGCGCTCCAAATAATAAACATAAGCTTTAGCAATTATTATAGCAGAAAGCAATGGATATATGAAGACAAGCACTGTATTTTTTGTTTCTAATTTTTTTTCTTAAATAACATCGATCGTTTTCGATCATTTTTACAAACCAACTCACTACCAATTTTCCATATATAGAAAGTCCCCCGCCCACATAAAGGATTTTTTAAAAAAATGGTAGGACACATTCTGTTTATTTTCAATAAAGAGTTAATACACTGAATTTCATCTCCATAAGTTTAACGGCTTGCGAGATACTCATTTTTTTTTCGCAAAAATTCGGATCCTCATTACCTCTTTAGGATATAATGCATTATAATAAAAGCAATATAATATCCCAATTTGGATTAAGGCCTAACTATATACCAAAAGTAATTTCATTTGACTTTGCAATTTGACCGTGATGATCAGGCACACATAGTTACATTAAGTTTTTTTTATATTTGGTCTAGGAATTAATTCGTGCGGTTTTTAATAAAAATTGAAGCTTTATTTAAAAAACAAAGTAAATGAATACGTTAACAAAAATATTGTCCATCGCTAGCCACTACTTTCTCCCATCTTTCAAGCAATTTACGGATTCCGTGTCGAAAGAATTCCTCATCTTTTGACGCAATCTAATCAAAGATCCATTTTTCGATATTTTCTGAAGAAGTGAACCGCTGTCCAATCAAATCGTTATTCATGCAATCGATCAAGTAGTAGTCAGACGGAGCAGTGTCTGGTGAATATCGCGGGTGGAGTATCACTTTCCATCCGACATTTTCCAAATAGGTTTTGACCGGTTTTGCGACATGTGGTCGAGCGTTATCATCTTGATAAATAAGTTTATTATGCCTGTTATTCCATTCTGGTCGTTTTCAGGCCAGAGCTTGCTTCAAACGCATTAATTGTTGTCGATAGCGGTGTCCATTAATAGTTTCACCAAGTTTCAGAAGTTCATAGTACACCACACGTTTCAAATCCCACCATATATACAGCATAACCTTTGCACAATGAATATCTCGTTTCGGTTGTGAAGGACCTGGTTCACCTTGCTTCACCCAGGCCTTTTTTCATTTAGGATTCTCGTAATGAATCCACTTCTCATCACCAGTTACAATTCGATGCAAAAATCCCTTCCTTTCCTGTCTTTGAAGCAGCAATTCGCAAACGGTTTTTCTTCTTTCAACGTCTTTCTTTTCAATTCATGTGAAACCCAATAAGACATCTTTTGAATCATTCCTATGGCTTTGAGACGTTTGGAAACTGTTGTTTGCTCAACTCCAAATGCTTCTGCAAGTTCGTCCTGCGTTTGACACGAATCCTGATCAAGCAATGCTCTCAATTCTTCATCTTCAAATTCTTTTGGCTGTCCAAATTGCTTTTGGTCTTCCAAGCTGAAATCACCACCTTTAAACCGTGCAAACCACTTCTGACACGTTCGCTCAGCTAGAGCATGGTCACCAAACACTTCCACTAAAATATGATGACTTGCGGTAGCACTTTTCTTCATGTTAAAGCAATGAAGAATAACTCCCCGCAAAAACACTTTATCAGGCACAAAATGCGCCATTTTCAGTTGAAGAAAAAATGTTGTTGATTCCGCTTCAAGCAACTGACATATACTAAACAAGATGCTCAATGACAGTAGTTTTCAACGCATGTTTGGATCAACGAAACTATGGGACAATAAGCTAGTTACGCCATCTTTTGTAAAACCGCACGAATTAATTCCTAGACCAAATATATATAATAATTTATATATTACAGTGATTCAAAAATGTATTTTTTCCAGTAGTTAGCTGTAAAAACTCACAGGTCTCGAAAGCCAAGTAGTAGTGTAAGTCCTATTGCTATTATTACTATTAAAAATATCAATATCGAAAAAAGCCTGAAGTTCTTTTTTCATTTGGTTAGATATACTCACCTCAGGTAAGTAGACAGAAACAAGTGGGAAAGAAAGGGAAAGGAAGGTCTTGAAAGTAAAACAGAGACAAATTTAACAGTCTTCAGAAGATACTGTCTACAATGCAGTAAGCAGAGAGGGTCGGTAGATCATACTGAGTCGGTGGGTCGCAGTGGGTCAGGGTGGGTGGTGGGTTGCAGTGGGTCACGGTGGGTGGTGGGTCACAGTGGGTCATGGTGGGTGGTGGGTCACAGTGGGTCACATGCTGTTGACCCACGACCCACTGACCCACCCAGAAAACTTGACCCACTTGACCCACTGACCCACTCCATCTCTGTTTCAACAGCATTTTTCAATACAGTAGGTATGTCCTCTTAGTCACGTTTTTAACCGCACTCTCTACGGTGTATTGTTTTTTTTTTTTTTTAACTATTGGTCTCAGAATATCATGTTCCCACACTTTCGACAGGCTGTCACTCCTAAACAAGACGGAATTTCCCCCATGATCATTAGGAGCTTTTTGCTTCTTCTTGGACGAACTATTACTGCTCCACGTTTGTCCCCTTAGTTTGAACTCACCCTATATATATATATATATATATATATATATATATATATATATATATATATATATATATATATGTATGTATGTATATATATATATAATATTAAAAATGCTGGAATTTTCTACCACGTTGTGTGAAATATTGAAGGGGAAGTTCTTCTAGATATTCTGCAATACCACTAGATGAACAAGCAGTGTTGCAAACGCAATATAAAGTTGTCTTTTTTCTCAAATTGCACTACAAAAGGTATTACATATTTCTAATTAGATATTAAATAAAACCACAATACCACATTATTCAGTGTAACAAAGGACAATACAGTATCACTAACATCAACATTTTGGAGATCTCTACTAACTCAAATGGTATGGACGGTGACTTGCGCATCAATTGTATCTTAGCGTCAAATACTATTATCATGGTATAATGTATTTCGAATGAATGAAGGAACAAAGCTACAAGAAATGATAAATTTAACCTTTTCTAAAGAATTTACTTTGAAAACGTGCTGACATGTCACGTCTTATCATGTAGATGCTTCCAAAAGACTTAAATGATCATAATGCCGTTGACAATGATTCTTATTTCAAACCGTTTCAGAGATACCAAACACATGGGTAGTTATTGTTATACTGCTTAAAATGACGTATTTGTGTTAAATTTTTATAATGATCGTTGCTTTCCTTTGCTTCTATAACATTACAATAATAGTTTTGGTTGTTTCAATTACAACAAATCGCGGGGCCGCGGAGGCTCAGTGGTAGAGCGTTCATCTCTGCTGTACGGGGGCTTGGGTTCGATCCTGGCTCCCACCAAGTGAACTTTGTGGTGGATAAACACCGTTTGCGTGAGTTTCCTCGGGGTTCTTCCGTTTCCTCCAACTTTCTTCATTCCACTATTTCATTCATTTCTCATTATCACCGTCTCCTTTAGCCTATCCGGCATAATCGTGGGACGTAAACCTCAAAGATTTCATTTCATTTCATTTTTTACAGCAAGTAGCAGTTACATTATTTTATGCAGTGTTACTATCCTACATAAATTGATAAATATTATTCAAAATTTAGTGTAAATAACGTAGCTAAACTGCAAAATATTTTAAAAATTTAAAATTACTCGTAATTTGTTTTATGGTGCAAGAATGTTTTCAAAAGACGACGTTTTTCATAGTCTTTGGGCTACTTGTCAAAGTTTTCGTTCCAGCAATACATGTAAATGCAAATTGTAACTGAAATTAAATGTAACTGATAAATTTTCAGTCACACTAGTTGTTTCCCCTAAGCCTTAGGCCCGGTGTACATTTTAGATTAAAACCGTTCTTAATTAAAAGTTCTAATTACGCCTTAATTACATTTCACTTGTTTTAGTTTGACCACCGACCACCTCAAACTCGATCCATACTGTATAGCTATATGGAATTATTCAATGTTGACTTTTGGTTTAGTTTGTTTTAGTTTAACGTCATACGGTTATGCTGGGGCAGCTAAAGGAGACGTGGAGCAACTGATTATAGTGGAATCCGGACCACTTCGGTCGTTCAACATTTCCCCCACCAAGAATCCTACATAAATTGATAAATATTATTCAAAATATAGTGTAAATAACGTAGCTAAACTGCAAAATATTTTAAAAATTTAAAATTACTCGTAATTTGTTTTATGGTGCAAGAATGTTTTCAAAAGACGACGTTTTTCATAGTCTTTGGGCTACTTGTCAAAGTTTTCGTTCCAGCAATACATGTAAATGCAAATTGTAACTGAAATTAAATGTAACTGATAAATTTTCAGTCACACTAGTTGTTTCCCCTAAGCCTTAGGCCCGGTGTACATTTTAGATTAAAACCGTTCTTAATTAAAAGTTCTAATTACGCCTTAATTACATTTCACTTGTTTTAGTTTGACCACCGACCACCTCAAACTCGATCCATACTGTATAGCTATATGGAATTATTCAATGTTGACTTTTGGTTTAGTTTGTTTTAGTTTAACGTCATACGGTTATGCTGGGGCAGCTAAAGGAGACGTGGAGCAACTGATTATAGTGGAATCCGGACCACTTCGGTCGTTCAACATTTCCCCCACCAAGAATCGAACTCGGGACCACGCGAACTGAAGTCTAGCATGCTAGCCGCTAGAACAAATAGGGATCCTCACATTGTGTTGATTCAAATCATTGAGTCAGTGTTGCCAGATAAAAAAATCAAAAAGTAGCGTGTCTGTGCTCCAAAAGTAGTGGATTTGAACTATATTTGTAGCCCAAATATATAGAAATGAATTATTTGACAACTAATGACTGGTACTAATGAAATAATTTTTAACATGGGCTGGGAAATGTGCTGGACATATTGCAAGAAGAAATTATGATCGATGGACGAAAACAATGGATAACACGAGACAAAAACAGCCTAGGAAACGTCCGCACACAAAAAGGTGACGAAATCAAGAACCAATGTAGAGTAATCTGTATAAGAATTGCCCAAGATAGATAGTTGTGCAGAAGGCTTGAAAAGACTTTCATCCAGCAGTGGATTGATAATGGTTGAGTATAATGATGGTGATTATTATTCAATATATGATGATTATGATATTCAATACCGTAAGACGGGGTTACTTTGCACAAATTATGAAGAGAGTATCACAGTCCTCTGTCGGCAAAACCATGAACAGAAAAGGGGAAGTTTCAACTGGCACCGTAAGATAGAACATCTAACTGTATTTTGGCTACAATGTTGGCGGTTGACATCAGTTCTAATTACCGGGAGGGTTCATTGTTGTAGAGATATGGAAAGCAGTCATTGTAAAGGACGCCAAAATTTGAAAGATATCACGTACAAGATTTTTCGTCAAAGTTAAGCCAGTTTCGTAGAATACTACTGTGTATAATGGAATTTAATGCAACTGTTGAAATTGAAATATGAAACGTTTTGAAGTCATAAAAAAATTAGAACTGGAAGAAGGAGGTTTCAGCCTCTACTCGGGGTTACTTTGCACCGGTCCAAAATACGGCTTAGATAGGAAATTATTACTACTGGGACCTCCTGCATTTTAAATTTAGGAAAATTTTCTATTTAGGAAAATGCCGGAATGAATTTCTTGTTGTAAAATAAATTATGAACAATAGCGGATCCAGAATAGTCGTTTGAGAGAGGCTTTTCTCACAAAGATTTCGTCTTTTTTTAAAGAAATGATTAGATTTTTTTTTTGCGGGGAAGGGCTTCCAGCCTATACGCATAGGAAAGATTAACATTAGATTTTTTTTTTAAAAAAAAGAAATCATGCAATTTGGGTAGTGATGAGCGCAAGATTCTTGGTCTTGCAGTTTTTGCAAGAGTCTTGTATGCAAGACCAAGAACAAGACCAGGAATACCGATGCAATAACAAGACCAAGACCAAGACCAAGGAGTGCAAGACCAAGACCAAGACTCTTGCGCAAGAGTCTTGCACAAGTACTAGTACTACTTTATTTTTTTTTTCATAAAATGTAAAAAAGGAGAAAAATCATTACATCTTTTACTTGAATTTCTTGGCTTCAGTAAAAAATGCCTCTGGTGTGAATGTGTTCCCAGTAGTTTTATGCAATCCATGTGAGTCGATCTGTCTCTGTAGCATATAGCTACAGTATATCGTTTCCTGAATTGGTTGTTCGCGTTTTATGTAGGTATTGCTCGTTTTCAAGCCACACAGGTGTCATCTTGCGCCATGTAAGCTATTTTGGTGGACAAACATCGTGTGCATGTTTTTTTCAGGTTTTTTCCGTTTCCTCCTACTTTCCTCATTCCACCATTTCAGTCATTTTTCATCATCACCGTCTCCCTTAGCCTTGGTTCATAACTGTGGGACGTTAAACCAGATACTTCATTTCATTTCAAAGCATACTAGTAGTGTTCTTCTTCCAAAACTGAAGAGAAATGTAGTATTGACCATCGGTAATTCCGTACACCATAGGCGATGACTACATGGGTATGGCCTTGCCTCCGAGACTCAAGCATTCGTTGGAAATTTTTAATGTGTGCTGATAAAATTAATATCGAAATAACATTTTCATGACATTGACGAAAACTTAGTGCATCTGACCGCAAGTTTGATTTCATGGGCGGATGCTTATACGTTGAATAATTGTTTATCAATATAACTTTTAGCCTCCTTAGGAATACGGCACATCGAGGATTGAGCGATATAACATTATAGTACAACCTATCTATATTATAAAATTGAAACTGACTATGTTTGTGACTCCTAATTTCTTGAACCACCGCTCGAGATCGATCACATTTTCAATATAGATCACTTTTGGGCCTGGAACATTATTTGTCAGTAGTAGTAGGGGTCCCCGTATCTGAACTGAGCGGTCCCCGTATCCCCGTAACTGAATCAGCAAAAGTTTTTGTGACGTCATAGGTCAAAGGTCAATGACCTTGGCCCGGGGTCAATGACCTAGATGTACATAGGACTACCCCCTCTAAATTTTGGCAGGAGTACCATAGCCCACCCCCTAAATTTTGGCAGGGGTACATAGGACCACCCCCCTTAAATTTTGGAAATTGCCAAATCTAAAAATTTGGTATGGTAGCCTAGGACCATAGTATGTACCTCTATGAGTGTTGGAGGTCTATGTCGTTCCCTTTCATCGGTAAAAAATTGCCAAAAATTCAAATTTCGGAGGTTTATGACCTAATTTATCCCCTTTGATGAGGTCTTATCATCCTATATAGTTATATGGGCGTATACAGGGGTCCATTCCCTTTCATAAGATATGGATATATTTGTGCACCACTTTAAAAATTTGGGAGGGGTACCTTGGCCCACCCCTTAAATTTTGGAAATTGACCAATTTAAACATTTGGTATTATAGTACAGGACCCTAACGTGTATTATGATAAATTTAGGTGGTCCACCTCGTTCCCTTTTAGGGCTACAAAATTGCCAAAATATAAACGTAAGCAATACGTTGTACCACGTGTTTGGTCTTTTGGCCCAATTTATCCTCTTGGATGAGGTCCTATTACCTTATATGGTTATATGGTTATGTATAGGGGGGTCTATTCCCTATTATAAGACATAGGTACATTTGTGCACCCCTTTAAAAATTTGGGAGGGGTACCTTGGCTCACCCCTTAAATTTTAGAAATTGCCCATTTTACATATTTGGTATAATAGTATAGGACCCTAATATATATTACTATAAATTCGGGTGGTCCATCTCGTTCCCTTTCATTGGTACGAAATTGCCAAATTTTAGTACAACCACGTGTTTCGTTTTTGACCTAATTTATTCCCATGGATGAGGTCCTATTACCTTATATGGTTATATGGTCATGTATATTGGTGCATTTCCTATTATGACATGGGTATATTGATGCACCCCTTTAAATTTTTGGGAGGGAATTTAAATCTTCGGCCCACCCCCTTTAAATTTTGGAGATGGCCCAATTTAAACATTTGGTATTATAGTATAGAACCCTAATATAGATCACTATAAATTTGGGTGGTCCACCTCGTTTTTTTTATGGGTACAAAATTGCCAAATTTTAGTACAACCACGTGTTTGGTTTTGGCTCAATTTATCCCCTTGGATGAGGTCCTATTACCTTATATGGTTATATGATCATGTATAGGGTTCCATTCCATATCATAAACCATAGGTACATTGATGCACCCCTTTAAATTTTTGGAAGGGGTACCATGGCCAACCCTTAAATTTTAGAAATTTTCCAATTTAAGCATTCGACATTAAGCATTAATAGTACATGACCTCGACATGTATCGTGATAAATTTGGGTGATCCACCTAGTTCCCTTTCATGGGTAAAAAATTGCCAAAATATAAACATAAGCAATATGTTGTACCACGTGTTTGGTTTTTGGCTCAATTTCTCCCCTTTGATGAGGTTCTATTACCTTATATGATTATAGGGGTTCATTTCCTATCATAAGACAGGGATACATTGATGCACCCTTTAAAAATTTGGGAGGGGTATCTTGGATCATTCACTCGGTTTTAGAAATTGTTTAATATAAGCATTTGGTATCATAGTACAGGTCTTCAATATGTACCACTATAAATTTGAATAGTTCACATCGTTCCCTTTCATGGGTAAAGAACTACCAAAAATCAAATTTCGGAGGTTATTGACCCCTTTGATAAGTATTTAGCACGTTATATGGGTAAGTTTATGTTCCCTTTTAAATTTGGGAATTATCAAATAACAAATTCGGTAAACGTTTTCTAGGACCCATTGTAGATGTTGGTGTGCCTCTTATGGCCAAATATAAAAAAAAATTAAAGGTTATTGACCTACTTTTTTGATAAGGCTTTATTATTGAATAACTACAGGATTTATTACTTTTTCATAAGACACAGGTGTATTTGTGTACCAATCTTAAATTTTGGGACGGGTACATTTCTTATTGTTAAATTGGTAATTGTTCTTAAAATTGGATAGTATCTCATTCATTGGGTAAATCATTGTCAAATATTAGTATGATCACGTGATCAGTTATTGACCTATGATGGGATTAGGAGTCCAGGACATTGGTACATTTAAACTCTGTAGGATAGTTTGAGAATTGTCAAATGAAATTGCGTCATTGGTTTTGATTATTACAGCCTATGGACCAAATATAAACGTAAGCAATACGATGTACCACGTGATTGAATAGTGTACAGGGATTCATTTCCTTTGTTGTGGTACTTCTTAAGTTTGAGTACACACTTGTAGAAAACAGTTGGTTCTACTCAGGTAAACAATTGACGGACATTATTGACCTTATTGAACATATAATGATATGATTAAATCTAAGACTTAGGTATATCGAGAGAAGTATTTTTTAAATTTGGGAATTGTGATAAACAGAACTTTAACATAAGGCGCGAAATTTGAAACAATACTTTGAACTTTAGTCACAGCTCATAGTCTAAGATCATTTGTGGTGATTCATTTGACCTTGAGCTTTAGAAATCTGATAGCTAACCTTATTGAATCTTATGACTGATAGTCTTAAGGGAATACATGCTACAACAGTGAAATTTAGTCACAAGGTGATGTAATCTGACACTGGCAAAGTTATTGTTGATGCAATTTGATTGGTTGATCACTATCTTTCGTGCAATCTGATTGGCTGATCACTATGTTTCGTGCAATGTGATTGGTTGATGATTTTCAAATCTTTGCTGCATTCAGTTTTAAGTTTTGTTTAACATTTAAAAATATAAAAGATAAAAACTGGGGAGGCTACCCCTGAGACGAATTAAAGAAAATCAAAAAGGTACAGATTATTGAAATACCATGAACTGCAAAATTATTTTTACACTCTAAAGGCGTCAGATTTTTCTTTTCAACCACGATTAGCTAATCTTTGTATCAAAAACAAACTTATAATTAAATATTGAGATTTTGTTTTACTGATTCCAGTGGGGCAGAAACATGGACATTACGCAAAAGCGATGGAAAAAAATTGCAGACTTTCGAAACCTGGGCATGGAGAAAAAAGGAGAGAATTAGCTGTGTTGAACGGAAAACGAATGGAAAGGTGTCAGAAATATTAGCAGTAGGACAAAAAGAAGAATTTTAGATATAAATGAATTTTGATAAGAGGAGAAAATGGAACTGGTTGGGATATTGGCTGTGGGGGACGTGCTAGAGTGTATGGTGAAAGGAAAGAGAGAGAGGGAGCAAAGGAGATTGTAGTTGAAGGAAGGAATTAAAGCAGAAAATTGCTACATTAAGACGAAGAGACTAGCTGAGAACCACCGTACATCCAGGTTTCTCAGTTGCAGCAAGCAATCTGCCAATAATGGCAGAATAGCTTTGATGATGATTATGATTATATGTTTAGCATATCGACAAAAAAAGGGAGAAAATATTAAAATAATTTTTCAATCGAAACTTAATATTTTAGAATAATTTGAGTGAAAACTAAAAACGATTCAACTGTCTATGTCTTTTCTATAAACTCAATTTGTATAAATACTTTTGACCTATATTAGAAATACAAAATAACGACATCAAACCACAAGGTATTTAAAATAACTGTACAAAATCAGTCTCACTTGTGAATATGGATTAGTAGCATCAATTACCCAATCCGTTGGGTTAAATTTTTAAAAAATAATAATATGTTTCGTTAATCAGTCACTTTTTATTATTACTAAAGCGCTTTCTGATATCGGCCATTTTCGATTATTTTTATATTTCTCTCCCCTTCTTCTCCCCAAGTTGCAGGGCTGAGTTTGGGTTTAAACAGCATCAAAGGTATCACTGTTTATCTCAGCGACCCCCAAAACTATAGAATCCACTCTAATATAGGTCATTTTCAATAAATTTATATATATATATATATATATATATATATATATATATATATATATATATATATATATATATATATATATCCTCCTCCCCCATGTTGCAAGGCACGGCATCGAAAGTGTCACTGTTCATCTCAATGACCTCGAAAACCATGAATAGAGATGCGCACGAGACGAGTCGAGACAGGATTTTCCTGACAAAATTCGAGTCGAGACACGCCTCTCCAATAGAGAAATATACATTTTTCGAGTCGAGACATAACTTTTACAGCACATTTTCGAGACGATACAGCCACAAATTTTGTCTCGTGCGCATCCCTAACCATGAATTCGACATTGATAATAATGGTCATTTTCGTTAATTTATATATATATCTCCTTCTTCCCCCTTCCCAAGTTGCGGTGCTGAATTTGCATTTAAACGGAATCGGAAGTATCACTGTTCACTTTAGCGACCCCAAAAACTACGAAGTCGACACTAATATTAATTGTCGATCATTTTTAGATATCTCCCCTCGCACTGACAAGCTACGGGGCTGAATTTGGATTTAAACAGCAGCGGAAGTGTCACTGTTTATCTCAGAGACCCCCAAAACTATAGACTCCACTCTAATATCGGTCATTTTCGATCACTTTTAAATATCTCTCCTCTCCCCGTCCCCTAAGCTCCACCGTCAAAGGGATATGACAGAAACCATCTCAGGTCCGAACCTCATCTATGTTGAAAATGTGATCGAGATCGATTGGGTGGTTCAAGAATTATTAAGTTTTATTTATTTTTATACACTTCGCCTCCCCTCCTTCTCCCCTAAGTTCTACCGTCAAGGTGATATAATAGAAAACACTCCAAGTCCGAACCTCATCTATGTTGAAAATTTCATTAAAATCGATTGGCTTGTTCAAGAGTGATGGACTCACAAAGACAGTCACTTATACTTTTATTTTTTACATATATCTCCCTCCTCCCCATCCCCTACGTTGCACCGTCAAAGTAAAATGATAAAAATCGTGCCAGGCCTGAGCTTCATCTATGTTGAAAATTTGATCGAGATCGGTCGGGTGTTTCAAGAGTTATTAAGTTTTATTTATTTTTATATATACACCTTCCTCTACACTCCTGCACCCCTAGGTATTACTATCAAAGTGAAACTATTAAAAAACTTTTCCAGTTCGGCACCTCATACATGTTAAAAATTTGATTAAGATCGGCCTGGTGCTTCAAGAATTATTAAGTCACAAACTTAGTCATTTTTATTTTTATTTATTTTGATTTTTGGACCTCCCCCTCCTCCTCCCATACGTTGCTCCTTCAAAGTGAACTGAAGTAGTAGGGGTCCCAGTATGGCGAACTGGGTCAGCAAAAATTTTTGTGACGTCATAGGTCAAAGGTCAATGACCTTGGCCCGGGGTCAATGACCTAGGGGTACATAGGACTACCCCCTCTAAATTCTGGCAGGAGTACCATAGCCCACCCCCTAAATTTTGGCAGGGGTACATAGGACCACCACCCTTAAATTTTAGAAATTGCCAAATCTAAAAATTTGGTATGGTAGCCTAGGACCATACTATGTACCTCTATCAGTATTGGGGATCTATGTCGTTCCCTTTCATGAGTAAAAAATTGCCAAAAATTCAAATTTCGGAGGTTTATGACCTAATTTATCCCCTTTGGTGCTAAAAAATATAAAACGATTACGAAACGTCGTGATTTATCTTATAAGTAGCGAAGTGTGGGCACCCAATAAAAAAAATAAAGGTCATCACTTATGTTGTGCACTATTATCATACTTACACGAAGATAAACTATGTTACATTTAGAAACATATATTGTATTTCCGTTACTATTGGAGCATTGTAGAATTTATTATCCCTTATATCCAAAGTAAAATTTACCTATGAAAAGCATAAGATTTCTTAAAAGCAAGACTTGCAAGACTTGCAAGCAAGACCAAGTCCAAGACCAAGACTGGGTGTGCAAGACCAAGACCAAGACCGAAGGTTCCAGTGCAAGACCAAGACCAAGACCAAGACCACCCCGGTCTTGGTCTTGGTCACCCCGGTCTTGGTCTTGGTCTTGCATTTGCCCATCACTAAAATTGGGTGGTTTTCAGCCTGAAAGTACCAAATCCCGTAAATATCCCAGTAATTACGGTTGAGATGATATTCTTGGACATAAGGAATAACCAAGGCAAATCAATTCACGGAGATTTTTATCTGTTCCTGAGTTGGCATTTTTGTGGGACATACGCTAAACTATTAGAATGCAGCTCCTGTGCCGCTACCAGAAAATACATAATTTTCTTTACAAATATCGATAATTCAAACTAAGTATTGATACCGATACCATCATTCTAATATCAATATTTGTAGACTGCATGCAGTTTTGTGTAGAAAGTAAAATGTGAAATACTGAAGGGAAAACATTGCACAGAAACGTTATGTTCGTATGTTGAACATACCTTTTTGTATGTTGTGCAAAGTAGTGTTTTATCCTCCTTAGTTGAGTAACAATAACTCTGTGGGTAAAGCAACTTATGCACCAAAGTTTATATTTGAATAATTATGGTTATAATGAATGTTTACTAATGAACTTGCTTCCTTATATATCTAGCTATTATGTGTTTAACATACAGTGTTCTAAATCATTACGTTTATAAGTTACATGCGATTTTCTTTAAAATGGCTTAAATTTTGTCTTACGGTATAATATTATTCAATCCTTCATGTTGCAGCAAAACTACGAAAATTAATACAAAAGGAAACTAGAAAGTCAAGAATCACTTGTTTTGGCGGGAGAGACAAAATAGATACAGATAGCTCGAATTACCTATATACTTATACAATATGTATGTCCGTCAATCAATATACTTCAATCAATTTATACTTCACATAAACTACTGCGAAGAGTAGGATAAAGAGTAAAACAAAGTATTTCCGAAAAGAAACAAGTTAGTGTTTTATCCTACTTAGTTGAGTAACAATAACTCTGTGGGTCCACAAGCCTGATATCGTCGCCACCGAGGGGCGACATTTTTCCTGCCGTTCAAACAGGTAAGTCTGCAGTGTCCATGACAATTTATTCAAATTAAGCACTAAATTCTTCAATCTCTTAGGTATTATCCTTTATCCGTTCTCAAAGTAGAAATTTTGTAAGCCTGACTGTTTTTTTCGAAACCCTTATGAGAGAAGGTCCCGGAGAACTGTCCCAGTTGCTCCTGCCTAGTTACGGCACTGGATATACTCGTATGCTTATGAAATGCACAGAATGTATATAAAGTGAGACTCGAACTATGCGAAACATTGGACTTTGAATCTAACTTGTTTGGTGATCCATCGAGACCACCCATAGCAAAGATGAGTGCCGTAGCTCCCACTACAAAGTTCAGGAACTTCGTGTTATAAAGTGTCAATTAAACACGGAGATATAAAACGGTAATAAAGCATTTGATCAATTTGAAACAAAATATTAAAGTAATAATTTACCCTATTTGTTAAGATAATGAAAGTTATAGGCATATTCTGTTTATAAAATGGCAGTCAAAGCAGAACGTATTGGATAATAAATGAGAAATTGCAAAATTTCAATTTCGGTACGATTAAATACATTCGTGCTGCTATGTGTTGCGTATCTGTTAGAAGGTATTGAACAATTCTCATTCAAAAGAAGGAAATTAACTACTGTATAGTACTGGAGTTAATTTATTAGAATTTAATTGTATAGGCAGTACTGAAGCCACATGGGTTACTATTAGCGTTTTATCCCAGGTATGATATACTGATGATTGAACCTTGAACACATGAAAAGAAAGCATTAGCGTTAGTAAATTAGCTAAGAGATACACCATACCATAATTCTAGGTCAAGAATGAGAGCAACAAATAAGAAGCGGAAACGACGGACTGTACGATAATAATACTTTCAGAATTTTAATTTCACATTATTCTTTTCGAGACTTTCGAGACGAGACCGAGACTTGGCCCTCAAGACCGAGACCGAGATCCATACAAGCATTTGTTGACCAAGACCGAGACCGATACGGCGATTTTTGACTCGAGACGAGACCGAGACTGCACAAAAAGTATCGTCTCGTCTCGTCTCGTCTCGATAACATCCCTAGTTTACATATGTTTTTGATTCGTGTAACACCTCAAAGTATGCTCTACCAACTCTGCTGTACCCAATACAAGACCATTTTCTCTAACTAAAGAGAAAAATGTCATATGTAATAGAAATAAAATAAAGAGTTTGTTTGTGTGTCTAACTGCGTGTGTCTTGGGGACCAGACGAGTGGACCGAGAGTTATCAATTTTTTTTTCACAGGTATCTTGGTACAGGCCCCAAACCAAGCGCTTTTTCAAAATTCGAACCAGGGGGTTCTCAGGCGGGCCTTTACCGGCACATGTAAAAGTATTAAAAAATGACCGATATTAGTGTAGAATTCATAGTTTTCGCGCTCGCTGAGATAAATGGTGAAATTCCGAGCGCATAAACTTCCTATAGAAGCATAAGAAAATTAAAATTTGAAAATGTGAAAATTTAGATAAAAGTAAGTGTAGTGTGTATGTGTGTTTAGTGTAAGTACTAGTTGGTGAAGGTTAGTGATTTCATCAGAAGCAGTCAATGTCTGTAGTGAGTGTAGTGCAGTGTTGATGTAGGATAGCGAAAAGAAGTAAAATATACAGATGAAAAGCCAGTGTAAACAGTGCAAATGTGAAATAGAACACGGGAGAGAAATGCAGGCAGAAACCAGAGAAACCAAACGTACAGAGTGAAACCTTGAAGAAAAGAAGAAAGAAGAAAATGACCAAAAGGTAAACACCAAAACGCAAAACATACGACATACAAAACAACACACACGCAACAAACTCAATAAAACAAAAAACACACAAAATCTCACAAGATTAGAAATGAGAGTGGAGTTCAGGGGCGGATCCGGGGGGGGCGATCGGGGCAATCGCCCCCCTCAGAAGTGGTATCTTTCTTATTTTATATATAAATAAACCCATCCATAAAAACTTTGGAACTCTTGAAAGTAGCAGTATTACTACACCCCCCCAGAAGTCCGTCCTGGATCCGCCCCTGGTAGAGTTAAGCAAATATTAAGTTTAATTATTTTTGTTTCTTTTTTGTTCGTTTTTTAATCTTTTTTTTTTGTCCAATCCCTTGTTTTGGTTTCACGTCCTTTTTCCCTTCCCTTTCCTTCTTCAAAATTATGAAATAAATAAACCCAAAAGAGAAATCATTCGCAATGATGATACTTCGCCGGTTTTGAATGCTCAAGGCACCGGCTGACAGTAACTCGGCTGAACGAATGAAAAAAAAAAACTCCCATAGGCGTTGCCTTCCAAATACAGCCCCATCTAGCTTTTTATTGCCATTTTATAATATAACTAGCATATGACTAGCTGGGGGCCTCCAACCCCATGCGTTTCCTCGGCTTACTTGCTCGCACCTCTCAAACCACAATTCTATCGAATTTCAAGTTTTCTTTCCTATTTCAAGTATCTAAAAGATTTTGTATCACAAGAAAACGCCCATTTTAATGACATGGGAATTTCTTCATCGCCCCTTTAGACCCCTTACAAACTAAAAATATTCACCTTTGGCAATTTTCCTTTGGGGTAGTCCCGGAAGGCTACAATCATGCCAAGTTTCATCATTCTAATCCTGCCGGAAGTGCCTAACCATTTTGGAGTGTAGAAGATATCCCACATATCCCTCACTACAATATGAGGAAGATTTTTCATTTGCCCATAAAATCCGACTAAACTTTGGAATTTTTACATTTCGTGATTTACTTAGATAAAGCTAAGTAAAATTTACAAGTATACCGAATTTCAAATTTATATTCTAGTTTCAAGTACCTAAACATGATATTATAGGACCAAAGAAAGACCTATTTAAATAACATAGGGAATTTCATCCCCCTTTAGACCCCCTAAAAATGTAAAATATTCATTTCTGGTAACTTTCTTGTGGGTTAATCCCGAAAAGCTACAATTATGCCAAATTTCAACTTTCCACGTCAACCGGAAGTCTGTTATTTTATGTCAGTTCATGTAGTTCTAGGTACAGTAAGGATATACTATACAGGGTGGGCCATATTGATGACAGATATTTATAGCTATTTTGAATACTGCGAGCAATAAGAGTCATGCATGTTCTTCATATAACTTAAGGGGATGTCTACCCACTTGCAAGTGTTTCAGGATCCCTATAAGATAACACGTAGATATTTCTATGTGAATATTTAACAAGATATTGCACTTACCGTCTCAAAATTTTCCATGATATTTTCCAACAGCAATACCTATATGTTCATGGTTTCTGTTTTTGATTTAATGCCCCAGATCAATTTAGATTAATTATAATGTATACTTCCGTTTACACTTGGCAACGTAGAGGATAGAATTTCTCCAGGAATTGAGGGGAGATCTTAAGTTGACAAAACCAGAGCACCACATAATATGACGTCACTAAATGTGATAGTAAGTTGAGCAGTGTTTGCAACTGATTTGGTGTCAACTTATTAATTTTATACTAGAGTAACAGACCGGTAAAGAAAATGTTTAAAAATGATTATCTGTTAATGAAATAATATACTTAAAGAGATATTTGTATATTTGTATGAAAACATAGCATTTCCACACGCGATATTTGATGATGTGCTCCGCGAAAGATTTGTTGCCACAAAAAATTTGGAGATCCACAATATATAATTGACATAAAAATTAATGCAAGGTCTACATCATATTAATATGTGACAGGCCCTTATCCATGGGGTCTAGGGGGGCGGGCCCCTCTAAATTTTTACGGTACTGGTCCTCTAAAATGTTCACAGTACGCTTGCAAATGAACTATAACACGGTGCAAAATTTCAAAGTCGGACGCACTCGCCAATCCAAAAATAATGGTCACCAGTATCTCTCACGTACAAATTGAGATGTCTCCTCCCCCAAACGGCCTTTGGTTTGACAAAGAAAGACTTCACATTCCGTGTTTTCTCTCACTCAGTGACAATTATTTTCTTGCGAAACAGAAAATGCGCTGCCCTGTGAGTTCAGGCAGAAACCATTCCTACTGAACACTGGTCGCCAGCTCTAAATTTCTAGTCGAAAATTTGTACGCTGAGCTATAACATGATGATTAACTATAATACGTTTGGATCGGGACTCCCTCCCAAACTTATACCGGGCTTCCCCTAGATTTTTGGGGTGGCTACCAGCCTAATATGTGATAAGTGACAGGGCCATAACTTGAGGAGGGAGAGGGCAAATGCTTCCCCAAGGAAGCTCGCCGCCATTCCAGGGGACCCATTTTAAGACATTTTCTTACTCCGTATACGATACTAACATAAAATTATAAATGGTCCATCGAATATGTCCACTATATTACATAAACAAAACAACACATAAAAGGTAAATAAAACAAAAATGAGTTGTGTGCCCATTTCAATTTAAAAAAAAGTTTCTATTAGAGGCCCTAGAAGTAATGTTTATTCGTATGGCTTTGATATTTGTCAATATTGCCCCCTTAATTCATTTGTCATGTATGGAACGGGTTCAAAGCTGTAACTAACGACCCGGGCCCATAAAGAGTAAGAGAAAGATGGAAAGAGGGAGCCCAAGATTAGAGAAACAACTTTTTTCTAGGAGCACCAAATACGCGTATTAATGCTTACCCCCCTCCCAAGAAAACAATCTAACATGTAAGTTACGGCGCTGGATAAATGTATGCAGGTGTAGAATACATAAACATAAAAACAGTAATTTATGATTAATATGAATGACTGCGCGTGAAAGAGGACTGTACTACTAATTTTTTAAAAGTATATAACGTTTACTGTATGTAGAAAACGATGTTGCTGTCCTATTTTATGAGTGAATTTGCAAAATTTACGAAAGAAGTATGTAATATATTTCTCGGGTTCTGTAGGATTACGGGAGACGAAAACTGCTTAAAAACACAATGTTAATAGGTGGAATGAGTTCATGTTGCGGAAAGATAATTGATATTGATATGTGAGTAATTTGTGAACTGAGTAGACTGGAAATGCCGTGTGCTGAATGGAAAATTTTGCAATTACAATTATGTGTGTGAACCTGGCAGAACCCATTTTTGGAAATTGAAAATAAAACATGTAGATCGTTTGTTCATCGTTTGTTCACGATTGTTCACATAAAATTTTCGTTTGTTCACGATTTATAAACAATTTATACGAAAAACAAAATGGGCGGTGCCAACTTCACGCAGGAGAACCCATTTTCAGAAATCGAAAATAAACCATGCAGATCGTTTGTTCATCGTTTGTTCACGATTGTTCACAAAAAATTTTCGTTTGTTCACGATTTATAAACAATTTATACGAAAAACAAAATGGGCGGTGCCAACTTCACGTACCTGAAAATTATTGGAAATCGAAAATAAACCATGCAGATCGTTTGTTCATCGTTTGTTCACGATTGTTCACATACAATTTTCGTTTGTTCACGATTTATAAACAATTTATACGAAAAACAAAATGGGCGGTGCCAACTTCACGTACCTGAAAATTATTGGAAATCGAAAATAAACCATGCAGATCGTTTGTTCATCGTTTGTTCACGATTGTTCACAAGAAATTTTCGTTTGTTCACGATTTATAAACAATTTATACGAAAAACAAAATGGGCGGTGCCAACTTCACGCAGCAGAACCCATTTTCAGAAATCGAAAATAAACCATGCAGATCGTTTGTTCATCGTTTGTTCACGATTGTTCACAAAAAATTTTCGTTTGTTCACGATTTATAAACAATTTATACGAAAAACAAAATGGGCGGTGCCAACTTCACGCAGCAGAACCCATTTTCAGAAATCGAAAATAAACCATGCAGATCGTTTGTTCATCGTTTGTTCACGATTGTTCACATAAAATTTTCGTTTGTTCACGATTTATAAACAATTTATACGAAAAACAAAATGGGCGGTGCCAACTTCACGTACCTGAAAATTATTGGAAATCGAAAATAAACCATGCAGATCGTTTGTTCATCGTTTGTTCACGATTGTTCACAAGAAATTTTCGTTTGTTCACGATTTATAAACAATTTATACGAAAAACAAAATGGGCGGTGCCAACTTCACGCAGCAGAACCCATTTTCAGAAATCGAAAATAAACCATGCAGATCGTTTGTTCATCGTTTGTTCACGATTGTTCACAAAAAATTTTCGTTTGTTCACGATTTATAAACAATTTATACGAAAAACAAAATGGGCGGTGCCAACTTCACGCAGCAGAACCCATTTTCAGAAATCGAAAATAAACCATGCAGATCGTTTGTTCATCGTTTGTTCACGATTGTTCACATAAAATTTTCGTTTGTTCACGATTTATAAACAATTTATACGAAAAACAAAATGGGCGGTGCCAACTTCACGCAGCAGAACCCATTTTCAGAAATCGAAAATAAACCATGCAGATCGTTTGTTTATCGTTTGTTCACGATTGTTCACAAAAAATTTTCGTTTGTTCACGATTTATAAACAATTTATACGAAAAACAAAATGGGCGGTGCCAACTTCACGCAGCAGAACCCATTTTCAGAAATCGAAAATAAACCATGCAGATCGTTTGTTCATCGTTTGTTCACGATTGTTCACATACAATTTTCGTTTGTTCACGATTTATAAACAATTTATACGAAAAACAAAATGGGCGGTGCCAACTTCACGTACCTGAAAATTATTGGAAATCGAAAATAAACCATGCAGATCGTTTGTTCATCGTTTGTTCACGATTGTTCACAAGAAATTTTCGTTTGTTCACGATTTATAAACAATTTATACGAAAAACAAAATGGGCGGTGCCTACTTCACGCAGCAGAACCCATTTTCAGAAATCGAAAATAAACCATGCAGATCGTTTGTTCATCGTTTGTTCACGATTGTTCACATAAAATTTTCGTTTGTTCACGATTTATAAACAATTTATACGAAAAACAAAATGGGCGGTGCCAACTTCACGTACCTGAAAATTATTGGAAATCGAAAATAAACCATGCAGATCGTTTGTTCATCGTTTGTTCACGATTGTTCACAAGAAATTTTCGTTTGTTCACGATTTATAAGCAATTTATACGAAAAACAAAATGGGCAGTGCCAACTTCACGTACCTGAAAATTATTGGAAATCGAAAATAAACCATTCAGATCGTTTGTTCATCGTTTGTTCACGATTGTTCACATAAAATTTTCGTTCCTTCACGATTTATAAACAATTTATACGAAAAACAAAATGGGCGGTGCCAACTTCACGCAGCAGAACCCATTTTCACAAATCGAAAATAAACCATGCAGATCGTTTGTTCATCGTTTGTTCACGATTGTTCACATAAAATTTTCGTTTGTTCACGATTTATAAACAATTTATACGAAAAACAAAATGGGCGGTGCCAACTTCACGGAGCAGAACCCATTTTCAGAAATCAAAAATAAACCATGCAAATCGTTTGTTCATCGTTTGTTCACGATTGTTCACATAGAATTTTCGTTTGTTCACGATTTATAAACAATTTATACGAAAAAGAGAATGGATAGTAGCATCTTCACGTACCTAGAAATATAGTGGATGTTGCAAATAAAGTCTCCAGGAGAATTTATAATTATATTTATATATAAACCTTGAGAAACGATGTTATATTTCGGTTTTGACGGGAAGTTTGGTGTAGCCACATATGTAGCAGAATACATCAGGCTTAGTTACGCATCTGTATTTAGTTGAAGAAACCATGGTCCAATTGGAAGACAGGAAAAAGAGTGTGTTAAGAACGTATACAGACGAATCATCTTTAAGAAGCAAAAATGAAACAACTTTCTTAGTTCTTGTGAATCCATATATTTTATTGCATCATTTAGTCCTGTTAAAATTTATTTGAGTAAATAAAAACAACAATCACCATGTGGCAAATATGAGATGCATTTGGTAAGCTAAAAGAACGTGCCTGAAGTTGGCCTCGCCACTTCTCTCAAACTACGCCAAATGTCGCACAACGTTAGTGTATCGTTAATGCACGTTAGTGCAAGAACTATCATTAGTGCTATCGCACTTTACGAGTTATTGCAGTTTTTTAATATTTAAGGTTGAATACCCATCAATATGCAGACAGATCTGCACCAAACCTATCACATCGTTAGTGCATCATTATTATACTAAAACGCACTAAGCACTAACGTTATTGTTACCATATTTTGGGATATATTTAAGATTTGGAGTGAGGGATATGAAATATCACATTCCATACAAATTAACGTAGAAACATGGAGTTAACGGCAATCGTTAGTGTATCATTAGTGCACTTAAACGCACTAAGCACTAACGTTTTTGTTACCATATTTTGGGATTTATTCAAGATTTGGAGGAGGGATATGAAATATCACATTCCATACAAATATACGTAGGACCTTGGGGTTAACAGCAACCGTTAGTTCATCGTTAGTACACGCACTAAGCACTAACGTTAGTGTTATCACATTTTGGGATTTATTCAAGATTTTTGATGGGGGTACAACTTCAGAAATATCAAATTCCATACAAACTGTTAGTGTTTTCTACAAGTACTAACGATGTATAACAGCACTAATTTTTTATACTATTGAATAGCATTAATATTTTCGTGAATGATTGAAGTGGGGATCGGGTTCACGCTGTCCACCAAAGATATTTTCCTTGTAGCACCTACACTAATGAAGCACTAATGTTAGGAGTTGGTGTACAAGGAAGTACTAACGACGCACTAACGATTGCACTAGGAGAGGTCATTAGTGCTTTTGAATTTGGCGGAAATTTGACGCAATGAAAAATATCCCATAAATTTCTTTTGTGAGTTTCATGATATGTAATTGGCCATAACTGCATTAATAGTGAAGCACTATCAAAACTGCTAGTGATATCTAGGAGCACTAACGATGCATTAACGAATGGCACTAATTTTTTCGTTAGTTCTTTAAGTGGCTGGGCCAGCGTGAACTTGTTCCCACAAAAGATTTTTACTGGTAGCACCTACACTAATGAAGCACTAATGACGTCCACGAACTTGGCCCCCCACATGATGCACTAACGATAAATTTAATGTCAATCGTTAGTGAATCGTTAGTGCTTCTTAGTGCATCAACGACTAAAGTTAGTTCTTGATTAGTGTACGTGCTACAAATAGAAACCTTTTAGGAGGCCAAGTTTACGCTGCCCCAGCTACTTCAAGCACTAACGAAAAAATTAGTGTCATTCGTTAGTGCATCCTTAGTGCTTCTTACTGCGCCAACACATAACGCTAGTACTTGATTGGTATAAGTGCTACAGTTAGAAAACCTTTGGGGGCCAGCGTGAACTTAGCTCCAACTTTAAGTACTAAAGGAAATAGTGCTCCTAGAAAACACTAAAGTTCGTTAATGCTTCACTATTAGTGTAGTTATGACGAATTACATGTCACGAAACTCCCATAAGAAATTTATGGAGAATTTTTCACTGCATCAAATTTTCGCAAAATTCAAGGCAATAATGATCTCTTCTGGTGCAATCGTTAGTGCTTCTTTGTGCACCAACCCCTAACGTTAGTGCTTCATTAGTGTAGGTGCTACAAGTAAAATATTTTTGGTGGTCAGCTTGAACTTGTCCCACTTCAAGCGATAACGAAAAATTTAGTGCAATTCGTTAGTGCATTCTAGAAAACACTAACAGTTTGCATGGAATTGATAATTCTGAAGTTGTGCCTCACCAAAAATCTTGCAAAAAATCCAAAATGTGGTAACACTAACAGTGTTTAGTGCGTTTAAGTGTATTAACGATGGTCTAACAGTTGCCATTAACCCCATGTTTCTACATCAATTTGTATGGAATTTAATATTTCTGAAGTTGACCCCCACCAAAAGTCTCAAATAAATCCCAAAATATGGTAACATTAACGTTAGTTCTTAGTGCGTTTTAGTGCACTAATGATGCACTAACGGTATCATAAGTTTGGTGAAAATCTGTCTTCATAACGATGGGTGGGAGAATAATTTAATATGAAGTTAGGCCTCGCACCAAAATCATCAATAACTCGTAAAATCGATAGCACTAACGTTAGTTCTTAGTGCACTAACGATGTGCGACGTTTGGTGTAATTTGGGAGAAGTGAGGAGGCCAACTTCAGGCACGTCTTAAAAGATTATTCTTCCTAGTTAACGTCAATAAATTACTTTAACAATTGTTGGTATTATTATTATTATTATTATTATTATTATTATTATTATTATTATTATTATTATTATTATTATTATTATTATTATTATTATTATTATTATAGTACTACTAGTAGTAGTTGTTGGTTTTGGCTGTAGAAAGCAATGACAGGATTACTTCAGATTACAGTACAAATTGATAAATTACTGACACAGAGGTAAAAACATTTACGCAACATGCCAAAGTTTCTCCGGAAAGATTACAAGTTTGAAATTGCATGAAAACTGTAGCATTACAGGAAAACGGATTTCAAATTTGAAATCACCGATGACAATACATACAAAAAACAATGTAACACAAAAAGAGAAGGAAAATATTACCCAGTGCGGATTCTTACGTTCTTTGTGCAAGAATTCGGTTAGAATTCTAATTGCACTGTAAGATAACTAACTTCTCATTGAATTTCGAAATGGAAAAGGGAAGTTATATTTAGGGATGTAGGATTTAGATTTCTGGGCTTTCGGCTTCATTGGCCATTTAGCTCATTACGTAAGAAGGATGACGTCCCTCGACGAGCACACTATCCGGAGAAAGGGAAGGAAGAAAGGAATCTGTAAGTTAGGACTACCCCGGCGTTTGCCTGGTGTGAATGAGGAAAACCCAGGAAACCCTCATTGTGGATTGCTGGCCTGGAAAAGCTTTTTCTACCGAGTGCCTCACCAGGAATCGAACCCGGGACCGCACGCATCGAAGACGAGAGCATTAGTGGCTACGCTATGCGGGTCTACTGGAAGTTATATTCGAAATAATAATAGCAATAATGAAAATATATGAGTATCCCCTAAAAATTATTTTAATTTGATTTGAGTTCAGCATCCTTTTCAGCAGCGAGGCTACGTGAGATTTGGACCTGTGGCTTTACGTGGGATCCGAACTACATGAGCTACCGACGGAAATCGAAAACGGGTCTCCCATGCAAAAGGCACGTACGCTTACCGCTTAGCCACAAGGGATCTCCGCAGTAAAAGAAAGTGAACAAGATTACATTTGAGTATTATTGACAATTCAATACAATAAACATTCGCCTTTCTCTGGAGCTCCTCGTGGCTATTCGGTTAGTATATGCGACTTTGGCGTGGGAGACCCGGGTTCGATTGCCGGCGGGAGCTGTATATGCTCCTCGATACATTAAGCTGTAGATGCAAGTCTCATATAGCCTCGATGCTGAAAGGGATAAAAAAAGAAAGAAAAAAAAACGGTATGAGCGTGAGCCAGGAAGAACGCATTTTCGGAAATTCAAAATAAACCATGTAGATCGCTTGTTTATCGTTTGTTCACGATTGTTAACATAAAGTTCTTTTGTTTGTAGAGAAATTTTCTATGATCGAAATTCACTCAGCAAACTTTACGTACGGGGTATAGGTATAGCTGTTTGTCCTCGAAGCAGGCCCGCAACTAGAGGGAGGGCTAGGAGGAGCCTGGCCCGGACCTAAACTTTTCGTGGCCCCTCCAGACCTCAACACAAAATACTATTACTAACACAAAAACACAGTTTAGACATTTGTAAGAGAATTTTTAATGACTTCCCCCCCCCCCTAACATATTCCTGGCACCTCCAAACCTCTATAACTGGTTTCGGGCCTGCCTCGAAGAATTCTGTCTTAGCCGAAGAAAGCTTATTTCGTCTCGTAGGCTCTCTAACTACAAAGAAGGACTGAAGAATACAACTTACCGATCCGCAGCTTTGATTAAAATATCTGACTTAGGAACGGCTTAATAAAGAGGGTAACCGAAGTAAAAATGGAGGAGGAAGTGTAAGTACACTATTTTTTAAATAACCTATTTTCAAATTTATATGTTGTTGTAAACTTTAAAGATATTAGGATAAGTAAAGATACGAATGTTAAGGAAAGAGATGCTTTAGTATTTCAGAATGGTTCTAAACTAAAATACCCCACTTCCTTTCATATAGCAGTGTTTATGTATAAACTGAGTTAGTCTACTATAAATTAAAATTTCTTTTACAGCGTAGGTGTGGAGAAAAATTCAGAGAGTTAGCCGGGTTGAACGGAAGGCTAATGATTTGATATTAACAGTGAGTTATAAGAGAACAATTTTTTATGTAATTATAAAGATAAAGGAAAACTGAGTTAGACATTGGTAGCCTTATGCGGAGTCCTTTTTACACATGGTCAGTGCCATACTAAAGAGTTCGAGGAACATATGTTTCATGCAGTAGTCAGAGTTTAGTATGACGCTAATCACACGTCAAAACGACTCTGTATAAGGCCCTGGCTGACATGGAACTGTATTATGACGGACGTACAGGGGTATAGCCATTTGAGGACCATCGGACCCAGGCCCCCTAAATAATTTCCTAGGCCTCCAAATGGTCAGCTTTTAAAACATCATCGTAAGATTATCTCACTTCGGTCATTTAAAAGTAACAAAGTTTACATATATTTAATTAATAATTTACAGTAAATTTTTTACCGATCCTTACCGAACATGAACTGAGATATAGCTATTAATAAAATAATTATTGTGGTTTTCAGTCATGAATAATAAATATTTTGGTCAGGAAATCTTAGAGAAATTGAGTTAAATTTTAAAGAAAATCAGTCTTATGTAGATAGGTTCTGTGTACAGTGGGCCACAGAAATTCTTAAGGTACAAAATCCGTTATAGTATAGGAAAATTAGGGTTGGAGACGGAAAAAAATATTAGAAAGCAAATTTTCATTTCAACACATTCTATGGACCCCCCTGATACTCCACACGAAAGTCCTAAAAAGTCCCCGTGGGCAACCGCCTGAAATTACGTCATCAATATGGTGGCCACGCAACTACGACTAGTTATGCTTATGCGGTAATATCTCATCACGGAACTGAGATACAAACTTCGTTCTGGTGCCAAATTAAAGATAAGGCATTGTATTAGTGATTTGAGCTAATATCATTCTTACGCGTTGCCATTTTTAAATATGCCTGTTATTATCTTAAAAATTAATTTTCTCCGTTTCATTTTATTTGTTTTAAAGTACATTATTATGAAACTATCAGATATACGGAAACACGCCTCGAAATAAACGTTATAGAGTGGAGTCTCACCTTTCTAAAGATACCAATATTATTTCTGTATCTTAACAATTAAGCGAACTACTCCATTTTTTGTATGCGTATTATTGTATGTAGCGCATGTATTAGTGTATGTGCTACAAGGAAAATATCTTTGGTGGTCAGCGTGAACCCAATCCCCACTTCAAGCATTCACGAAAATATTAATGCTATTCATTAGTATAAGAAATTAGTGCTATTATACATCGTTAGTACTTGTAGAAAACACTAACAGTTTGTATGGAATTTGATATTTCTCAAGTTGTACCCCCATCAAAAATCTTGAATAAATCCCAAAATGTGATAACACTAACGTTAGTGCTTAGTACGTGTACTAAAGATGAACTAACGGTTGCTGTTAACCCCAAGTTCCTACGTATATTTGTATGGAATGTGATATTTCATATCCCTCCTCCAAATCTTGAATAAATCCCAAAATATGGTAACAAAAACGTTAGTGCTTAGTGCATTTAAGTGCACTAATGATACACTGACGATTGCCGTTAACTCCATGTTTCTACGTTAATTTGTATGGAATGTGATGTTTCGTATCCCTCACTCCAAATCTTAAATATATCCCAAAATATGGTAACAATAACGTTAGTGCTTAGTGCGTTTTAGTATAATAATGATGCACTAACGATGTGATAGGTTTGGTGCAGATCTGTCTGCATATTGATGGGTATTCAACCTTAAATATTAAAAAACTGCAATAACTCGTAAAGTGCGATAGCACTAATGATAGTTCTTGCACTAACGTGCATTAACGATACACTAACGTTGTGCGACATTTGGCGTAGTTTGAGAGAAGTGGCGAGGCCAACTTCAGGCACGTTCTTTTAGCTTACCAAATGCATCTCATATTTGCCACATGGTGATTGTTGTTTTTATTTACTCAAATAAATTTTAACAGGACTAAATGATGCAATAAAATACATGGATTCACAAGAACTAAGAAAGTTGTTTCATTTTTGCTTCTTAAAGATGATTCGTCTGTATACGTTCTTAACACTCACTTTTTCCTGTCTACAATAGGACTATGGTTTCTTCAACTAAATACAGACGCGTAACTAAGCTTGATGTCTTCTGCTACATATGTGGCTACACCAAACTTCCCGTCAAAACCGAAATATAAAATCGTTTGTCAAGGTTTATATATAAAAATAATGTCAAATTCTCCTGGAGACTTTATTTGCAACATCCACTATATTTCTAGGTACGTGAAGATGCTACTATCCATTCTCTTTTTGGTATAAAATGTTTATAAATCTTGAACAAACGAAAATTTTATGTGAACAGTCGTGAACAAACGATGAACAAACGATTTGCATGGGCTATTTTCGATTTCTGAAAATGGGTTCTGCTGCGTGAAGTTGGCACCGCCCATTTTGCTTTTCGTATAAATTGTTTATAAATCGAGAAGAAACGAAAATGTTATGTGAACAATCGTGAACAAACGAGGAACAAACGATCTGCATGGTTTATTTTCGATTTCCAATAATTTTCAGGTACGTGAAGTTGGCACAGCCCATTTTGTTTTTCGTATAAATTGTTTATAAATCGTGAACAAGCGAAAATTTTATGTAAACAATCGTGAACAAACGATGAACAAACGATCTGCATGATTTATTTTCGATTTTTGAAACTGGGTTCTGCTGCGTGAAGTTGGCACCGCCCACTTTGTTTTTCGTATAAATTGTTTATAAATCGTGAACAAACGAAAATTTTATGTGAACAATCGTGAACAAACGATGAACAAACGATCTGCATGGTTTATTTTCGATTTCCAATAATTTTCAGGTACGTGAAGTTGGCACCGCCCATTTTGTTTTTCGTATAAATTGTTTATAAATCGTGAACAAACGAAAATTTTATGTGAACAATCGTGAACAAACGATGAACAAACGGTCTGCATGGTTTATTTTCGATATCTGAAAATGGGTTCTGCTGCGTGAAGTTGGCACCACCCATTTTGTTTTTCATATAAATTGTTTATAAATCGTGAACAAACGAAAATTTTTTGTGAACAATCGTGAACAAACGATGAACAAACGATCTGCATGGTTTATTTTCGATTTCTGAAAATGGGTTCTGCTGCGTGAAGTTGGCACCGCCCATTTTGTTTTTCGTATAAATTGTTTATAAATCGTGAACAAACGAAAATTTTATGTGAACAATCGTGAACAAACGATGAACAAAAGATCTACATGGTTTATTTTCGATTTCCAATAATTTTCAGGTACGTGAAGTTGGCACCGCCCATTTTGTTTTTCGTATAAATTGTTTATAAATCGTGAACAAACGAAAATTTTATGTGAACAATCGTGAACAAACGATGAAAAAACGATCTGCATGGTTTATTTTCGATTTCTGAAAATGGGTTCTGCTGCGTGAAGTTGGCACCGCCCATTTTGTTTTTCGTAAAAAAGTGTTTATAAATCGTGAACAAACGAAAATTTCTTGTGAACAATCGTGAATAAACGATGAACAAACGGTCTGCATGGTTTATTTTCGATTTCTGAAAATGGGTTCTGCTGCGTGAAGTTGGCACCGCCCATTTTGTTTTTCGTATAAATTGTTTATAAATCGTGAACAAACGAAAATTTTATGTGAACAATCGTGAACAAACGATGAACAAACGATCTGCATGGTTTATTTTCGATTTCCAATAATTTTCAGGTACGTGAAGTTGGCACCGCCCATTTTGTTTTTCGTATAAATTGTTTATAAATCGTGAACAAACGAAAATTTTATGTGAACAATCGTGAACAAACGATGAACAAACGGTCTGCATGGTTTATTTTCGATATCTGAAAATGGGTTCTGCTGCGTGAAGTTGGCACCACCCATTTTGTTTTTCATATAAATTGTTTATAAATCGTGAACAAACGAAAATTTTTTGTGAACAATCGTGAACAAACGATGAACAAACGATCTGCATGGTTTATTTTCGATTTCTGAAAATGGGTTCTGCTGCGTGAAGTTGGCACCGCCCATTTTGTTTTTCGTATAAATTGTTTATAAATCGTGAACAAACGAAAATTTTATGTGAACAATCGTGAACAAACGATGAACAAAAGATCTACATGGTTTATTTTCGATTTCCAATAATTTTCAGGTACGTGAAGTTGGCACCGCCCATTTTGTTTTTCGTATAAATTGTTTATAAATCGTGAACAAACGAAAATTTTATGTGAACAATCGTGAACAAACGATGAAAAAACGATCTGCATGGTTTATTTTCGATTTCTGAAAATGGGTTCTGCTGCGTAAAGTTGGCACCGCCCATTTTGTTTTTCGTAAAAAAGTGTTTATAAATCGTGAACAAACGAAAATTTCTTGTGAACAATCGTGAATAAACGATGAACAAACGGTCTGCATGGTTTATTTTCGATTTCTGAAAATGGGTTCTGCTGCGTGAAGTTGGCACCGCCCATTTTGTTTTTCGTATAAATTGTTTATAAATCGTGAACAAACGAAAATTTTATGTGAACAATCGTGAACAAATGATGAACAAAAGATCTGCATGGTTTATTTTCGATTTCCAATAATTTTCAGGTACGTGAAGTTGGCACCGCCCATTTTGTTTTTCGTATAAATTGTTTATAAATCGTGAACAAACGAAAATTTTATGTGAACAATCGTGAACAAACGATGAACAAACGATGTACATGGTTTATTTTTGATTTCTGAAATTGGGTTCTGCTGCGTGAAGTTGGCACCGCCCACTTTGTTTTTCGTATAAATTGTTTATAAATCGTGAACAAACGAAAATTTTATGTGAACAATCGTGAACAAACGATGAACAAACGATCTGCATGGTTTATTTTCGATTTTCAATAATTTTCAGGTACGTGAAGTTGGCACCGCCCATTTTGTTTTTCGTATAAATTGTTTATAAATCGTGAACAAACGAAAATTTTATGTGAACAATCGTGAACAAACGATGAACAAACGGTCTGCATGGTTTATTTTCGATATCTGAAAATGGGTTCTGCTGCGTGAAGTTGGCACCACCCATTTTGTTTTTCATATAAATTGTTTATAAATCGTGAACAAACGAAAATTTTTTGTGAACAATCGTGAACAAACGATGAACAAACGATCTGCATGGTTTATTTTCGATTTCTGAAAATGGGTTCTGCTGCGTGAAGTTGGCACCGCCCATTTTGTTTTTCGTATAAATTGTTTATAAATCGTGAACAAACGAAAATTTTATGTGAACAATCGTGAACAAACGATGAACAAAAGATCTACATGGTTTATTTTCGATTTCCAATAATTTTCAGGTACGTGAAGTTGGCACCGCCCATTTTGTTTTTCGTATAAATTGTTTATAAATCGTAAACAAACGAAAATTGTATGTGAACAATCGTGAACAAACGATGAACAAACGATCTGCATGGTTTATTTTCGATTTCTGAAAATGGGTTCTGCTGCGTGAAGTTGGCACCGCCCATTTTGTTTTTCGTATAAATTGTTTATAAATCGTGAAGGAACGAAAATTTTTTGTGAACAATCGTGAACAAACGATGAACAAACGATCTGCATGGTTTATTTTCGATTTCCAATAATTTTCAGGTACGTGAAGTTGGCACCGCCCATTTTGTTTTTCGTGTAAATTGTTTATAAATCGTGAACAAACGAAAATTTTATGTGAACAATCGTGAAGAAACGAGGAACAAACGATCTGCATGGTTTATTTTCGATTTCCAATACTTTTCAGATACGTGAAGTTGGCACCGCCCATTTTGTTTTTCGTATAAATTGTTTATAAATCGTGAACAAACGAAAATTTTATGTGAACAATCGTGAACAAACGATGAACAAACGATCTGCATGGTTTATTTTCGATATCTGAAAATGGGTTCTGCTGCGTGAAGTTGGCACCACCCATTTTGTTTTTCATATAAATTGTTTATAAATCGTGAACAAACGAAAATTTTTTGTGAACAATCGTGAACAAACGATGAACAAACGATCTGCATGGTTTATTTTCGATTTCTGAAAATGGGTTCTGCTGCGTGAAGTTGGCACCGCCCATTTTGTTTTTCGTATAAATTGTTTATAAATCGTGAACAAACGAAAATTTTTTTGTGAACAATCGTGAACAAACGATGAACAAACGATCTGAGTGGTTTATTTTCGATTTCTGAAAATGGGTTCTGCTGCGTGAAGTTGGCACCGCCCATTTTGTTTTTCGTATAAATTGTTTATAAATCGTGAACAAACGAAAATTTTATGTGAACAATCGTGAACAAACGATGAACAAACGATCTGCATGGTTTATTTTCGATTTCTGAAAATGGGTTCTGCTGCGTGAAGTTGGCACCGCCCATTTTGTTTTTCGTAAAAATTGTTTATAAATCGTGAACAAACGAGAATTTTATGTGAACAATCGTGAACAAACGATGAACAAACGGTCTGCATGGTTTATTTTCGATTTCTGAAAATGGGTTCTGCTGCGTGAAGTTGGCACCGCCCATTTTGTATTTCGTATAAATTGTTTATAAATCGTGAACAAACGAAAATTTTATGTGAACATTCGTGAACAAACGATGAACAAACGATCTGAATGGTTTATTTTCGATTTCTGAAAATGGGTTCTGCTGCGTGAAGTTGGCACCGCCCATTTTGTTTTTCGTAAAAATTGTTTATAAATCGTGAACAAACGAGAATTTTATGTGAACAATCGTGAACAAACGATGAACAAACGGTCTGCATGGTTTATTTTCGATTTCTGAAAATGGGTTCTGCTGCGTGAAGTTGGCACCGCCCATTTTGTATTTCGTATAAATTGTTTATAAATCGTGAACAAACGAAAATTTTATGTGAACGTTCGTGAACAAACGATGAACAAACGATCTGCATGGTTTATTTTCGATTTCCAATAATTTTCAGGTACGTGAAGTTGGCACCGCCCATTTTGTTTTTCGTATAAATTGTTTATAAATCGTGAACAAACGAAAATTTTATGTGAACAATCGTGAACAAACGATGAACAAACGATCTGCATGGTTTATTTTCGATTTCTGAAAATGGGTTCTGCTGCGTGAAGTTGGCACCGCCCATTTTGTTTTTCGTATAAATTGTTTATAAATCGTGAACAAACGAAAATTTTTTTGTGAACAATCGTGAACAAACGATGAACAAACGATCTGAGTGGTTTATTTTCGATTTCTGAAAATGGGTTCTCCTGCGTGAAGTTGGCACCGCCCATTTTGTTTTTCGTATAAATTGTTTATAAATCGTGAACAAACGAAAATTTTATGTGAACAATCGTGAACAAACGATGAAAAAACGATCTGCATGGTTTATTTTCGATTTCTGAAAATGGGTTCTGCTGCGTGAAGTTGGCACCGCCCATTTTGTTTTTCGTAAAAAATTGTTTATAAATCGTGAACAAACGAAAATTTCTTGTGAACAATCGTGAACAAACGATGAACAAACGGTCTGCATGGTTTATTTTCGATTTCTGAAATTGGGTTCTGCTGCGTGAAGTTGGCACCGCCCATTTTGTATTTCGTATAAATTGTTTATAAATCGTGAACAAACGAAAATTTTATGTGAACATTCGTGAACAAACGATGAACAAACGATCTGAATGGTTTATTTTCGATTTCCAATAATTTTCAGGTACGTGAAGTTGGCACCGCCCATTTTGTTTTTCGTATAAATTGTTTATAAATCGTGAACAAACGAAAATTTTATGTGAACATTTGTGAACAAACGATGAACAAACGATCTGAATGGTTTATTTTCGATTTCCAATAATTTTCAGGTACGTGAAGTTGGCACCGCCCATTTTGTTTTTCGTATAAATTGTTTATAAATCGTGAACAAACGAAAATTTTATGTGAACAATCGTGAACAAACGATGAACAAACGATCTGAGTGGTTTATTTTCGATTTCTGAAAATGGGTTCTGCTGCGTGAAGTTGGCACCGCCCATTTTGTTTTTCGTGTAAATTGTTTATAAATCGTGAACAAACGAAAATTTTATGTGAACAATCGTGAACAAACGATAAACAAAAGATCTGCATGGTTTATTTTCGATTTCCAATAATTTTCAGGTACGTGAAGTTGGCACCGCCCATTTTGTTTTCGTATAAATTGTTTATAAATCGTGAACAAACAAAAATTTTATGTGAACAATCGTGAACAAACGATGAACAAACGATCTGCATGGTTTATTTTCGATTTCTAATAATTTTCAGGTACGTGAAGTTGCCACCGCCCATTTTGTTTTTCGTATAAATTGTTTATAAATCGTGAACAAACGAAAATTTTATGTGAACAATCGTGAACAAACGATGAACAAACGATCTGCATGGTTTATTTTTGATTTCTGAAAATGGGTTCTGCTGCGTGAAGTTGGCATCCCCCACTTTGTTTTTCGTATAAATTGTTTATAAATCGTGAACAAACGAAAATTTCTTGTGAACAATCGTGAACAAACGATGAACAAACGGTCTGCATGGTTCATTTTCGATTTCTGAAAATGGGTTCTACTGCGTGAAGTTGGCTCCGCCCGTTTTGTTTTTCGTATAAATTGTTTATAAATCGTGAACAAACGAAAATTTTTTGTGAACAATCGTGAAGAAACGATGAACAAACGATCTGCATGGTTTATTTTCGATTTCTGAAAATGGGTTCTGCTGCGTGAAGTTGGCACCGCCCATTTTGTATTTCGTATAAATTGTTTATAAATCGTGAACAAACGAAAATTTTATGTGAACAATCGTGAACAAACGATGAACAAACGATCTGAATGGTTTATTTTCGATTTCCAATAATTTTCAGGTACGTGGAGTTGGCACCGCCCATTTTGTTTTTCGTATAAATTGTTTATAAATCGTGAACAAACGAAAATTTTATGTGAGCAATCGTGAACAAACGATGAACAAACGATCTGCATGGTTTATTTTCGATTTCTGAAAATGGGTTCTGCTGCGTGAAGTTGGCACCGCCCATTTTGTTTTTCGTGTAAATTGTTTATAAATCGTGAACAAACGAAAATTTCTTGTGAACAATCGTGAACAAACGATGAACAAACGATCTGCATGGTTTATTTTCGATTTCCAATAATTTTCAGGTACGTGAAGTTGCCACCGCCCATTTTGTTTTTCGTATAAATTGTTTATAAATCGTGAACAAACGAAAATTTTATGTGAACAATCGTGAACAAACGAGGAACAAACGATCTGCATGGTTTATTTTCGATTTCCAATAATTTTCAGGTACGTAAAGTTGGCACCGCCCATTTTGTTTTTCGTATAAATTGTTTATAAATCGTGAACAAACGAAAATTTTATGTGAACAATCGTGAACAAACGAGGAACAAACGATCTGCATGGTTTATTTTCGATTTCTGAAAATGGGTTCTGCTGCGTGAAGTTGGCACCGCCCATTTTGTTTTTCGTATAAATTGTTTATAAATCGTGAACAAACGAAAATTTTATGTGAACAATCGTGAACAAACGATGAACAAACGATCTGCATGGTTTATTTTCGATTTCTGAAAATGGGTTCTGCTGCGTGAAGTTGGCACCGCCCATTTTGTTTTTCGTATAAATTGTTTATAAATCGTGAACAAACGAAAATTTTATGTGAACAATCGTGAACAAACGATGAACAAACGATCTGCATGGTTTATTTTCGATTTCTGAAAATGAGTTCTGCTGCGTGAAGTTGGCACCGCCCATTTTGTTTTTCGTATAAATTATTTATAAAACGTGAACAAACGAAATTTTTATGTGAACAATCGTGAACAAACGATGAACAAACGATCTACATGTTTTATTTTCAATTTCCAAAAATGGGTTCTGCCAGGTTCACACACATATTACAATTTGCTATTAATTAGAATGGACAAATATAACATGCATTGCGGCGTTTTAACCCGACTTCGCTTGCTAGCGCTCGCTCGTCAATATTTATTTATTTATTTATTGATACAAGTCATGGCCATTACCGGCATCTATGTCCTTAAGCACGTCAGGTTGGAGGGATGAAATCCTTGGCGAGCACACAATCACGGTACGGTTAGTGGTATGTTTGGCTTTAGGTTGATTAACCTCAAAAACATTTAAGAAAACAGCAATGATTTTCAACAAAAAATGCTTTCTCCCAGTAATCCGACATATGGCTAGTTTTCATAGCACATACTGAGAAAAAAAATTGTAGGTAGCGTACTCAAAACGGTAGGTTACATGCGTAATTCCTGTAGTTTTTGGACTTAACGTACATCAAACGTATAACTGAAAACGGATGTTTTATAATACTTACTTTCCGTATAAGTGTTCCATCTATACGTACTTTCCGTATGAAACAATATAGGCGGTCAGGATCTCACATACAAATCGACGCAGAATGTCCATAGTAGAATAGAATATTGCTGCAGAATGTAACATAGGTGATATACGGAAAACTGTTAGATGTCAGACATCTTGCAATGGCATTATGTAACATCTAAAGGCAGTGCATATGTAGCATACGCTACATACTGATTTCTGCAGTAAGCAAGAGGATTTATACAGTATACCACTGTCCGGAGAACGGATTTTTCTTAGTGTGAAGTTCATAAGCAAGGGCGCCCATGTTGTGGTTTCCAAGGGGGGCAAGTATAAGCGACGTTCAAATATAGTTTCAAATTTTGCTGTAAGTAATGTAAAAATTCTATTGGGTTTTCAGTATTCCCAAGTACAATTTCCTCTTAGGGGGAGAGAGCCCCACCTTACCCCCCTTGATGGGCGCCCTTGTTCATAAGTAATGCAGTTATGTGGGTGCTGAACCTGTGGGTTCAGTATTTCTTGATAAATCCATTAAATGTTGTGCGTGTAACCCACAAAGCACACAGATATTGGCGGGAATTCATGTCACTTAAGGACCTCTCCGTTTTAAGGCAGTAAATAAATGCAAAAATTGTCGATAAGTGATTCGCCTACTTTGATTTTGCGAATAGTTCGTACTATGTGCGACTTTTTCCATGCGGCGTCTAGGATATGGTCGACGTCGATAAGCTAATAAAACGAAATACTTCAAAAGTTGAAACGGTGGGTGAGTAAACGTAAACCTCGTGTAGCTTAGGTATAGGTTGCATAATTACTTTATTACATCAGTGTTAATGTCCATCCTTAAATTGGGATAGAGCAGTTTCCGCAGTTCAGATCAATAATACGTGGACAAATTCATATTAGTTTGAAACCCACATTTCTCGATGAAAAGTGTCATCACGCCTTCTAGACTGTACATGTGTTGGCGCATACCAGTGATCCACCAGGAACAAAACAAATTCAAGGGCGCTAAAAGAGATAATTGTTCAAAAATTACATTTAAAAATAATATGGGTGCACACTTAGTAGTAGTAATAGTAGTAATGATAGTATAGTAGTAGTAAGGCAGTAGTAGTAGAGTAGTAGTTTAGTAGTAGCCAGGCCCGCAACCAGAGGGGGGCCAGGTCCCTCTAAAACTTTTTGTGGCCTCTTCAGACTTCAATACAAAATTTTATTATTAATACAAAAAACACAATTTAGATATTTATGAGATAATTTTAAAGACTTGGCCCCCCGTAACATATTCACGGTCTTCCCAAACCTTTGTAGCTGGTTTCGGCCCTGGTAGTTGCAACGATAGTATAATAATAGGCTAGTAGCAGTAGTAGTAGTAGTATAGTAAGGCAGTAATGATAGTAGTTGAGTAGTAGTAGTAGAGTAGCAGTAGTTCGGGTTAGGTTAGGGTAGGTTCAGACAGCGAAATAGTCATATTTCAAGTACCTTATCCCTTAGGGGATCTTATGGTACATTTTGTACCATACGCATTTTTCATGGTACATTGCGTTATTTCTCTTCTATTTGAGCTTTTTCGTCCGTTTTTTTTATTTTTCAAGTCCAGAGACATTGTAGAAGACATTACGTATTTCTTCAGACCGTCCTGCGTCCAGACATGGGAGGTGATGACGTCATAATCTTAAAATGTAATTTTTCCCTTTTTAAGCCTATGTTCATTATTTTTTGGCGGGCTTATTTTTGAACGTAGAAGATTGAAATTTTGCACAAACATTCAGTCCACCGAGTAGTATTTACCAGAAGTTTTCTTTCCGATTTCTGCGTAAAAACAAGGGTGGTCCAGAGGGGCAAAAGTTGAAAAAAGGGAAATTTTGCTCAAAAAATCCCTTTTTTCAGGAATTTCCCGCCTTAGATACATGATGTAGACATGTGAATGGTACCGCCTGAAAGACAGTTCTATTCTGAAGAGAATGATTGACAGATTATAGTCCTAGGGTAATTAGGGATGTCTCAGGAATTTTTTTCTCTGAGATCATAGTGTTTTATGGTGATTTGGGGCATTGTGGGAATTTTTTATAAAAATTCTCCCGCCCTTACTATTCAAGATAGAAACTTGAAATTTGGCACACACATTCAGTATACCAAGTACTATTTATCAGATTTTTTTAGATGGCTACGATCACACAGGGGGGGTCCAGGGGGGGTCAAAGTTCGAGGAAAAAATTTTTCCCTCCGAAATTTTCACTTTGACATTTTTTCCCGCTTCTGGCATATGGTATAAGCATGCAAGTGGTACCATTTGAAAGCCAGCTTTATTCTGAACAGAATGAGGTATGAACCATGATCCTAGGATAAATAGTGACGATGCAGTAGCTGCTTGACTGAAAGTCTCAAAAATAGCCCAAAAAGCCAAGAGCTCCTAAGGGTTATACATTAGTTTGCAGCCCTCGAATAACGCCCTTATGTAGAGTTTCATAGAATTAAAGCAACATCTTATTGCTGTATCTATGTTCACAGATGACACATATTCTGCACCTTCATAAATAAACTCCCTAAACATTTGTCTTTTTTTCTGAATTAACACCTTTTACCTGTAAATTGTAATTTTAAAAATGTCCACGTATTCTTAATCCCGTTTCTGCCACTCCAAAACACTTACTAAACCTACAAGAGTTCATTTGGTGCTAAAATAAATTGATATATCATGAATGTCAGTACACTTATAAAATTGAAATTTCACGTTTCCTCAGTTATGTTCTATCTTGATACACGTGCGCAGCACGAAATGAGATATTTTTAAAAAAATCCCGGCGTTCTTCCCGCCTTTGATGGGACAAACCGCAATTATTTACGCATTATTCAGTGCATTGTTTGTGTATAATCTTGTTCGTTAGTTGAATGTAAAACGCAACTCACACAACCGCTGTAACAACATAATGTTTTTTTTTTTTTAAATTGTCCACCAGTACACGAACAAATTCCAGGTATCTCTTAAATTATAATCCACCTTGGCATTTTATCTCAGCAGTAATACTGTCAACAGAGCTGCTTGCTTATGGATACACTGAGCATTAAGTGCTCCAGGGTAGTGACGACATTAAGTGACGTCATGTCCTGTTGCTGTGGTTATGTCAACTTAAGAACTCCCGGAATTGAGAGCTCTCTGCTGAACCTCTAGCCCTAATAGTCTTCGCGTCACGTGGTAGTGATTTATGAGCGCTTCTGGCTAAAAACAAATGTTGTCTCTGTTTCTTCCTTTTTCTTTTCTTTTCTTTTCTTTTTTTTTTTTTTTTTTTTTTTTGTCAAAAACTTGTTTTGGGCAGCTTTGTCCTCAGTTTTGTCCACTGCCTCTATCGAGATAGCAGTTATACAATGGAGATCGTTTGCAGATCTCATAGCAGATAATGTAACATTCTTTGAAGAAACTCGAAGACTGACATACGAACCGCGTGACAATTTGGGTAGGGAATCTGGAGCGTTGCAATTTTGTGTTCTGAAGTCCGCCTTATCACACAAGACGAAATGACCATAAACAAGAGACTTGTGAAGGAAGAAGGAAAATGTTCTTAGTAATTGTATCCAATTGTTTCCACATTTTTCACCTTTCCCCCCCCCTCCCCAAAAGATCCCTGTCGCCTGGACCCAGATCAGGCTCGTATTTATGGACATGTGTCTATTTCCGGATCACTTCGGAATTGATCCTTCGTTAATAACCATTCAAGTTCATTACTATATTTCCTGAATTATCCAGTAATCCTTTCTCCTCCAATCCTTTATCTTTCTTCATTCTTTCTCTTTTTCTTTTCTTCTCTGCCTCCCTCTGCTACTCTTCTTTCTCACTCTTCTTTTTCCTAACACTAACAAAACTGAAAAACGGTGTCGTGACGGGGAGTAGTCCTATCAGCACGGTCAATAAGTTGTTTCGATAGTTTTTTTTTTCTTCGGGAGTCCGATATGGAATGATTAACTCGAAAATGAACATATACAGAAAGAATAATAATAATAAAATTTATTCATGATTTCAATTATCAGATAGGAGAATATTGTATTTCTTCCTTACTTCGGGCGACTCCTCCTTCCACCCACGAATAAAATTACCCGTATACATGACAATAGGAAGGTATTTCGTTGAAAAATATGCTTTTTGTAGGATCATTTTAATTTCAGGCATATAGTCATTCTACTCCTTTTCATAATGTAATTAATATAGATGTATGCACAGTATAAATGTAATGTGTTAGAGATGTAATAAACTATTTCGTTGATAATTGTTTTTGGTAGAATCATTTGAATTTCAAGCATAACGTCATACTAAGGGGTTCCATAGTCTTGTGGTTAGAACTTTTGACTCCTGTTCGCGTGATTCTAGGTTCGATTCCCTACTAGAATACTCAAATCATTGGCGTTTGCTCATCGTTGTGAGCCAAGCTGGGGAGCCACGTGATTAAAAGACGTGACAGTCTATAGAATTAATATAAATGTATACACAGTACAAATGTTGTTTAACAGTAGTAAGGTATTTCGTTGATATGTATATACTATTTCTAGGATGTATACATTTCTTTGTATACGACTTTTATAATGTATAATGTATTCTTATAATCAAGAACGAAATTTTAAAATTCTTCTTCTTCTTCTTCTTATTATTATTATTATTATTAAGTATTCTGCCTTTTGGCCGGTCCTGGGACTGATGAGATTTTTTTCGTTTCTTCTTAATTTTCAGTTTGGACCTTGAAATATTTCTTCCATGTTTCTCGATTTTCAGCTTCTTCTTAATAATAATTAATTATTAATGCTTAATAATAATTAGGCATAACAATGTTAGAAAACTGAAATATTTTAACAGAGCAGTTGATTTCCACGAATGTCTAATAACAAATTTTACCACCCAAGTGAGATTTATACCACTTTACACCATGGTTCGGAACTCATGACTATCATATTTGTATTACAAGGTTATTTTCTAAAGACAGCTGTTTATTAGTCTAAAATCTAAACTCAGCAATACAGCCCATAGGGGCCTGGACATGCCAGCTGGTAAACATTCACAACCTAGAAGATCGTGATCAGTGGAATGACATCAAACAATCCTTTCGTCTTTCTTGGCCAGAGATCGCTACCACTTTATTCGGATAGTTCTCCATTTCTTTCACGATGTTGACTCAACTTCGGAAGTTGTGAGCTTACACTGGCAATCGAATCCTATTCTACCTACAATGGGGACACAATATAACGAGATTCAGCTAAGGAGAAACTCCTAAATAGTCATTAGTAGGAAAAGAAGCTGAGTACTATTCAGGAATGAATTGTTGATCATCTCTTAGGGGGAGGATATTTTCGAGAAAATGCAATACAAGCAAATACAATAATAAGCAAATATACGAGGAACAAATTTACCATTATTGACGATGCGGAGGGGAGGAGATTTTCTGGACTAGGAAGGAATGTGTGCGGGTGCAGAGCAGAGGTCTGCACGGGCCGGAATTTTCAGCCCGGGCCCGACCCGAGTCCAAAATATGTCTTAGCATTTAGGCCCTAGCCCGGACTGAGCTCTGTGATAATCAAATGAGCCCGAATTGCAGAAACTTAATTATTAATGCAAAATTATATTTTTATTTACAGCAATTCGAGGTTTGATTTTGCAGTTGTGTTTTAAAAGTCTTCCAGAAAGAACGGTGCAATTTGTATCGTTTTACACTATATTTACAAAGTTAGGCCCGAAAAAGTCCGAGAAATATGGTTGTATATTTAAAAATTCACAGCTCGAACCCAGGGGCGTCATTTAGGAGGACAGGGAGAGGCATTTGCCCCTCTCCCGAGTTTGAGATTTATATAATTTTATCAATAGCATAGTAGTAAATCAGTGAAAAACGCGAAATTTTACATATATCAAGGGGTCTTGGCCCCCCAAGCCAAATCTGAAATGACGCTACTGCCCGAACCCCTCCCGGGCCCTAAGTGATACATTCTTTGTAGGCCCGAGCACGTGCAGACCTCTAGTGCAGAGGCGTTTTAACTGGTGGGCGACTGCCCACGGCCTTGCATCTTGAGGGACCTCGCAAAGACCAACGAGCCTAAATCGATTTAGCACTCACTTTTGTCGATGCAACAATAGAAACAAATATGAATTCGGACTTAATTACAGAAAAACAATACGCTTCAAACTAACTTTTCATCTATTCGTATATATTAGATCGCTAGCATACGCGACAGGCGGCGAGTTTATTTTAAAATTGCAATAATGAATGTGTATAAGTCTTTATCGTTGAGATGAATTGTTTTCGATAAATTTTATTATAATTAGCAATTTTTAAAAAAGGGGGCAGGAAGGACTCGTAAACCTTATTCGCCTTCTGTGCAGATGGTATGGTAAAAATCAATACTGGATAATGAAAGTGTAAGTGTAAAGGCTAATATGGAACAGAGAAACAAAAGAGAACTTCTTCAGAAGGGAATTGGGAGGGGAGGGGATGAGAGTACAATGCTGTGACACTTAAAATGCGTCTTGATTTGTATACTTCAACAAACTTTTCTTATTAGATTACGCAATTTCTAGTTTCTTACTCCGATTATTCAAAGTATTCAAATGTTCTCGGAGGGAGTGGCCGCCCCTCCCTTTAATCCGTCCGTGGTGTCATTCAGTTTGGCTTTTCGCTACTAATTCAAAGTGCTTTCCGAAACAAGTTGTCTTCTTGTGGCAGCAGGGGGTGGAAGAAACAAACAAACCGTGAAAGGAAGAAAGAAGAGGTTTTGGGCTCTTCCAGTCCAGACCATTCTAACCACTGAGAAGTGAGAATCACAACGTGATTTTTCTGGTAAGAGCGTCCTTTTAAAAGCAGCTAACAAGCAAACAGATGGTCAGCCCTCTCCCCTCTGCAGCATACTTTTTATTCTCTGTTGCCAAACTTACTGAAGAATATATTGCAATTAATCTAACGCATGTAACGTAAATTGGAGACCGTGGTTGGACTTATATGGGTCTTGTGTATTTGTATTAAAAATTTCAAGTTATTACCTGCAATACTTTGTTAGAAATTACCATATTAAATTTTACATGTTATCAAATGGAGAGTTAGAAACCTAAGCGGAGATGGTAGAAGATCCCCTTAATAGGAAGTGGAAGGATGGAAGTTATATATACATGTTTATTTCGTTGTTGCATGGAATCATTGTGATATGGACGGCGAAATTTTGTAACATCAAGCAGGCGTTCTTCAGTAGTGGAAGCTCCGTCATCACACCACAACGGCGTTTCAAACAACATTTTAACAAATTTGTAGCACCATCCCAAAGGGTCATACTGCGTGCTATTCACGGCTTTCATGAGACCGCAAACGCGACCGCTATGAACATTGAACGTGTGTCAAACGCCATGGAACAAAATCCAACGAAATCAACTTGACAAATGTGTCATCAAGTTCATATTCCACGAACAGTGTGCGGTAAATCCTTAAAAAGAACTTACCTTACCATTAAATGTTCTCTTGGCAAGAACATCAGAACGAATTGGTCAATTTGGATACAATTTGTGACAAATTACCAACAATTACGCTTTCTTTATGCCAAGTAAACTTATATTCAAATTGTCCATTGTGTCCGAAGTTATTAATATCATAATTTTGTAGGGAGAAGATACTCACTTTTCGTGGTGAGTGTAAAATTACAATCCACCCTATTATAATAGCGATATTTTGTGAGTAGAATAAATATTACCAGTTGAGGTCCATCCTCTATCCATTCTCCTTAGTAGTAGTATCGCCACTATAGGTAGTCGAGTCAGTGAAAATTTTGGGGAGGTCAAAGGTCAATGACCTAGGGGTATAGCTCAGTATTCATGACCTAACATACCTAGGAGCACCCCTCTAAATTTGGCTGGGGAACGTTGGCCTACACCTTAAATTTCGGGAAATGTACCTGAGGCCACCCCCATTAATTTTTTGGCATTCTTAAATTTAAAAATTTGGTATGGTAGTACAGGACCAGGGTATGTAGCTTTGTAAGTTTTGGGATCCATCTCGTTCCCTTTCATGGATAAAGAAATTGCCAAAAATGTTGATTTCGGAGGATTTTGACCTAATTCATTCTGTTGACGTGGCCTTATTAAATTATACGGTTATATGGGTGTGTATAGGGGTTTTTGACCAAATTTATGTTCTTAGGGGTCCGTTCCATTTTATAAGATATAAGATGGCAGTGCACCTCTTTGAAAATTTGGGAGGGATACCTAAGAACACTCCTTCGGTTTGAGAATTATCAGAAAGCAAGAATTGGTAAATATTTTCTGTGTCTCTAATATATATCATTGTAAATTTGGGTGTTCCATCTTCTTCCCTTTCATGTCAAATCTTCCCATAAAATTGTCAAATATTAGTACACCCACGTGTTTGCCACGAGGTCGGTTAGTGACCTATTTTATCTTTGATGAGTCTTTATTGCTTTCTATGTTTGTATGGGCACTAGCTCCTTTTCATGCGCACGATACTAACTAAATTTTAGACTACGCGATATTTAGTTGCGGTTTTAAGTAATGTAATGATCTATTCTCACGATCAGAGGAAGGTAGTACCTATAATAAAAGGAAGCATTTCAATAATTTGATAATTAATTATTATGGATTTCTTCACGCATATTTCGTAGGGAGACCCATTTTATACAGAATTAATGTGGTATAGAGAATGGCAGTAGCGGGTCGTAGTCTGTACAAGCACCGGTTGCAATGTTGCAATATAAAGGTATGTAGGTACGCGCAAGTGTTCCCCTCCCCCAGCATTCTTGATTCCTATCCAAAAAATATTCAGGAAATATGAAGAGGAAAGTCTTTTAAGCTCTATTTGTATGTTATTGATTAAATTATTTCTCTAATATTGATTTAATATATAAGCTATTTCCTTTTTTTCAAACAACGACTATCATTGTACGTCTATACACTAGCCCTATTTATATACAAAACCTCTACACTCATGTTATTTAACACGAGATAAATCGAATATATAGTATGTGCTATAAACCATGAATGATGGCGTTAATCCGAAAAGAAGAAAAAAAGCAAGAAAATTGCATGCACACAGTTAAACAAAAGTATTTAATTATATAAACTATGCATTATTTTAGAATGGAAGGTCTTTCTTCCATCTTTTAGGCTTCAAATTTTTCTATGACTTTATTGAAATCTGAAATGCTGCTCGCCAAGTTTCTCTGAATAGAAAGCATCGCTACCGCAAATATTTTCCGCTTTATTTTCTTTAGGGTCCAGAAACACCTCTCTACTCCGACAATATGCATTTTGTTAGCATTTCTTTGTATAAATATACGGTACGGTATATAAATATACCTCGACATGTAAAATAAGTCAAAATAAATAAAAAAATAAATAAATAAAAGTACAAAAAGGCCATTTTCAGAAACCACGTATTTTTGTCTGTAAAGAAGCATGAAATCTAAGATGTTTTCCTTCGAAAATGAAAAAAAAAATAATAAAGTAATTTAACATTCCATCATATTAGGCTAAAGAAGACAGATGAGTATTGGAAGTGAATGATTTGATATTAATTTATGCTCTCCGCCGGAAATCGAACACAGAATCATGTGCACGAAAGACACAGAGCTAGGAATTAGACCAGTAGTAAGACATTTTCTTCTTCGAGACTCGATCGACCCCCCAGAATAGGATCTTTTAAAAAATAAATCTTATCCCAAGAATGTTCACCTTTGTATTATAAATGTTAAATAAAATCTATTGACTTCGAACGACCGCCCCCCAAACTTTCAGCCTGGATCCGTCCCTGCTACCAACAGACTTATATTTGTTCTTTGCGAGTTTATGTTTTGTGAATAACTTCTTTCTTCCAGGCGTCTGTATCTCGCTCACCCTATCAATTGAGTCAAGCGCTGCTAAGCGGAGGAATTCGTAACTATTGCAGAAGCTGACCAGTTGCGGAAAAAAGGCAACCGCATGAGACCAATACGGGAAGATAGGAGCGATGCAAGAATAAATCCACTTCCCCATGTTAAGAGATAGGAGCTCGCTGCCATATGCTCAATGTTACTGCTTCCAGTGGCAACGTTCGCTGCCACCGGAAATGTAAATCTCTCTCTTTCTTTCCGTTTTTTAATTGACTTTTTTCAGAAATGCATCAATACTGTTTTGCGCTCAAGAGCAGAGGTTTATTTTTTACTGATACACTACTTTAATACTTAAGAATAGTTTTAGTATTAAAAAATATCCGGTTGCACAACCATGCAACATATAGTACCAGCCACCGCTGGAGAATGGTGATTGGAACGAAGCTGTCGGTGTCAAATATAGAAGTAGAAAGGGAGAAAACAGAACAAGTGACTAGTTTTCGATACATGAGTAGTATTATTAGTGATTACATTAAGTGTGAACGTGAAATAAAAGCAAGAATAGGAATGGCGAAAGAAGCCTTTAGGAGGAAGAAAAACACTATTTTGTGGGGCCTTGAATAAAGAGTTGAGAAAAAGACTCATAAAATTCTTCGTGTGAAGTATTGTGCTGAATGGGTCAGGAAGATGGACAATAATCAAAAATTATGAAAAACGGCTGGAAGCTTTCGAAATGTGGGTGTGAAAAAGAATGGAGAGAATTAGCTGGGTCGAGCGGAAAATGAATAAGAGGGTGTTAGAAATGGTGAGAGAGAAAAGAAAATTTTTAGATATTATTAAGAAGAGGAAGAAAAATTGAAAAATGAAATGAAATCTTTGAATGAATGAATGAATCTTTGAGTTTTACGTCTCACGATTATGCCGGTTAGGCTAAAGGAGACGGTGATGATAAGAGATGAATGAAATGGTGGAATGAATAAAGTGGGAGGAAACGGGAGTACCCCGAGAAAACCCACGAGCACGGGGTTTGTCTACCACAAAGTCCACACGGTGCGAGCTAGGATCAAACTAGGGACCCCAAGCACCGGAGGTGAACGCTCTACCACTGAGCCACCTCGCCCCTAGGAAGACAAATTGACTAAGAAGAAACTGTATCATGAGGGACGTGCTAGAGGGTATAATGGCAGGAAATAGAAAGGGGCGAAGAGACTACAATTAATAAACGATATCAAAACAGGAATTCATACGCGAAAACGAAGAGGTTAGCGGAAGATCGTGGAGCATCGAAGCATCTCACTTGCGGCAAGTGACCTGCCGATACTGGCAGAATACCTATAATAATGATTAGTGTTGTACTTTTAGTTTAGATTTTTTACCGAACTACTGGGTAACAGAAAAATGGAAAATGGACATTTCCACTGATTTTTTTATTCCTCTAAAAAAACTTCAGAGCCAGCTGATTACGGAGAACACTTCCTTTTGCTAATGCGATGATTCTAAGTAGTTAAAATTTGCAATTAAATTCCGGTATGGTACTCGTGCGCTTAAAACAATGACCACCATGTTTGTATGCGTCACAAGTAGTGCTCTCAACGGGTCGAGTCGGGTTGAAGACCAACCCGACCCGACCCGTGACCCGAATTGACTGACCCGACCCGTGATTCGACCTGATTGAACCGACCCGACAACCCCACCCGAGCTGACCCGACCCGACAACCCGACCCGAGCTGACACGACTGACCCGACCCGAGTTGACCCGACCCGACCCGTAACCCGATCCGAGTCGGGTCGGGTCGGGTCAATCCGACCCGTTTGAGAGCACTATGGTCACGACACTGGGTGAACGCCAAAATGCACTCACATTGGGAATTAAACCCGGAGCCCGTGTAACGAAGTCTTAGTCCCCGGCTATTTGAAGCGATCGCAAAGCGCATTTATTGCTCCTGCGTATGCTTGAAATACGCTGACCATGTATTTAAATCTGAGCGGCTAAACATAAACGTGAAAGCAATAAAATCGCTGAAAAAACGTCGGCTCGAGCGTATTTGGTGCAGGTCGGAACAATAGACCGCCTGCTGTTTAAAAGATTTCAAAAGAAAGGACAGAAAGGAAAGACGTGTTGCCAGGCAAGGGGATTGTAGCAAGAAACAGCTGCTTGGAAGACGCTTTGTGCAGAGAATGGAACTCTGCTATTATAAAGTATGTGTGTGTATAACAAAAGAAAATTCACAAAAATAGAAGGAAATTCCGAAAAATTAGCTAATCACAAAAAAAATCTATGTAACACAATAGGGTGATTTCTCGTGATACACTTGATTGACAGTTAGCTGATGCCATGGTAGTCTATAAGCAAAATATTTGGCTTTAGGCAAAAGATGAAACAACGAAATAACTTGAATATGAGCCCCTATCTCCGAAGCTCGAACTCCACCACCAAACAGATAACCACAAGTGTAATCACAAAGAGAAATTTTCAGTTGTGTTTGAAAATGTGTCCTGTGTACATATCCAGTCATGGTTAGTGTGTTTAACACAGAGGCGTTTATAATCGAATTAGAAAATAGGCCATGCCTATATGATTTAAGAGATCCGAACTACATGAATAGTGACTTAAAAATGTGGAGAGAAGTGGCTGCGATATTTGTTCCAGACTGGGAGGAAATGGAACGGAATTCTCAGAATGAAGAAGGTAAGAATATTATTATTTTATGATTTCATTTAATACTGTTAAGTAGAGCTACATCGAGCCAAATTGATGTTCACTCTGAATAATAATAATAATAATAATAATAATAATAATAATAATAATAATAATAATAATAATAATAATAATAATAATAATAATAATAATAATAATAATAATAAATACTTTGTTAAAGTTGTGCCAACTTCCAATATACCTAATATATACCAAACCTTAAGGCGCAACAGTCCGAAAGGGCCAGGGTCGCCTATGCGTCATTTTATGGGGTGGATGATGGAACAATTGCCCTTAGATGGTCTAAGCCATAGATGTGTGCACAGTAGAAAGGCGGAAAATGCCACCTCTAATAGTTTGGTACTTAGGTATATCGAAAATGTTTTAAACAGCAAAGACCATAATTTTAAATTGGGATTCAATACATCTTATTCTCTTTCCAGTCTTTGAAATGACCGAAAAACTACGTTGCCAAATTATTTCGAAATTTAGTTTTGTAAAACAAACACATAATGTTTCAGTTTCCAGACATTTCTTTCCATGCAGCTTAGAAATATTCCTGGGAAAGATATGTTTATTTTATTTTATTTATTTATTTTAACTGTAACTGCTCGTGTTTTATCAACTTTGTTCTGAAACTGAAAATAAGGTGCTAAAATTGGTAGAGAGTAGGAATTTCAGAAGAAGCCAAAATCGTGAGAGGAAAAAAATTAAAAGATTAAACCAGAGAATTGGTTAGAAATATCATGATGTAAATTTTATACTTGGTGGCTTGGAATTTAGCGGTCCTTTCAGCACCGAAGCTATACAAGATGTGAACCTACAGTTTAAGGTGGAATCTAAACTACCTTTATGCGCTGAAACTTTTCAATGATCTCCCACAGGATTCGAATCCGGAACCCCATTCTCCAAAGGCACGTGCATAGCTAGTAAAGTATAAAGTAGTGTAAATGTTGGAATTTATTGATTGGGGTCTAATATTTGTTTTCGATACAGAGGATATCTTTTAAAAAATGCCTCTTGCTTCGTCTCTTTCGACTATATCAGCGAGGCTTCATCAGACGTGAACTACAGCTCAACGTGGGACCCTAACCACATAACCTCCTGCCTAGAATCGAATCCAGGTCTACCACTTCTGGCGCGGGAAATGAAAAGAAAAGACCTGGAAACCCTGACTGGCTCATAGTATGATTTACAACTTTGGTGAAACTAAAATTACCGTGTAGCCACTTACAGCGTTTGCACACGTCCCCGGCAATGCCGGATCCGGTTCCGACAATGCCGGCGAAGGAGTCGGCGGCAATGTAATCAAATGGTAGCTGGCACACGCTTTCCGACCCGGCAAAAAAGCCGGTAGAACTCCCGGCTCCGGCAAATGCAGCCGGACTAGCCGCCGACATGTCGGTGCCGGCTCCGGCTCCGGTTTTGTCGGCGGCAATGTTTTATTACACCAGCCATACACTGACGTATTTTTCCGCCGTAGCCATAAAATTTCATGCGCTAGTCTTGTTAGCAGCTGTCAATACGTTAGTGTATGGGACCTGGCGTACGTTTACGTACCGAATTTTTATACGCTTGAAAAGTCTGGATGCTTTTAACTTCGAGCGTAAATACGGCGCGTAAAAACGGCTCAGATGAAAGGGTTTTCGAGCAGCAGGTGGTCTCTTGCCCTTTCCACGGCCTTCTCCCTGGTCTGGTCTTATTGTTTTCAGAAGAGAAAACCTGTTCTTGTGTTGTCCTCGCGAATCGTAGCTGAGGTTTGCTGGTAGACTCACCAGAAATCATCATTCCAATCTAGTTTCAGTCTTTCCATACAAGATACGATTTCGGCTAAACTAATATTTCCTATCGCACAAAACGAGACATTATTTCCTAATTAAAATTCATAATTAATTTTGAGTGCACAGAGAAAAAGGTACGGTATTTAAATCCAATACTTTCTAATTAGAATTCGCAAATGATGAGAGCTTCTCCGTGGCTATATGGTCAGCGTAAGCTTCTCCGGAGCAGGACATCCTGTTCGATTCTAGGGGGGAGCTCATGCGGTTCGGGTTCTACTTCTCATATAGGCTCGCTAAACTTATCGAACCTGATGCCTTTCGACTAGGAATTTAAGATTTAATTTAATATTTGGACATTAGTTTTTTTTTTTCACACAGGTAAAGGCGCATATAAAGATGAAGTCACACCTTCAGAGCTACCCATGTTGTGATACTGAAATGAAATCTTTGAGTTTAACTTCCCGCGATTATGCCCTTTAGACTAAAGGATACAATACTTAAGGCAAGAGAATGATGATGAGAGAATTGGTGGGTTGAAATGTGGGAGGAAATGAGAGTACGATGAGAAAACCCACGGACATGATGTTGCCCACACAAACTTATTTGCACGGGATTGAACCAGGGACCCCACGCACCAGAGATAAGTGCTTTAGCACTGAGCCGCTGTGGCCCTATAAAAAAGTATGACTGTCAATAGCATTTGACCAATTCTTGCCGAATTGAAAATTATCTATAAATCATATGTTGCTCCCAATATTGAGTATTGTTCTCCTATCTGGTCTATGGCCTGCTCTACTCATTTAAAAAATTAAAGTCCGTAATTAATTTCTTTTTAACCATTGTATCCTACCGAGTACCTCACCTCCGAACCACTGGCGGATCCAAGGGGTGCGAAGGGGGCGACCGCCCCCTCCCCCAAGGTCTGGTTTTTATTCCAGCATTTATCGTTGTAAAATACAAATATGGTCTTTTCCCGACAGATTCAATCTGTGTGACAAGCCTAGCAGAGTCTAATCAAAATATGTGGTATTTGAAGTGTGAATAATTATGTCCCTAGTTCCTTGAGGTGGTCACTATAAGCCCCAAAGGAGCGAGAATATGATTCATTCATTAGACGAACAGCTTTAGGAAAGACGGTGACGGCTCACTCTTTGAACTAAAAAGCTATATTTTAAAATTGTGTCCTAGAAAAAGGATATATAAATGGAATTCGGGCCCTGAAACTTCAAGTATCTTTACCTTGAATAAAGAGAAATATAGAATCTTCAGCGCTCCTTACCGAAAAGCTCTCTGAATCTGAGACTTTTCGGTTGGTTGATTTATTGATATGTATTTAGGTTGTTTGTCAAATGCGATGCTTTACAGAACGAGAACTAGAGTTTAAAGTTGGATCTTAACCACTGTAGTACGTTCGATGCTTACTCACCGGGAATCAAACCACACAACCTCATGCATCAAAGATCAAAGATACGTTCGCTAGCTACTAGATCAACAAAGAGAGCCGTGACTTTTGAGGTTCAACACGAAAACATTCGGAAGGAACCAGGGATTCATTGTGACTTTTAATGGCGTTTCTTCTTTCCTTGGGAAATAACACAAACTGTTACATAAAAGACGAAGTCCTGAATGAATAACTGATCGCACAAGCCAAACCGCTCAAGCTAGAAACTTGGAATTCGGACAGTAGATAAGATTTGTGATGTAGAGTATTACTAAGGAAGGATTTCTTGGAAATTCGAAGAAAGGAAAGGAGTGGCCATCTCTCCGAATCCCTTAAGGATGGAGACTTGAAATTTGGTATTTGGATTTCACAATTTAAATAATTTGACACCCGTTTCAACGTTTTTTCAATACTTTAGTAAAATTGGAGAAAAAGAGGTGAAAAGAAAAGGTTACGGGGATTGCAATTATTATAATAATATATCAATATCTAAGAATCTTTAAAAGTTAGAAACATGAAATTAGGTGTATGGACTTCTCACTCAAAATAATCCAATACGTATTTCAGCGTTTTTGATATTTTCCCTAGAAGGAAAGAAAAGGGATGAAAATTATTATTATTGTTATTATTATTATTATTATTATTATTATTATTATTATTATTATTATTATTATTATTATTATTATTATTATTATTATTAAATGCCCATATCTCGTGATCCCTTACAGTTAGAGACATGAAAGTAGGTAGTTTAATTTTTCATTTAAAATAATTAAACATGTATTTGAGCGTTTTTGCCACTTAACGTAGAAGGGAAGAAAAAGAGGTGCGGGTAATTCACTAAAATGCCTTTCGAGGTGTTTGGATTTCGTACGAGAGTTTTAGCTCAATCCAATTCTACATTATTGAAATGATAGCTGAATTCTATATTCTATATGATAGCCCAATTCTATATTCTAAATGAGACGAAAGGAACAACGCAATATTGTGTCACAATAGCACGCAGGGACATTTGCTATACATATCGTGCGAGGCCATATGTAGAACAAATTATCTGTGAGCGAAGCTCTACCTAGGCGAAGGTTAGTATAATATAATTTTATTGTTGTTGTAAGCATAGCTATAATTATACTATGTTTCTAAGAACTGCATTTAAGAAATTACCTAATAGAGCAAATTTCCTAGTCCTAGCCTGGTCTAATGTTTTTTTACTTTACATACTCAATTATACTACTGCAATAGTGGTGTATTCGGACAAAATACCGTATACAGAGCATCATCTGAAAGAACATTTTCAACACTAAAAAGGCTAAAGACATGGCTACGATCCCGGATGGATGCAGATCGACTTCCGGCCTGGCACTACTATATACGCACCGAGACAAACGTAGATTACGTTCGTGTCATCGACAGATTTGCCAGGAACAAGAAAGGACGTAGATTTGAGTTTGTGTTGTAACTTTCACAGAGATGGACTACAAGGTGACTAAGGCCGTGGTTTTGGCCCGTAGTTATTTTCAATTCGTGGGTATTCCCCAAAAATCATGAGTATGAATCTATAACGTTGAACTCCTTCTATGTATCTGAATCGCAAACAAAAGCAAGAAAGATGAACGAACTCGAAAAAGTTTTTGAAATTGTATTTTTTAAAATATTTAACTGAAACAAAAGTGCACAACAATCGTAAAAAATGTGTACCGGTATATAGACTATATTATATTTTTAATAAACAATACATATGATATTTGTTTGTTTAACGTCCCACGGTTGTGCCAGGACGGCTAAAGGAAACGTGGACCTACTGATTATAGTGGAATCCGAACCACTTTTTTCGTTCAACTGTAAACTCACCGGGAATCGAACCCGGGATCACTCGCACCAAAGGCAAGCAAGTTAGCCATTAGATCAAACCTTATTATATCTGAGATTAAAGAAAAACAACAAGTTTGTTTTTGTACTTTATTCTTCATTAATGATTTCGTTTAAAGGTGAGAATTTTTCAAAATTAAATTTGAATTTGATTTTTTTCAAATATCTGATATTGTCAAATAATATCGCCAGTCGGAATGTTAAAGGAAATATAGTTTGTGTGCAGTAATGAACGAAAACATCACTTTGGTTTTACATTTCAGATCTTCGTTCATTTTGTTTTTTACCATTTATCATTATAATGGCTTATATTGTGATTCTATATAGTTGTAATTCATATTTTAATTCATGTAAAATTTATACACATTTCGTGCTAGATGATCTGACAAAATTTCTGTTGAGTTTGTGTAAGAGAAAGTGTAGCATTGATATGTTTGTTATTACATTATTTGCAATCTTTTATTGAATAAAATGTGCATTTGCCTTCGTAGTGATTTATATGGTTAAGGAGTACCTGCAATATATTATATTTATATAGGATTATATCCAAAATTCATTTCTTTATATGTTACTGTTGTAGTTTAACTTCAAACCGTCGCTCTGGGTTACTGTTAGTAGTACAGTACAAGGTTTAAATGCATTGAGGACTAGTATTATGTATTAGGAAGTGTATCCATTTCATTCTCCTGTACTCGATTTGTGCCCTTAAGTATGCAGGCTAGTTCTTTTAAGGCAAAACCCATAACATTCTTATTTCCGGAGAAAGCCACGAAATTCATGTTTCGGCAATCACTACCATGGGTAATAATCACGGAACCACTAAGCATCCTTGGAGTTCAGTTTGATTTTTTTTTTCAATTTTTAATTTGCTGAATTATATCTGACATAAACATAAATGAAGGCAATATGTAAAGATTGCTCCCCTATATTTTGGCCCAGTTGGAACAATGTGTGCCATATACTATTAAACATCAGTTTATAATTAATTATTGTAGTATTTTATTATACCAAGAAATTTACATAGAAATATCATCATGTCTTTTGTTATTTGTTGACATTTTGTATTATTCTTTATTCACGTATATTTTTGTTATCTATATTTGCGCAGACCGAGTCTGTTTTTCTTTTATCTGTTGTCCCACAATTGTTATTCAAAATATAAATGATTAGAGCAAATTGTACACTTTTTCGTTAAAATGAATGCCATCCTCAATACAGTATTTTCTTTTGTGCAAGTACTGTGGAAGACAGCGCATTGATACAGTTCGGTGACTAGTGAATCATGACACCGCCATGCCTCCGAAACGAAAGTGCGTATTTAATTTAAATCTAGAGACAGAATATACTTTCATTTAAGAAAACTTACAAATTCGGGTACCAAAATGGAAACTCGGAATCAGGTTCGCACCCCTCCCTCCAGTACCGCATTCATAAGCGTCCGATTCTTTCAAAAGAAAAATTCTGATCACCATGAGGGTACGATCATCTTTCAGGAAGCAAACCGCCCCCCCCCCAAACGATCCTTCTGGATCCGCTAGTGCTCCGAACACTTCCAAAAAATAACGTTTTAAAATCTCTCAATATCAAACCTCCCCTAGTGAGAAACAAAATTTCTGACCTAATATTTTTGCAAAAAATTGTAAATGGCCACATATCATATGAACAGTTGTTAAGTCAGATCAATTTTCGCGTACCCGCTAGAACAACACGGTCTAGTGATCTCTTTTACACTCGAGCGGTGAGTTAATATTGTCCAAAGGTCCCTTCTAAACAAAATTATCAGTACCTATAATCAGTTACCAGAAACTGTGGACGTTTCTTCAAGTGGATACTTTCAGATCATCTATAAATAAGCTATTTTTGTAATGTCGCTGTTGTCTTGTACCATCTTGACCTCAAATTGTTAAAATGTTTCAGAGTAAAATGGCCTAGTGCTGTATCTGAAACTTGTTATAAATAAATAAATAAATGATGCCACGCTATTTACAAAAACAAAAAAAAAAAAAAAGAAAAAGAAAAAAGAAAGAAAGAAAGAAAAGTGAAAGATAAGGTTAGCGCATCCAGCAGCAATGTTTCTTCCAGGCATACTTGCGGGAACATGGTTGCCTCCGGCCGAACACAAATAAACCTGATCCCAATAACAAAGATAAATTACATTTCACTCTTGTGCAGGACACTCCTTCACCAACTAATTCATTTTTTTTTAATCCGACGCTTCCCTGAAAAAATTATTCGAAGAAAGCATCACCAGCATTAAAGCTATAGCTACCTACGAAGGAGTTTAAATAGTAGTAATCCTGATCTTGAACAAGATATTATCCGATATTTCCCTGATAACACGGAGCAAATAATTGGGTTTGAATATCGAAATTCGATGACGATTCTTGCCATTTTGACAATGTGCTGCTTGTTATTTTAAGTACTTTCTCAACTTTACAAGAATTTATAGCGAAATAGGTTCAGAAAGTATCTATTTTTTCACGCGATCTTGACATTACTCGTAAAAATAATAATAGTAAACCACGAGATATAATGTTTCTTTCTTCGTATATTATGCCAAACTTCAGTTTATGCAAATATTTAAATCTAATAATAATCCTATTTCACCATTAATGCTTACATAGTAAGTCAAATAGCAAATCGTTGTACAGCTTTTTTTTTTGTGTGTGTGTGTGGTTGCTTCCCAGCCTTAAAAGTTCTTGTTCAATTCGAGGTACCGGCCATGTTGAATATTTTTCAACATTGTATTATATCTCATCATGATGGGGATATGTTTACGAATACCTACCTGAAAAGTACAATAGATGTAAGCCCAAAAGAGATCATAACTAAGACCAGAATTGAAAATTACACCCATGTACAGGAAATACACTCATAAATTTATATTAACTTATTAAAGCATTTCTCAATCTCAGTGTTGGGAGTACTATCAAACCTTCCTTGATAAATGTTAACTTAAAGTATATTGCCATAAAATATTATGTAACACTCAATACTTGTCATTTAAATAATTTATTTCACGAACAACTCAATCGTTTTACTATGTTTGTAAGTAGTATATGCATCATTATTAGAAGAATTGACATAATTGACGAAATCTGCTACTTAATAGTGTATATTTTTCATAGACATTACATATTGAACATAGTAGAAACTCATCTTCAAGACTGCTTCATGTGGATGTTTCCATATTGCAGGCTATTAATTAAACATTTATTTATGAAATATGAACTATCACCTAAGGCGTTTTTCAGAAATTCGAAAAAAATTCTTCCTCAAGAGTAAACTACCCGTTGTGGATCTTTTCAGGAAAAATTAGTTACGTCATATTGTCCGGTTATTAATAAACCATTTATTTATCAATTACGAACAAAATTAACTGACTCGTGTTTGAGAAAATATCTCGAAAAAACTCACAGGCAAGAGTAAACTAACCTTTTTGTATTTTTACCACAGAAATAACTTATGCCAGATAATAAAAGTGGTAATGAAATATTGATGTACGAGCAGAATCGTTAGTCATTTTCGATAAAATCGCGTTTGTCTTTTTATTTTCATCTATCAGTGAACTTCCTTTATTTTGGGGGATAGGAAGAAAATTCGAAAACCTTCCCTTGGAAATCTGATAAAAGTATTAAGTTTAGAAACTTATCACTCGAATTTAAAGAAAATTATCCGATGTTGAGTTCGCCCTTACTACTACTCAATTGATTTGTATGTATATGTAAAAACCCTCAAGTTCGGGTGGATTTTACCCTCATGTCACATACCCGACAGCAAGAACGAAGAAAATAGTCATTAAGTATTTAAAACACTTTTTTAAATACAGTAAATTATTAAAAACTACATTTAAAGAAAACATGAAAATAAACAGTGATAAACTGGTAATAAACGAAAACCAGAGTAGAACTGAATTTAACCTGACCCTGCATGCTAACACCGGGCGGCAGTAATTTTGTCACCGGAAAATTCGTCACGGTAATTTCGTCACCGAAAATAATGTCACGATAATTTCATCACCAGTGTCTTTTAGAACATAATACAAGTCCAATGAATGAACTCGAAAAAGTTTTTGAAATTGTTTTCTTTAATCTTCAACTGAAGCAAAACTATGCAGCATAATAAAAATAGATTATTATTATTAAATAAAGAATTACATATTTTAGATATCGTATTGAGACAAAAGATAAAAGTTTCCAGTAATTCTATCACAGAAATATCCCTTAAGGGATCCGGGTTTTGGGGGCATTTTTTAAGACTTTCAGTCAAGCAGCTACTGCATCGTCACTATTTATCCTAGGATCATGGTTCATACTTCATTCTCTTCAGAATGAAGCTGGCTTTCAAATGGTACCACTTGCATGCCCATATCATATACAAGAAGAGGGAAAATTGATGTCAAAGGGAAAATTTTGGAGGGAAAATTTTTTTCACACTTTGAGCCCCTCTGGAGCGGCCCTGTGTGAATGTAGAGATCTCAAAAAAATCTGATAGATAGTACTTGGTAGACTGAAAGTGTGTACCAAATTTCAAGTTTCTATCTTGAATACTAAGGGCGGGAGAAATTTTATCAAGAATCCCCACAATGCCCCAAATTACCGCAAAATACCATGATCTCAGGTAAAAAAAAATCCTGATACATCCCTAATTACCCTAGGGTCATGTTTCGCCCATAATTCTCTTCAGAATAGAACTGCCTTTCAGACGGTACGACTCACGTCTGAATCTTCAACGTGCAAAAATAAGCCCGCCAAAAAATAATGAACATAGGCTTAATAAGAGAAAATATATTTTAAAATTATGACGTCATCACCTCCTATGTCTGAACGCAGGAAGGTGTGAAACCATACGTAAGGTCTTCTACAATGCCTCTGGACTTGAAAAAAAAAAAAAAAAAAAGGACGAAAAAGCTCAAATAGAAGAGTTATAACGCAATGTACCATGAAGTCCGCTAACACCCAACCTTTCAATAAATAAATATTTAAATGATTTTTAACAACTAGATAAAAACTAAATGGCAAGATAAACTTTGAAAAAAAAAGGTAGGTGGATGTAGCGGGGAGGATCCCCTCAACTTACAAAGCCGAGGTAACAAGGATCAAACTATTTCTAAAGAATGGGGCTGAAGAGAGTTGTATAAGTCTTGTTTTTCCTTTCTGGCCTATTTTTGAGCTGTGGATAAGGTAGTAAAAATTGGTATCCCGTGAGGGGATAATTTATTCTATTTGTTATTACTATATTCTTCGTTAATTTTGTAAGAAAGAAACAAAACGAAAGCTGCAACCATTAATAAATCATATTTTCTTTAAATTGAATTTATCATTCAGTAGCCCACTTTTTAACGACCAAAGTCAACAGTCTAAAACACTGTATAACAAAAAAATCAATCAATTACTCAACTATCGGAACACTCCTTTACTCCCTTATTCTTTGTAAACTCCAGTTCCAAACAATAGGCTTATTTCGGAAGGTAAGAGGAAACCACACATCAAGCTCGTTCAGATTGTATTAAATCATCATTGTGTCTGTTTAGAAATTTAAATGTTTGCAATCTACATCGTAAAAAATTGAATATAACTTTTTCCCTGTCCTGTGTCCTCCTTCGAAGTACGATTTATATAAATATGTAGTGATCTCAGATCACTAAGTACAATGATCTAAGATTGTACCAAAAATAGGCCAAATTGATTGAGCTACTTGGACGTAATATAGATAAATGTGAATTTTTAATCCTCTTCGGCGTGGCTCCCACTCTGTTTCTTCTATGCTTTCTTTTTATTCTTTTACTTAACAACACAATGTTTATAGCACCTGCGCTTAAAACCATGGCCTTAGATAGATCCATCTTGTTCAAGCAACTTGAGTAAACTGGAAAACGATCATGTGCTCAAACAACAGGCAAGAGGAAGAGCGAAAAATGACCGCTTCTTTTTCTTCTTCTTTTACGCGCCTATTTTTACGCTAGGTGTATGGGTCAACTTACGGACCGAAATTTACGACATCATTTTACGGACCGAAAATGCGCGCTGAAAATACGCTAGTGTATGTTGGCCTTTATGCGTAGATGCACACGCAGCCGGCAAAGACGGAGCCGGCTTGTTGATAGGTTTCTTCAATCTAGCTACAGTGAGTGAGTGGCAAGGCGTTGTGTATTCTTGTTTCTTTTCCTGTATTTGGATTTTTTGTTTACTTCAGGTTTTTTTGTTATTTTCTTTTTTCACATCATATGAATATATAATGAAGAATGAAATAATCAAAATGGCTGTGAGGTACAACAGATATAGTGGCTTGCTATTTACATAAATTCTCAGCAAGGGAAATTCGGATCTTGTTTGAATTATCCAACTACGGCAACGCGTAAAGTGAGTTTCACACATGTATGTATGTATATTAATTTGTTATTTTCTACAGCTGAAACTTACTTAAACGATTTAAACAAAGGGGTCGTTGGATTCGTTTTGATAGAGAATATGTCTTAGCATATATGAAGTCATAATTTTTAAAAAATCAACTTGGCGGAAATGAACAAAATGGAGATACGAAGAAATTATGAATCTAGGATAGTTGTCCAGTGCTTATCCTGTTAATTATGCAACCCAGTATGTACCTTATAAATATCCATCATAATCGTAGAAGTAGGCATTTTCAAGCATAACAAAGGTTGTAAATAAAATTAAAGTAAATAAAAACTACAACACAGCTACAGAAAGAAATGAAAATGCACAAACAGAACAAGAAAATTTCTATTCTTGTGGTTGCATACTGTTTTACCTTATAGATCATAATAAAAATATATACTCTGTCTTGTCTGGTATTTGTTCCATAGAACGATTGTATACTGAGTGAATACGCAGCCGCAATGTTGCCTTTGTAGAGCTTATTATTATTATTATTATTATTATTATTATTATTATTATTATTATTATTATTATTATTATTATTATTATTATTATTATTATTATTATTTTAAATAGCTTGATCTCAGCATGTTTCAATTTTGAGAAATTTAAATAAACGTTAAAATTATGGCAACAAAAGTGAAAAAAAGAGAAAGAAACCAAAAGAAGGCCATATACCTCGTGCGCACACATCCACACACACAAAGAGCAAATATACCTTTGTGTACTAAATAAAAGATATTTGGGGATTTAGACGTTAATGCTCCTACGTCACTTGATTGACGTAATACAATTAACCTTGTTCTTTGCATTGAGCTATTTCTCAGATATTGAACGACCCTTCCATTTATTCAAGTCAGTCTGTAATATTACACGGCTCTTGCAAAAAAAAAAAAAAAAAAAATCTGAACAGCGCTGAATATGATTACTAATTCGTTGTACTAAGAAATCGAACGTTTGTTTAGACATGCGAAAGTAATTAATAAAAAAATTTCGAATCATATGTACGCAGCTTTACATATAATGTATAAAACGGACTCATGTTCTCTCCTTCACGTTCAAACTCAAACTACCTTTCGGCACCGGCATTACCGGGATGTGTGTGCAAAGCAGCGCCGGCACCGACATTGCCGGATCCGGCTCCGGTTTTGCCGGCTGCGTGTGCAAAGCAGCCCCGGTTCCGGCATTGTCGGTGCCGGATCCGGCATTGCCGGGGACGTGTGCAAAGACTCTTTAGGCCGCGTTCGCTGTGGGGGGTAACGCTTTCTCGACTAGCCTAGTACTTACACGTTAACCACTAGCTAGATCAAGCGGGGGATTTGTATATGCATCTTAATGAATATTTGGCACTTTTGAGGTTTAGTTATTTTTTTTATAACTGATACCATTGTCCGACGTGGGAGAAATTTTTTTCTTGCTTTAGTTCTGTGTGACGAAATTTTTCTTCAAGGTCAGTGTTCTCACCTGCTCGGACGGCAGGGGGTCTTCTCGGAAGGCAGTAGGAAGAGTATCTTGGCGGAGACAAAAGGAAATCGTTTAACTACAATGATAAGAGTTGAGGAAACTGGAGAACACCTGTGATTTTTTCCAACCCTTCAACTTTCATTCCAAAATAGGTTCTTATGATTCCTGGACCCGTGCCACTTTGATTTTTCTTTCTCGGTAATTAAAACGTATTTTACAGTATATATAGTTGCACGTAAGAAGATACATAATATGAATTTTGTAATTTAAAATTTAAAAATACAGTATGATATTTAATTTTAATCAATACTGTGTCTTATTCTTTGTCTTGCAGTCAAGTCTTGGTCCTGCATTTCGTAGTCGTGGTGGCCTTTCATGCTATACAAGAGCCAAGAATGCTCGCCTCATCGGTACAAATGAAGACCAAGTGTGATTTTGATTATAGTCTTTCATACTATACGGAAAGCAAGAAAATACGCTCATTGCTACTTGGTGATAACCGGAACAAGGCCAAGAGCAAGATTACTATGTAATTCGTCTTGCATATCCAATCTTTATCTTGTTCTTGTATCGATGTCCTTGGGCTTGGTGAAATAAAATGAAATATTCAGTTTAAGGTCCCTCGATTGTGCCCCGAGGCTAAGGGATACGGTGACCATGAGAAATGAATGAAAAAATGAAAAAAAAAAATGAAATCTTTGAGTTTTCCGTCCCACGGTTATGCCGGTTAGGCTAAAGGAGACGGTGATGATGAGTAATGAATGAAATGGTGGAATGAAGAAAGTGGGAGGAAACAGAAGAACCCCAAGAAAACCCACTACACGGCGTTTCTCCACCACAAAGCCTACTTAGCACAAGCTGGGATCGAACCATGGACACCATGCACAAGAGATGAATTATCTACCACTGAGCCACCGCAGCCCGGCTTGGGCTTGGTTGTCGATATCCAATCTTTCTTTTGGCCTTGCTTAAACAACTTCTAGTTTTGTTCTAAATCCAGACTCCATATTGGCGTAGATATTAATAGTACAGTCGATTGGTAAAATCAATCTTCCACATTTACAAATTAAAGTACACACAAGAACAAAAATAAGCATTTACCATAAAAACACTAGCTAAAAGTGTTCAAAATAGATTTGTGGCTTCTATAAAATCAATTGAAAATTGGTATTTTTATTTAGGCAGCTAGTGAAAAACAGCAGCTTTCGAATCCAGCCGAGTTTAAGCTCAACCTAAACTCAGTTGACCAAAGTGAACTGACCCGACAACCCGACCCGAAAACCCGACCCGATTGACCCGACCCGACAACCGGACCCGATAACCCGACCCGAGCTGACCCGATTGACCCGACCCGACAACCCGACCCGAATAATCCGACCCGACAACCCGACCTGAGCTGACCCGACCCGACAATCCGACCCGAGCTGACCCGACCCGACTCGGGTTGGGTCAACCCGACCCATTTGAGAGCACTAGTCACAGGTTGGCAAAGGGTAAAATGTCTGCGCCGCTCACTAGGGAAACGGCTTAGTGAAAGATATGATGCATCTTTTTCAAATGTGTACAACGTTGCTAATAACACAAAGAATAAGAAAAGTAACAGAATTTAAGATTGCTTTAAAAAGAAAGCAAACAATATCAATAATGTAGCAAATTAGTACACTACAACTTTGTACTAAGTTATTCAAGTAATATTCAAATAATTGATAATAAATAAATATTTTACCAATTATTTGAACATTACTTGAATATCTTAGGCCGCAAACAATGTCAATAATGTAGCAAATTAATACACTACAACTTTGTACTGAGCTAATAAACTAATTAATATTCTCATGTTTCGGTCACCGACCGACCTTACGTAACGAATATTGTTCATTCTTAAGAAGAAATCTTTATTAGCCCCCCTGCCGTTCATTCTTAAGAAGAATAAGAAGCTTTATTATTAATCAACAATATAAAAGCATAGTTATTTGACAGTAGAGTGATAATTTCTTATATGCAAATTCGTCGTGGGTTCGATAGTTATGTGCTCAGGCGGAAGCCCAAGGAAATTAATGCACGAAAAAACATTTCCCCAAGTAAAAAGGGTCTAAATTCTTTACTTAGTTCAACACAACGACGCACAAACTTAACGGGATGCTCTACCTTTTCTCGGCACAAAAATTTTTATATTGGACCTTATGGGGAGAACATGGCTACCGAATTTCCTCAGTTTCTAAGGAACTAGGTATCTCTAATGGGAAAGAAAAAATTTGCAGCATTCTACAGAAGTTGATTAACGGGTTGAAATACTTAAATTGTATATTTATCTGCTAGTTTAGCAGAAATAAATTATTAAAAAATAAATAAATAAGTTTCTTTTAATACAAATTATAATATGTCTAACTTTGGAACCAATTATGGTAGAAAGATCAACTTTTTTTTGTTTTATTCCTTGAGAAGAAACGACTCTAATAGTTTTAATCACAACCATATCTGATACGCCAATTAAAAAATAGTATTTTAATATAAGTATTAAAGTCCACCTGTCAAGAAGTTTGACGAGGGTAAGGCATCCGCGCCCACCCTTTTCTTCTGTTTTCGTCCCGAGAGATATGAAGGGACCGTTTTCACAGCAGGTGTCAATGCGAATGTAAACATTCTGTCCTCACGTTCAATAGCCCAAGTTCGGCCACTTTCTCTCTCTCTTTTTTTTTTCTCTCTCTCTCTTCCGAGGAGGTGTTTCTACCCTGTAAGAAAATTATAGATATGTAGAGAAAATGGTGATCAATTATTTCTGATAGACAGATGATAGACAAGTATTCTAAAATGCCTTCGAATTCCAAAAATGTATCGACCATAACTTTACCATCTGGTTATTTTCAGGAAGCAAAAGTTTTATTATTATTATTATTATTATTATTATTATTATTATTATTATTATTATTATTATTATTATTATTATTATTATTATTATTATTTGGAGTTAGAGTGCAAAGCCACGAAGATACAAATGGCTCCATTGGCTAAACATACACATAGCTGCCCCCATTCAGAACATCCCTTTGTGCGTTAGAAAACATGCTATAACAATGCGCCCCTCGCAAAAATCTAATTCCACTCTTATTGACCTCAGTAGCGCTTACTAATAGCGTAAATGCTATAAATCAGGCATTTGCAAGTAGGAACAGGGATTGGCCGAATCACAGAAATCTTACTGTCGTCACGGGCTGTAAAAGGTAATATATGACATTTTCACAAGAAATAATTATCGGATAATTTAATAACGGACAATTTCGCGGGCTGTATAAAAGAACTCGGCGTGTCAGATCCGGCCCGCGAACCGACGTTTGGATATGCCTCATCACAGTAAACACTTGCAATAACCTATTGTTTACAAAATATTACTCGTATTCTAATGTAAATATTGTAAATCAGTGCATGGATGTCATTAGTGAATAGTCTCAGTAGCTTAATCTGCATACAGAAACTGCAAATCAATGTTTCATATGCCTACAGGGGAACCTTCCATTGTAAAAAATAAAAAGGTAAGGCATCATGGATAGTGCCCCTCGTGTGATGAGGAAATCTATCCAGTGTTTTCTGCATATATATATATATATATATATATATATATATATATATATATATATATATATATATATATATATATATATAGGTTTGTATGTATGTATGTATGTGTGTGTTGTGGATGAATAGTTACGCTCATCCCTTATAATCAAGGAGTCCCTTGTTTGATTCCCGATGAAGACACAAGTGGTTCGGATCCTACGTTAAGCTGTAGGTCCCACCCATAGGACGTCATCATTCTGAAAGTATGTTCTTTTCTGCATTTCCTGCTTCTTGTTTCAACTCTTTAGGATAAATCGAGACTAACTTACAGTGCGTAGTCTTAGCGGGGTAAGCGCGGAAAACGAAAAAGACAAAGAAAACAGGGCTTTGCTCCCTTGTCCCCATATAACAATGCACAGTATGGACACCGTTCCAAATGGGTCTTATAGGAGCTATCATGGCAACATTTTTGTATAAGACAATTGGTGTGTGTCATCTGCATGGTTGTCTGGGGACAAAAAAGGGCAAACATGTTTTTCAATAAATAAATAAATAAAAGAAAACGTGCATTTTTCAATTCCCATATCCTCGTCCTAAGAAGGCGCTTAGCGCAACGAGCCTAAACTTTAAATGCTTTGAAAGTTTGTTCTTTTTTGCGTATCCTGCTTCTTGTTTCAACTCCCTAGGACAGTGATGATTTCAGGGGTGATTCTGGGGGGGAATTCTCCCAAGAGCTACGAAATTCACCCTCGGGTGCTTGAGATCTTCGCAGAAATTTCTGTGGAGCACACAATTTTAAGTCGCTTTCCCCCCTGTGCGTGGTGCCTCTGGAGGAAATGATCTGAAATTAACACTGCTATAGGATAATTGAAGATTGGCTTACAGTGCTTAGTCTTAGCGAAGTAAGCACGAGAAACCAGAAATATCACAAAAAGCAGGGCCTTTGCTCCGTTGTTCCCCCGTGAAAATGCACGGTTTATACACAATACAGGTTGGATCTAACAGGACTATTTAGAGAACGTCTTATAGAGCATTTGGTGTGCAGTGTTGTCTGCGGACAAGGAGGCAAAACCGTGTTTTTCATTAAAAAATTGAGTATTTTAAATTTCCCTCGCCCCCTCAGGAGACGCTTCTTCAATGAGACCGTATCCTGCCTCTTTCTCCCATTCTCTAGGCTCTAGGCCAATTAGGACTGACAGGCATTTGAATAAGTCCATTACTTGGTTGCCTAGTAATTAGCCATCATATTGGCTGCCATATTGGATTTAGACAAATGTTCTCTCATGTCACCATGTAAAATATGTCTTGTCGTGATGAAAGCTACCAGAAAAAGTAGGTTTCGTTTAGTCCTAAGGAAGTACGCTACATCCTAGAGTAATGCGTGCATATACGCATTTGTAACTTTGTACAGTTAATCGTTAGACAACAGTGTTGCCAGGTTGTAAAGTTTCTAAGTGGCAATAAACAATGCCATATTTAAATTCATCGGACTCAGAAACCTATAGTTTGACACCAAAATTATCTTTCTAAGTGCCTTGGTTCACGATCTCTCTCTTTGTATATATATATATATATATATATATATATATATATATATATATATATATATATATATATATATATATATATATATATATAGAGAGAGAGAGAGAGAGAGAGAGAGAGAGAGATTTACGTAGGGTGGCGGCCATATTGGAAAATGACGGCTACCAGGACAAAACCTCAAATTTGAAATATTCCCAAGACATTATTTTAAAAAGAACTTAGGGGACATTTTTTTACGGACACCTATATCTGGGGGCCAGGACCTATATATGGGGGCCAGAGAGTGCCCCTCGGAATCCTTTGGGGGCACCCCTCTGCCCCCCTTCTCTTCTCCACTACTGTATGCTATAATATTTGTCCGGAAGGGAAAAAAATCCCAAAATAACAGCATTTTCTGATATATAGTTCTTCCCGCGCACTCTAGAATGCATCTTGATGAACTTCCAGAGGTAACGGGGAAAAGAGGATACTTCACACCAAGGTCCGTCGACCCTACTGCTCCAGGGTCGACGGACCTTGCTTCACACCGCATCGTCCAGTCTCTTAGTATGGAACCATTGAGGGAGACAAACTCTATAAAGCTAACAGAATTTGGCAGCTGACAGGTAATCTCAGAAACTGGTCGAGAACCTGTTTCATTCAGACATCCACCCCCTTCCCCCTCCATTTCACCAACCCCCGCACTTTCCGCGGCCAAGCTTAGAGTGGGGCGTGACTTACCCTCGTCAAACTTTGACAGGTGGACTTTAATACTTATATTAAAATACTATTTTTTAATTGGCGTATTAGATATGGTTGTGATTAAAACTATTAGAGTCGTTTCTTCTCAAGGAATAAAACAAAAAAAGTTGATCTTTCTACCATAATTGGTTCCAAAGTTAGACATATTATAATTTGTATAAAAAGAAACTTATTTATTTATTTATTAATAATTTATTTCTGCTAAACTAGCAGACAAATATACAATTTAAGTATTTCAACCCGTTAATAAACTTCTGTAGAATGCTGCAAAATTTTTCTTTCCCATTAGAGATACCTAGTTCCTTAGAAACTGAGGAAATTCGGTAGCCATGTTCTCCCCATAAGGTCCAATATAAAAATTTTTGTGCCGAGAAAAGGTAGATCATCCCGTTAAGATCGTAATCATGCTCATGAGCATTCTGAGAATTCACCAGTCGAGCTACTTTACACATTAGTAGTATTATTTCACCATAATATTTTTACACTTACTGTTGTTTTCTTTAGCCCATGGAGCATATTCATAAATTGTTTATTCTCTAGTTCTCGTACTAAGCGGTCCACATTTTGTTTTAGTAACTATTGCTTGAAATATGATGATTATTGATGCCATCTAATGAACAAGGTTAGTAATAAACACAGGTGGAAGGTACACAAACGTTACAAAGCAGTTTCTACTACCATGCAAGCCTCAGAATAGAAGCAAAAAAAAAATAAAAACCAGAGGTGCACATATGTGCACCTACGGACTGAAGAGGTTAAACAGTTCATGTGAACATTTACAGATTGACTGAGGTGTTTTGAACAAATAAGTTAACATTTAAACCAATAAATAAGCAGATATGATCTCACAGTAATGATAACAAACTAGTTACATTGGCTTATTACTGAATAAAATGAAATTTATACTTTTATGTTCCACAAATATCACCTCTAGGCAAAGGCAGACGGATAAAGAAACGTCAGAAACGCGAGAAAACCCTCGGACATGATGTTGTCCACCACAAAATCATATGGCCTGGGTTCGAACTAGGGACCCCTCACACTAGAGGTGAGCGCTCCCCACTATTGATCACTGTGTTCTTTGATAATGATGTTTGTGATATGTTGTGACGAGTACTGAACGCAATATTCTGTTCCACTGAGTGAAACAATATAAGGGAAATCAATCTATCGGATGAAACTTAACAGAAGTCTGAACTCTTGAAACGTTTGTTTTATGATTTTTTATTTATTTATATTTTTTTACATGTGGACCTCGGAACACAAAACGCAATATTTTCACGATATAATCTTTTACAAATGTACCACCATATACCCAATATTAATTATCTTAGAGCTGAGGACAGGCCCGTAGCCAGCCCAAAAATGTAAGGGAAGGGGGGCGAATCCAACCATATTATAGTTTATTTGCAAGCCTACCGTGAAAATTTTATGGGGACGGTAAAATTTAGGGGGGGCTTGCTGGAGGGGAGAAAGAACATAAATTTATGTTTGTATACTTAGAACAATATTTCGTGTGAGGTTATTGAAAAGTAAAAACTGAGTTTCAAAGTAACAACAGATATGTAGTACATAATGAATTTCTGTCAATATTCCTTTTGTTCAGGCTCGAAAATTCATGGCGTCCGCAGGGGGGTCGAACGGGACGACCGCCCCCTCCCCCTGGAATCCAGTGAGTACAGGCTAATATCTATAAAATAAGAAGTGATTGTTTCAAACAAAAATGTATGTATTTTTTAAAGAAAGAAGGATGTCTATAAAACTGCAGTTTCATATTGTTTAAATACATAAAAATTTTATCTACGCATTTCCACTTGTGTGCTAGTTATATATATATATATATATATATATATATATATATATATATATATATATATATATATATATATATATATATATATATATATGTGTGTGTGTGTGTGTGTGTGTGTGTGTCGACCTGATGCACGTATGTAAAATGCTCGCTATGACAATATCTTGAAATTGTTTCCTTGGCACTCTAGAACAAATTACTTTGTCCTGCTAGACCTCTTGGTGGGTCTTCCAAGTCAAATGTCAGGAAAACAAGGTAGCATTACTCCGTGTTCCCAAGTGACCAAAACTTCTTCGAAGAAAGAGGAGGAAATATACTCATCGTTAAAAAATATGTATTGCTCTCTCTCTCTCTCCCTCTCTCTCTCTCTCTCTCTCTCTCTCTCTCTCTCTCTCTCTCAATCTCTGCGTTGCTTATATCAAATCTTTACAAACACGTGACTTGGGTTGGGTCAAGTGCACAATTGAAAATAAATATTTGAATTCAGCGGGCGGTTTCCTCTATAAATCGAACAAAGGCGTTGTTTGTGTCTTCCCAGGAGAGCAAGGACAAGCACGCAAAACGGAACATCTTTAAAACTAAAGGGAGACATGAGTTCGCTGGTTTGGGGCTGGCTCGCTCTTTCCCTCTTTGTTGAAACAAGGAAAAAGAGGTATTTATCCTTCATTTCTCCTCCCCTAAACCCGTATTCAAAAGCAAGACCCATAAAGGTATGACCTGCTACTTGTCACCAATAATGACTAGTCACTAATCCATATTTCAAGGTTGGGTAAATGATCTGCCTACCAAGCTTCCTTTGCATGGAATGTTATTTTCGGCTGATAAAGAAGAGATGCTAATAAAATACACCATGTGTTGCCAGTTAGGCGTTATAAATTTCTATTTGTGGTAGCTAGTCAATGTTTCAAGTAAAAGAGGTCAAGTTAGTTCAGGTGAGTTCTTAACTGTGTCGAAACCGCTTGTTGATATTTGTTTCCAATTTATTTTAATTTGTGCGTGTAATAGTAGCCTTTTTTTTCTGCTCCGACAATGGACAGGAAAAGAAGAAAACAAACAAAGATTGATATATTCATAAAAGAAACTACCTTTTCTAAAGAAACTTCTTCTCGAGTAAGCGTTGGTGCAAAAGTGGAGTTAAGTGATAGTGGAAAAGTGGAGTTATCAAATGACAGCGAAGTTAGTGTATTTTAGTCCAAATGTCCCAAATTTGATTCCACATTTTCTGACAGTGTTTTAAGTGACATGATCAGCTATGATCCCAAAGATATTGGAAATTATATTGATTTAAATTCCCAGGCATGTTTGTCCGACACTGACATTTATGATCTCCTAGTATCTCCATGGCAGCCTAGCCAAACGTATAATTTTAAACAAGATGCTGTGACTGGAAAGCATCCTTTTTATACAAATGTTTTAGTCAGTTTCCTTGGCTTTCATACTCTAGAAAGCTATAGGAAGGGCTATGTAGGCATTGTGTTTTATTTCGGCCACCTATAAAAAGGGATTTCACGGGTCTTTTATTGTAACTCCATTCCAAAAGTGCAGAGACTTTTTTGCCTGTCCTCGTTGACACGAAAAATCTGAACGGCACATCGCATCCACAGAACGTGTTCAAGCTGTTTCAAACATTGTGACTAACAAAACTTTATATGTTGAACAGAAAGTAAACGAAGCAGCTCAGAAACAAGTTGAGGAGAACAGGAAAAAGCTATCACCTATTATTGAGTCAATTGTATTTTGTGCAACACATGACTTTGAGAAGGAAGGATTTCAATTTCGGTAATTTGTATGATGTTCTCCAATTTAGGATGGATTCTGACGATGGTTTATTAAACCAGCACTTTCAGACTGCCGCTGGAAACGCCAAGTATGTGTCAGTACGTATTCAGAATGAGCTTATATCAATTGCCGGTAATGTTTTATTCCGAAATTATATAAAACCTAAGATTATGTCTTCCAAGTACTACAGCGTGCTGGAACACGAGACAGCCAATTTTGCGGGTTAAAGCGAATAAATCACTTTAGCCCTAATTCGTTTGTATATATTTAAATCACCAGGTTATTATAATAAACATAACTTCAGATCAATAAGTCATAACATTATACGTACCAACTAACGTCGATTTATTCTTCAATTTATGCATACATTACAGATCAACAACAACCATATCTTTGTGTATATGTATCCTGTAAATAATAATGTTTACCATGACAACATGTCAATAATAACGTTTTCTCTTTTAACTATATATATATATGTTTGATTATTGCGCCTCTGATCATGTATTGACAAAATAGGTACAGATTGACAGTACCATTATAATAAGAATATATCGTTGTATAAAATGTCGCCCAGAACGGGAATTCCGTAACAGTATTACAGTGAAGGAAAGAACCCTGGATGAAATATTTTCAAACTTTCACTTTTTGAATAGCCCTCGTATTAATTATTATTACATCAACCCTCGTATTAATTATTATTACATCAACCCTCATATTAATTATTGTTACATCAATATAAGTATTTTTCTTCTCTTTTCCTTCTCCATATATATATATATATATATATATATATATATATATATATATATATATATTCATTCATAACAACATTTTATTTTATTACTAATCACATTAGAAAAACGTCGATTCATTAAAAATATTGTTTATGGGTCTATTCAAAATTATAACTAACTGATGACTTGCGCAGAGTTACTAGTTAATCGTTCCTTTTTACATCGAGCGATAACATCCATATACAAATGATATTATTTACAATTAAGATCGTCATCATATCACACGTCAACAAGATCAGAAGGCAACAATAAAATCAATGTCATGGATTTCAATTTAACACAATCAGATCTCTTTTGAACACGTAAGATAAAATGAAAATGAACACAGCACTACAAGTTATCACAAAGACAGAATAAACCAACAACATAAAATATTTCAATCAACAAGTATATCATAATCATATCACAACATATTGCACATTTATAAATTTCAAATGAAGTATTCATAACACAACTCGTAACACCTAAAAAAAATAGATTAAGGATTGTTATCCTAGTTTAGTTTAGTTAACACATCAAGGTTGACTAAAGTTTCAACTAGCTTTAGCCATTTCCAACTTTAATCTGATACTTATTTTCCTTTTCTTGTTCTACCTTTTCATTACGTCGCTGAAACTTCTGATGAAGCCCAACTCTAGATGAATCTACAATAACAATTATCTTCTTTCCAGCTACTTTCTCCACTACGGTGGGCAAAATATCTTCAGCTCGTCCAACAAAATACTCGCTGTTTGTGATGGCATTCTTTACAGCATTGGCTCTTGCATCTTCAACTGCCTGGCTCGACATTTCTATGCCAAGAATTTGAGCACATTTCTTAGCAAGAAAAAATCCAATTCCTCCAGTGGTACAACATACATCTATCAAGGAAGTTTCTTCGTCAACTTCAATCATTCCCGCAATGGAAGCATAAAGCTGCTCGGCTCCCGAAGTATTCACTTGAAAATAAGAATCTGGAGATAATCGGAAACTCATGTCACAGATGGTTTCTTTCACATATTCTAACAGCTGCAGTGGTGGAGGTTTCTCACCTTCTTCCTTTTCAGTGAAGATCTGAAAATAGAGCGATGTTACATTCAAGCTGTTTCCTTCTCTGTTTTGGAAATAATAATCTTTCAAATCATCCTTAATTTTTCCTATAGGCAAACGCCTCAGAAAATCTGCAAGTCCTTCATTCTTCTCTTTTCTTTCTTCTGTCCAACCTGCTAAATCCAGATTTCTTCTCAGCAACAAATCCGTCAGTCGCGTGAGTGATTTTATTTCTTCAGTCTTCTTCTTCAACTGTTCTCCATAAGTAACATCCCACAAAGGTATTGTAGCCTGTTTTATTCTATCTTCTACAAGTAACTCAACTTTCGCCTTTTTAGAATCCTTATCATCAGACTTTTCCAATTTTCGCTTACGTTGATCAGTTCCGGCAACTTCGGCTAAAAGAACTCGCTTCTTCCAACTGTATCCATTCAAGGTCTTTACTGCCTTCTGTTGGTCTTCTTCAGTTTTGAAAATCAAATAAATCCAAGAACTCGCTCTTTTCGGTGACCTAATAGTATGGCTTCCCAACTTCAAATCGTCTGTCAACAATTTCTTCAATTCCCCTAACCTGTATAATCTCGGCAGACCTTTCACTTCAATTTTGAATACGCCTGTATTCACTTCAATTTTGAATACGCCTGTAGTAGTGGTGGTGGTGGTCTCCTTGGCCGGAGATGACGGTTCTTCTTTAATTGCAGCATCTTCCGCATCCCAATTCACCACAGGTTCAGTTGTTTCGTTTACATCTTGTTCTTCAATATTTTGATTTCTTACATCGACCTTCTTCTGACCTCCTTCCGGTTCTACTTTCATATTCACACCAGTACCATTCACTTTTTCAATCAATACTTGCAAGTCCTCTTTCAAATTACGCTGTAGCCTATCGAAATTGTCATGGATACCCTGAACTCTATCTGCAAGAGATTTGTGTTGGGTCAATATTTGCTCGAACTTTTCATCATTCGATTTCTTCATATGCTCCAACATCTCATCATTCGATTTTTTTATATGCTCCATCGATTTTTGCATCTGTTCCATCTTTTCATCGTTCGATTTTTGTATTTGTTGATTCGCTTTTTGCATTTGTTCCAGCTTATCAGTTAGCAGTTGGCTAATCCTGCTAACAAGATTAACCTGGCCATATTCAGGTGTGTTTCTACTAGAGTACTCGGTACATCCATTACGTCAGGATTCTGCATATCTCTAATCCTTTGTATTTTCTTAAAACGGTGAAATTCATAAAAAGGATATATGTTTGCAAATATACCTCGTCCTTACTTGTTTTCAGAACTTTGAGGTAAGGTCCCGGTTTTACGGCACCAGATAAAGCGAATAAATCACTTTAGCCCTAATTCGTTTGTATATATTTAAATCACCAGGTTATTATAATAAACATAACTTCAGATCAATAAGTCATAACATTATACGTACCAACTAACGTCGATTTATTCTTCAATTTATGCATACATTACAGATCAACAACAACCCTATCTTTGTGTATATGTATCCTGTAAATAATAATGTTTACCATAACAACATGTCAATAATAACGTTTTCTCTTTTAACTATATATATATGTTTGATTATTGCGCCTCTGATCATGTATTGACAAAATAGGTACAGATTGACAATACCATTATAATAAGAATATATCGTTGTAGGGTATAGAACAATTATCGATAGAAATTCGATTTTATGACCCCAGTGAAAATAAGGTACGCGAAGACTTCATCGGATTCATTCCATTAGATGAGTTCAATGCCCAACACATTGTTAAGACAATTCTAAAGGTTTTAGAGGAGATCAGTTTATCTGAATATGAACTTGTTGCACAAGGCTTTGATGGCTGTTCTGCCATGGCAGGGTGTAGTGATAGAGTGTAAAGTATTATTAGGAAAAAATGTCCAAAGGCATCTTTTTACTACTGCGCTTCAGATAAGCTAAATCTTGTTAACAAATTGTGTTCCGTTTCCGACATACGCAACACCATCGACACAGTTAAAGAAATCATTACTTTCTTTCGTAAAAGCCCTTTGAGAAGGAAACTTATTCCTAGCATCCCACTCATTTCATGTATTAGATGGAATAGCATAAGAATATTTTCTGAACACTTCGTTCAAATAATGCGTGCATTAGAAGACTTATCTATAAATTCTCCTGTTTCATATATAAGAATCAATGCTTATCGTCTTTTCTGTATAGGATCTACAGGTAGTTTCATAGTTTCTTTGGTAACTATCAGTAATTATTCTTCCTATCTTGAGTCAGTGGCGCAAATTTTACAAGGAATCCAATTGAGCTTAATGCCGGCAAAGTCTCATATCAATGAGTTGATTGGTATATTTAGAAATCACAGAGTAAACGCAGAAGAAACTTTTCAAGCGATTTTCTAAAAGTGCAATAGTGTAGCGAAAGAACTTGATATTCACTTAACAGTACCAAGAACTTCGTCTCGACAAGTTCATTGTGCTAATCCCTCTTCTACTTGCACAGAAGAATATTATCGCAGAGCAATTTTTATCCCATACATCGATTCTATTTTACAAACACTAAATAACAGATATTCTGAGAATAAAAGTCCAGGTTTCTTTCTGCCTGCATTAAATTCATCCGAGGTGAGAAATCTTTCTAAGTCTCAGTTCTTGCAGAAGATGGAAGTAAGCCGAACGTACAAGATAGAAAATTTCATATCTCAGGCAGAATGCTGGTTTGATTTGTGGAGGCATAGAAATCTGGATTCTGCCAATTTAGAAAAACTCACTCTTTTTAAATTGATGGACCAATCTACATTTTACCCAGCAATAAAAGAGGCAACTCAGATTACTATTACACATCCAGTTACAACTTGTACCGTTGAAAGAAGTTTTAGTACATTAAGGCGTGTTAAAACTTGGTTAAGATCTACCATGTCTGAAGAACGATTAACAGGATTATGCATGATGAGTTTCCATCGAGAAACTGTACAAAAGAACAAAACAGAATTTATATCTGCTGTGTTAAATGCCTTCGGAATAGAGACAAGACGTCTACAATTTTTGTTCAAAAAGTAACGTGTATAAAGTATTGATTGGTTATCATTCGTGCGTTATGTGAATCTTGTTTTAATATTTATTAGAGTAATTGAGATGAAGCAAATCGAGCGTTTTTTTAATTAACTACGTGACTTTGAAAAGAGTCATTATAAAACAAACTTCCCAGATATGCAAAATTTCTGCAGTAGTAACTGTGATTCGTGTAATGAATAATAAAGGATAGAAATTCGTACTTCAAATCAAACTTAGTATCAATTTAGTTGTTTGAGTGAAATCTGAAATGGTTTGTTTCCAGAAGTATGAGGGCGTTGGCAGACTGATAGTGATCACTATTGTGATAATCCTGAATGTGGTCTCTCCTGCTATTGGTAAGTAATATACATGATTTTCTGTTACATTTTCTATTCAGCGTTGATAAAAGTTCATGTTGCTCTTATATGAATAATGCGTATTTCCATGTGAATCGAAGTGCATATGTCATATTGTCTTGTTAAATAACGAGAGAAAGAAAGAAATATTTTGAAAGAGGACTCTGAGAAAGGTTGTTCTACAAAAATTTTGAAGTAGTCTGTACAATCTTGGTGTACAATGTATATATTAGATTAATTTTATGTAATCCATTTTGTCATCTAATTTCATTTCGTATTTATTGTCTTTCGTAGTTTTACGATAATAACAGTATCATCAAAATAAATAATATTTTCATGTTTTGTAGTAATAGAAAACTGAAAATGCTACTAAAAGAAAGCAGGGGTGTCATTTTAGATCATTTCAGATTTGGCTTGGGGGAAGGGGAAGGCCCACACCGACATAAGATTTTTACGGGTTTTACTAGTATATTAGTAGACAGTTGAGTAAAGTATATTGTTTCTCAAACTCAGGGAGGGGAAATTGCCATCTGCCCCCTAAACGACGCCCCTGAAAGGAGGCCATGACTTGTTTTTCAACAATTTAAAAATCCACGAAATTAACAGTAAATATCAAATATAGAACCATTAACAGAATTAACTCTGTAACTCCTTTTCTCCATTCATTTTTCTTCCTTTATTTTAAGGATTACATCATCACTGAATTTCTCCACTGGAGATTATCTTTTATTTAGCAGCATCCAACTGGACCTCAGCCTTATAAATGAAACATTTTAAAAAGTATAAACGACGAAGGCGAGAATCGAACACGGATTATCGCATTACGAAACTACAACGCCGACCACGCATTCAAAGCGTTACTTCTTCCGGCTCGCCTAAATAAAGAGCATTTTCTCTTCGCTCAAAACAGTAGCTTGTTAATAGATTGATTGGAAAAACAAAAGAATATGTAATTAAGGAATCGGAGGGCATTATATCACTGTATTCAGTAAATTATCAACATTAAATATTTTTTTGAAAAACAAAATACAAAAATCCTTTATTTTGAATCAAATACGGCGCGTGTATAATACTCGTAAACAAACTAAAGATGAATCAATTGCTGCATAGTAATCGTGGTTCAGTGGACAAGTCGCCCCACCAGGAATTTGAAGGTAGTCGAACCAAATCGGATCCACGAAAGACCAGTACTTCTTTTTTACTTTAGAATTTTGGGTGGCAATAGATCGGTGATGTCACACGTTTTATTATCTTCAATATTTGAATACTCGGAGGTTTAAATACTTGAACTATCAAATCTTTAGGAATAATAATAGTAATAATAATAAACTAATAATAATTATTCTTATCTCATAGAAGATTAAAAGTTAGGAGCTTATTATCGCTCAGTGCATAACATTACAACCAGTAATGTAACATTTGGCAAAAATATTTCGGTTTTGTTTAGTGGTGTTCACAAGAAGAGGAATTTCTCATCTCGTTTCTAAAACAAAACAAAGAAAATTGAAACGAGAATTAACATTTTACATTCGAGACGGGACAATGCTAACTCAAATTATCGTCTCGCTTTGGAGATGGAAATCGAGACGAGACGGAAAGTATCGTAAACATTTCTCGTTTTATCTCGATTCTCGAAATAGTGTATGTCCATTCTTTAACTAACAATTGCTCGGTAGACTGAATCTTATACGCTATTTTGTTACTTTGTATTTCGGAGCTCATTGAATTTATTATAGTCTGTGTAGGTATTTTTGTAGCAAAGCTATTATAATTACTTCTGCGAATCCTAAAAGTTAGTTTATTATATGCCTTACTGTTCAGTGATACTCACTTATTTTTATTACTCTAATTTTCCTTAAAACGTACAGTAGAATACTTTCAACATGAACCTTCAGTGGAACGCTTTCGTTTAAAATTTTGGTAGTTGCAGAGGTGTGTCCTGGAGGTCCAGACACCCTCCCGAAATCGAAAATTATCTGTAAGTTTTGCCTAATGTTATGGCAGCTATAACATTTTCTTCTACTTCTTCTTCTTCTTCTTCTTCTTCTTATTATTATTATTATTATTATTATTATTATTACTGAAAATTTAAGACCTCAATATTACGTCCTATTGCAATGTAAATAAAATACTGAAGTTGATAGGAAAAGAAAAAGAAAGGTTAAGAGATAATTCGAGGAATTAGTGTCCGAAAGGGAAAACGAGAGGAGAGAAAGAAGATGTCGTCTCCTGGACAAAATTAACATCGAAACTTCGGATATCTAAACAGAAACTAAGTAGGTTTTGTCTTCATCACGATACATAGTAACACGCTTTCTTTGGATAAAAGACTTTAGATTATGTGTGCGCTATATTGATATTTTTTAACAAAATATACATACCAATATAAAAAAGAATAGTTCCTATTTACAAATTTTGATTGAAGAGATATATGAAACGTGTTGGAAATGGCGAACGAAAATATTATTATTTCTAGCAGTAGGAGGAATAGTGGAAGACGTTCGGAATAATTGCTCGGAAACAATATCATTTGAGACACATTTATATCTCATACTAAGCATGACTCTTAGGTGTTGTATTTATGAATTGCTTGCCAAAGACGTTACGTTGTCACACAGTACGTATCAAGGTTCTAGACAGACATGTGACGTCATATTGTTAGTATTTTTCCTGTGAAGAAAGCCGTCTCCACTCTAACTTGGAAGAGCGAAAGAAATTTAGTATTTTTCATTTTATTACACATTAGCAATATGAATATTGTAGCTTGTTTTCCCGGGACCCCTGAATTACAAAACGAATGCTCACGCCACTACGTTAATACAGCTCTGTTAATACGGCTCAGCATTGATCTGAATACTCCTCTACCGGACAGTATTTTTGTTAACTTGAAAGTGAATTCTTTTTTAAGGTATGTGATTTTCTTAAGTGTACAATTAGTGAAGTTAGCGACTCGAACTTGGCTTTATTTTAGTGCATGCCTCATACTAGAACAGGAAAGAACCCTTTTCCGGAGGACGGTGCAAATATGGATCAGAGTTCGCGCCCTTTTTTCAATATACCACATCTCACTAAGTATTCGAGACACGTTACGGAGGTCCCCGATAGATTTTTTATTCTTTTCGACTCTCTTGCATTATTGCATTCTTGGAATGCTGAGAAAAAGAAAGAACTATTACCAATGTATTTACAAGATATGGCGCTCGATTTAGTGCTACAATTAAAGGCCCAGAACCAATTAGATGCGCTTAATTACGAGCAATTAAAGGATTAATTAGTTGACTTGAGTAGACCAAAATTACCGGCATATCGGGCGGAATTTGAAATTTTTCAAGTCCAACAGGGCGAAAACGAGCCAATAGATGCGTATTTTCTTAGGAAACTGAGAGTTATTCGGCAAGTTTTGCTTCAAGCCACAGAAGAACAGAAAATAATATTATTTATCATTAGGGCTAAAGAAAAACTTTTTACAAAAGATTGCGTTAGAAACATTTACAACTGTTCAGGCCTTACAAACACATTTACATTATCTGGAGAAAGCAAATGACCTAATGAAGAAGCGTGATTACATGGAACTACAACAGATCTTATATTCACTCTGTGATTATAATTCACCGGTCAGCAATTTAAACTCATCAGCAATTGCTGGCGCTTCCTTCCATGCGCATCAACAACAACTGACTTATCCATTATGAAACCCAACACCTAACTGGAATCACTACTAACATCCGACCATAGTCTTTCCTACACCTTCAGCACCACAGCTACAGGGTGTGTCACAAAATCAGTTACCTCCAAATCCCCCTCCCAAGCTACCAATCCAAATTCCCTCCCGAACTCCAGTGCCTAGCACGTCTAGTACTTCTAGTGCAAATAATTCATTAAACTTCACTAAATTAGCAAATCAAATGGCTGAACTATCTCTTCTGGTAGCTCAAAATCCTATAAAGAATTCACAATTTAGGAGAGGTGGCCGTAACAATTACAGATCGAAAAATACAAATAACGGTAATCAAAATCAGCAGAAAAATAATTATAAAAATAATAATAGTAATCCTAGACCGGAAACAATTACAGTATGCGGCACATGCTATAAAAAAGGTCATTATTCCAGTATATGTTATAACAACAACCAACAGGGAAACGCATAGAGAGTCCACAGGACAAACCCTCTCAAGAACATGTTCTGAGGGCCGAAAGTCAGGAACTTAATGAACAACAAAAACTTGCATCACCTTAAACGGTGGCTCCGTTATCAGAGAGAAGGAAGAACATTAAAATACTAAATCAGGAACATAAATGATTAATTAATGTAACAATTAACAAAGAAAAGTATTCTGTTATCATTGATACAGGCAGCTCATTGAGTTTATGGACTAAAAATTGGCTTCTTCCAAATAGATTCCTTTTAGCACTAATCTACGAGGAATTTAGAATTCCGTCGTAAATTTACGTTATATAGCTTTGATTAAAGTTCAGGATTGGCTCAGCAATTTTTTCGTTATTTTCGTATTCTAGAGCATGGAGATTTTTTGCCCTTATTTGGTGAGGATATTCTAAATTGTTTACAGACCAGAATTGACTTACAATATAACATGTTATCGGTATATAGGAAACCACGGCCTCCGCTGTATCCAATTGAAGTTGACACTCAAGAAAAATTATCTGCTAGCGCTATGCATACAATAAAGTAGCATAAATCGGCTGACGTATTTACTACTCGAAAGGTTACTATACTAGCCAGGTCACATTTCTTTTTACCAATTTATGTCAAGAATCGGCAAGCAGATAGCGAATATTTTCTTTATTTCTCCATTAGAAAACTTATTGGACAAGTACAGACTACAAACGTTGCCTATCAAAGTACTTAAGAATAATTTCACGCTATTAATACCAAATCCGACTAATAGACCGGTATTGGGTAACCTTAGAAAAAATACACCCATTGCATATGTTGAAAAAATATTCAAGAAGTAGATATATAGGATGATTACCAAACTGACGAAAAAAATGATGAAACATTCTATAGAACTGAACAAGAAAATCAAAATAGGCTGGACGAGACCAAATCGCTCTTCAATGTTAACTTATTCGACATCAATCCAAAATTAACGATTCAACAGAAAAAGGCTCTACATGATCTACCTTTTAGATACAGAGATGTCTTTTCTCATACATCAACTGACATTGGCCACTTTCTCGGTTATGTACATAAGATAAGGATAGATAAAGGGGCCTCTTTCCACCAGAGGTCACCACCCATTCCATTGGCAGTAAGACCGCAAATTGATTTGCAAATTACACAACTTTAGAGGCCAATATTATTAGAATAGTGACAGTTCCTATTCCTTGCCACTTCTCATAGTGAGCAAGCCAAATAGTTCAGAGTTCGGCCTAGTTCTGAATCTACAGGCTTACAATAAATTTACACAGTATTTGAACATTCCATCCCAGTCCACAAAAGACATTTTACATGTACTTAGAGGCAAATCTTGTATCTCAACTATCGACATAAAGTCTAGTTATTTTCAACTATTATTACATCCTAAAAGTAAAAGAATACACGACTTTTGAGCTTAATCATACTATGAAGGCGTGTAATGGGACACACCACGTCGGCAGCAGCCCTCACTATTGCAGTACGCATGCTTTTGGAAGGTTTACCACCTCGCATAACTGCTTTTGCGGATGACCTCGTAATAGGGAGCAAAAATTGGAAACAACAACTATCAGACTTGAAATTCCTCTTTAAAAGATTACGAAAACACGATTTTAGAACGAGCATGAATAAGACCCATCTATTATACTCGGAATTGGATGTTTTGGGATTTACAGTTAGCGGCAACGAAATCAAAATTGCCAATAAAATGCGAAATTTTAAGAGACCATCCTCTAAAACACCCTTGAAGAGTTCCCAGGACACTGTTCTTATTTGAAGGACTATATAAAAATTTCACGAAGAAGGTGGAACCCTTTTAAATTCTTTTGGACAAGAATTCAAAATTTAAATGGACAACTCAGCATGATGAGCTATTTGAAAAACTTAAGACGGATATTGTACAAGCTCCATCTTTGTTCCATTTTAATCCATCGGTGAAAATCCGAGCATATTCAGATGCATCATCAACCTCCGCAGGCAGCATATTGGTATGTTATGATAATAAAACTAATCAGGAACGTGTTGTTTCCTATTGTAGTAGTCGTTTTACCAAAACCGATAGATATGCCTCAACATGGCAAAAGGAACTATATGCACTGATATATATGTCCTGCGAAAATTCCGATATTTCTTATTGAATAGAAAATTTAAATTATTTATAGATGCTAAATGCTTAGCATCACTCAACACCCAGCTGGACAAAGTAGGGAAATTCCGCCGCTATAAAATATTCTTGGCGGATTACAATTTTGAAATTCAACACATTAAAAGTCAGCAACATCCTGCAGACATTTTTAGCCGCTTAGAAGACAAGCAAGATATACAACGTGACGGAAATCAAGAAGTTGATAACTTCTCGGATACAGAGGATGCTAAAGTCCCTGCTTCCCACTCATTGGAGCACACCTTTCAAATTTACCAGTCCATTATGTTACCCAATTTAGCAGATGAACAAAGGAAGGACCCTTCATTTTCGGACATCATTACTGTGTTGGAAAATAAAAAAATCCTAACAAGTTGTCTACACTCCGTGCGGCGAAACACTTATCTCTTAAAAATGGATTGTTATATAGGACTCAGAAACACCTTCAACTAGGACTACTGTATTTACTTTGTGTGCCAAAATCCTTGCGAAGCAAATAGTTTGACGCAATCCATAACAACCCAATGGCACTCCACTTTGTGTATACTAAGACGTACCAATCGGCACTCAGAAAATATTATTTTCCTAATATGAAAGCTTCCGTAGCCAATAGAATAAAGATATACAATCTTTGCCAAAGATTCAAGAAGTTACCAGCTAAGCTAGCAGGCCAATTGCTGCATCAATCATCTAAACCCATTACCACTGCCTGGCAGTATAATTCAATAGGAAAAATCCCAGTCGAGCAAGGAAATTTCAAACACATACTAGTTGCCATTGAAATGTCTATGCAATACTGTGTAGAAATGCAAGGGCTCAGAAAAAAACCGGCTTTTTTGGAAAAAAACTCGTTTTTTTCTGCTTCGCTTTTTTGCTTGGAAAATTTTGGGCTTTTTTGAAAATTCTGCTTTAAATTGATAAACCAGATTTTGTATCGCTTCTCTATATCACAAAAAGTCATTTAATTAGTGGTTGATGCCAATAATAATATAAAACCTCCAAAATAAACCATGAATTTCGAAAAGATATTCAAACAGTTTTACTTCTCAACATATTTACATTATGAATTAAAAATAGGATTAACCAATGTATATAATAAGATTTATTTTTAATCTCCTACATACAAAAGTAAGCAGGGTTGGCAAGAACCACGGTGGTTTTTGAAAATGCAAAAAATCCGTTTTGGGGAGGAGTTTAAACTAGGTTTTTTTGGGTTTAAATCAAGTTTTTTGGGTTTAGATATTTTGCTTTATGTATTTTTATTACATATTGACAGAAATAAGTTTCTCTCACCTTGGTGTTATTATGCAACAACGGGGGTTATGCTGGAAGAGGTCACATAAGCTTAAAGAAATCCGGTCAGTAAATTTCTTAAATTGAGAAATTCCCGCCCTAGCCATCGGGAAAATCCCGTCATTATTCTAAATGTAAAACAATAACGGAAAAATCCTGTTATTGCTTTGCATGTAAAATTTAAAGGTCAACGTATCATAATCAGTACGCTAAAACTGACGTATTAAATTACAAATTTAGTACGTACGTATCATTGAAAGTACAATCCAAGCTAATGTTGGAAGCTACGTAGGCAATCGATAAATTTTGCCAATTTATATCAATATATTTAAGCAACCTTGGCTTCTTTATAAAACAACAGGCATTCAGGCATGCGGAAATATACAATTTAGTTTTGTTTCGTATGTTCAGGCTTAACATCCTTACGTAATACCGAGGTTATCAAGGAGAAGACTTTCGCTTTAAGTTACATCCGAACCGCTACTTTGTTTACGCATGAAAGAAGGGTTGTAGTTCGACCAAGAATTGAACATGGGACACCTTCATTAAATGGTGAAAAGGAAATAAAACTAATGCAGATGATTTGATGTGTGGAAACGTCACCATGAAGTTCACACGATTCGCATTTTTCGTTTTTTAATTTTATTTTTTGGTTTAAACCAGTTGTTTATTTAAAAAAAAATCTGGTGTAAACCAGCCAACCCTAAAAGTAAATACTTCTTTAAAAAAATACTCAAATAAGTAGCAAAATTCTATGTAGTATCTTTACTTCAAAATATTCCATACCCTCTTTTTGGACTGACACACAATCATAGTCATACGTCTTGCAAATAAAATCAGAAAAATAAACACACTGATGAGGACGTCTGATGTATCCTGATGTATCCTCTGATGAGGGTCTTGGCTAGAAGATCGAAATGTCACGTGTAAATGTGTTTTTATATTAAATAAGTGCAGTCTTGTTCAGCAGTGTGTTTATTTCTCTTTTTGGAACAAAATAAAATTAAAATAAAACATAAGAAAAATACTTAGATTTATATGATACACTTAAAGGCTGCACATCTAGAACTTTTGGTTTTGTATATTCTTGAAATTCTGCAGTTTTATATAAGCACCATCACGATTTACTCAGTCCTTAAGTTTTCTGTATTTTTAACAAGAGGGATTCAACATATGAAGGATGTGAGGTAAGAACATGGTAACCCACAATTTTACTATTTTAAGAAATTAGAAATTTTCTGCTGCACAATCCATTTTGAAAGTCGGAAAGCTGATTTTTCACATAAGACTATACGTGAAGGATTAAACGAAGCGGTATGCGTTGCTGTCTATCTGGTGCTGCGTAACTCAGCAACTGAAAATTTGTTAGTTACCATGTTCTTGGCTCACACCCTTCATATCATTATGGAACTCTCCCCACCCCACCACCACAAAAAAAGGAATACGGAATATATTTAAGGTAAGATAAATACAACTGCACAACAAACATGAATGAGTGGAGTTTTTGCGCTTCTATCGGGAAGTCCGGGCTTCAACTCAGCATTCGACCATTCTGACAAAACGTTTCTTCATTCCATCTATGAAGTAGAAATAGTGCGTGTACTGTGAGTTGACCGAGTTCATTTCTTATTGTTTTTAAATCGTTATTATTACTAATTATTAGCAGTGATGGTTTTGCGAAGGTTAGGGGGACGGTCTTTCGGACTGAAGCCTGTTCCCCAAAATTACGGAATGTCTAAACAAACGAAATATCTATTAGTTATGACTTTATTCATAAACTTTAAGCTCCCGTCAAATAAAAATTACGAATGTTTAGAAAAACTAAATATTAGTAAGAAAAAAACCCTCCCAAAATACTTTTCTAAATCCGCCACTGATTCTCAGTATAAAATGATCTTCAAGGTTGTATCCGGAAGATTATCTCTAAATATATAAACGAAACGAAATACAGTATTAGTTATGCCTATACTCATAAACTTCAAGCTCTTCCCAAATAAAATTAGGACATTTTAGAAAACGAAAAATATCAGAGAAACCCGTCCCAAAGTACGTTTCTAAATCCGCTACTGATTATTTGTATAAATTAGTATTCAAGGTTGTATCCGCAAAATTATTGCTAAATCGTTGCACAGTTACAGTATAACAGAAATGTGGAAGTACGGTTGGACGGTTATATTGAAAAACGTACGCTTTGACGGGCATATAGAAAAACGTAAGTTTAACTTTCGCGCCAGAAGCTAGAGTACTAAGCTCTTAGAAATGAAACACAGATGACAAACTGAAATGATCCCGAGAGGAAAAAATGTCGATAACTCAAAAGTTAAAATAAAGTTAAATGGCCTCTAAAATTGCCCTCAAATACTACATTCTTCATGTTAGCTTTAATTCGTAAAACATGCGCTCCATCCAGCTTGATGGTGAATTTTAGAGCGAAATATGGCATTTAGGTCGTGGAATTCTTATCTAACTATAGAATATACTATAAGAAAGCTATTTAGATAGAAAAATCATGAAAATGAAAAAAAGCCAAAATTTCAAAAATTCTCGTTTTTTCCCAAAAAGCCGGCTTTTTATGTGCAAAAAACCATCGATTCAAAAAAGCCGGCTTTTTTGCATCTCTAATACTGTGTGACCAAGGTTGTAGACAATATTACAACAGAAGAAATTGAACAATTTCTTATATATGACATTATTCTTAAATACAGAGCTTTTTCATACCTTTATTTGGACAGACACCCTATACATAACGCTAAGAGGCTGCAGAACCTAGCAAAGTTATACAACTTCGCATTTAAATTTTGTCCAGCGTATGACCACAAAACTCTGGGTGTAGTTGAAACGTTCCACAAAATTATACAGAAGGCTCTTAATTTTTTGTACAGGAAAATCAAAACTATTGGTCAAAACTATTTCCGTATATAACATTCGCAATCAATACATTTCTACAAGCTGGAACTAAATATTCAAGTTTTTTCTTATGTACGGATACAAACCTAAGACTATCTCTGATACAGCATTAGCACCAACTCCGACGTTATGTGTCCACAAAGAACACCTTATAAGATACGTGGGATCGTACAGGATAATTTAATTGCAAGTTATAACAATCAGAAAAGATATTTCAATCGTAAACATCAACAAATTAATTTTGATAAGGGCCAGAAAGTATTTGTATTTTTTCCCAATCGGCAAGTTAGAATACCAGAATCCTTTTCAGCTAGATACGTAGGATCTTTAGAAACCATCGAAAGAGTTAATCCTAATCTTTACAAGATCAAATTTCCAGACTCATATCGTCAAACAATACAGGAAATTTCAGTAGACAGAATTAAACCATATTATGAAGGTGAAGAAGACATGGAGCAAGAATAAGTAGCTTTCTTTTATTTTCTACACGAGCGAAGACTTTTAATTTAAGAAAATAATAATAAAAATGTATATAATAGCCAGGGAAGAGCGCAAGATACACTATAAGATCTGAAATACCTAATCTTTTACATGTTTCTCTTCTTTCAATTGGTAGCTCGAAAAGGAAAGCATAAGGCAACGAAATAAACGCATCTACATTATTTAACTCAATTGGCAAAGAACATTGAATAGCATAAAACATTTTAATCATTCTCACTTCTTAATTTTAAAAAAATAAAATACTCACCACTAGGAAGAAGGAAATATGAACACAAGTACTCAGACAGATAAAAATACTTTTCATTGCAATACAAATACTTACTATTTTCTGCTTTAACAGAAAGCTGATTCATTATTCAGCAACTGAATGAAAGAATACTGAGATTTGCATTTCCGCATTTAAAAGGCAACTGATCTTTACAAGGACAATTAGCTCATAATTCTACAACTCTTTGATATTTTTTCTTTTTCCACTATGGACTACATATTGTCACCGACATCATGCAACATAGATATTATATATTATGTTCCAAAAGTCATGACCACTCTTACATTATACATGATGTTCCAAAAATCACGATCACTATACGGGATGTCCAGGAATTCAGGACCATTACTATTATCATCATTGGAATTTAAAATTGGATTATTTTATCGAAATACATATCATTAGTGCAAATATTTTAGAAATTTTACACCTTATATAGGGTGACCAAGAAATCACGCCGTTCGCATTACGAACATTCCAATATAAATTATCTTTATATCCCAGTGTTAATCGCAACTTTTTAGTACTTGTAACTCTTATCATTTTATATATACTATATATCCGTCTTCGCTAAATACCAAAAATATCCAAGAGACCTGGCTTAGAAATATATCTTCCAATTCCAATGGACACATTTAATACAATTCTTACAACTAAAGAGCGACCGAGTTCACAGATTCTAAAACCCATAACTATAAGTGAACTTATATATATATATATATATATATATATATATATATATATTAACACCAAAGCTAAAACATCCCTACCTTGAGGGAAATGCACCGACATATAGTATGCGCCGATCCTGCCTGTGATTAAGGACTAACTGTTTAGTGCTTTCTTCCGCTACCTTCTAGTGCCCAGAGAACTGATTTTTTCCTGTTGCCAGTGTTGATAATGTTTTCAGTGATTTTTTGTGTGTGATCCCTCAGTATTGCTAACCCCTACAAGAAGAAAAAAACCCTGCGGCTTATTTTTTAAACAAGCCAGAGGGTGTAATATTTCATGTGATGTTGTAAACAAACAATTCCACATGTCAGTGTTTACTAACACCACCACGTGGTTCGGTAAGAAGACCTCACACCAGATGGATTTACAATCAGTTGCAGACGAAGGCTTCTAGCCCTTCCCACGGAGCAGAAGACGACATCGGAGCAGCAGCGTCACCGCCACCCAAGGAACCCTATAAATTGGATGGACAAAGGCAATTCAGTACCAGTTTTCTGGTGACACTTCTCTAGTCTGCTTAGGGACTTTAGGAGTAATATAACCCCAGGGCCTCTAGTCTGCTTCGGGAATACGTCTATCCTTTCTTCTGGCTTAACCTCCTCGAGGCTCTGACTGGGAATTCCAACCTCAGCCGCTTAGCCTGCTTCGGGGCTCTGTTGGCCATCTAACCTACCCACTGCTTGCTTCGGAGTTTTGGGCACCTAATTCCACTCTGCTTAGCCTGCACGGGGCTCTGCAAGAGATCCTGTCTGCGACCTTACGGTCAAAGACCACCTATAACTAACCTTTGATACTAGAGATATTAATTTGTACAGTATTTTGTGAAAATACTTTTATAGAGAAATTATATAAATAAATAGGCAGTGGGAGATCAATTCTGGACACTCTTTTTATTAACGCTCTACCTATACCTATATGGGACAAAGCTTTACAATATATTTTAGTTCTTTTGAGAAAGCATAGTTTATAATGGTTTCCTGTTCTCTAGACAGAATAGTTACATCAAAATATATTACAGTTCTGTTCCAAAAATCGCACCTAATTAAAAGATTTACTTAGGTTCTGGTGTCGAAACCTAAAAGACTGTGAATTTCGGTTCCATGAACAGAACCCACATGCACAAAGGTATTTCGATTCTCTTTTCAGAACAGAACCGAATTAAACATTCATTTAGTTTGTGGTACCGGAACCAAAATTATTTTCAGTTCCGTTTCAGTTTCCGTTCAGTTTCAGCGCTACATGATTACAGGTCGGAGTCCAGGAGGGTTTTTTTTTTTACTTTGGCCACATAATTTTTCAAACCACTCGAATGGTGTCCAGATTACTTCATGTCTTCAACAGTCTCCCCTTCATTCTTGAACTCACTGAACCACCGAAAAACCTGGGCTCTTAAGAGGGCATCGTCTTTGTAAGCCTCCTCGACTAAGGTAAGTGTCTCGGAAGAGGTTTTGCTCACATGAAAGCAAAATTTAATTTCGTAGTTTTGCTCCAGCTAACACTCCATTTCTCACGTTCTCAGTAGTTACTGGATTCTCTATGTCTGTGTCTCTGTCTGTCGGTTATTTCCGATATTTTCAATTTTGAGCCCTCCATTCGATAGAGCTTCAAAAACTATCTGAGAAACTGATGGAATTCTTTTGCATCATTGTTACCAATTCCAAGATATTGGTTAAAAAGTGGCCGATTTCCGGAGTTTCATGGAGCCATATCTCGGGAACCATAAGTTATAGAAAGATGATATTGGTGTTGATCAATACCTAAAAGGATAGTGAATATTTTGGTATCAAATAGTAACGGGTGGCCACTGTGCAACTGGCGACCAGTTAATATCGGTACCAAAACGTTTACCATACTTTTAGATATTGATTAACACCAATATCATCCCTGTATGACTTACCGTTCCCGAGATATGGGTCAGAAAAAGTTCCGATTTCGGGAGATTTAAGGAACCATATCTCAGGAACAATAAGTCATAAAGAGATAATATTGGCGTTGATCAGTACCTAAGAGGATGGTGAACATTTGGTACCAAATAGCAACCGATGACCACTTGCTAACTGGCTACTAGCCAGCTGGCCATTGTTTCCCTATATTGGTCAAAAATGTTCGAATTTTCGGAGACTTGACGAGCCATGTCTCGGAACCGTAAGTCATAGAGAAATGATATTTTGCGAGAAACAGAAGAACGTGCAGATAAAAAGATTTACGTTTACATGTAGCAACAATCAGTTATTCTTCCCGCTCCATTTTCAACGAACTTAAAAAAGTTCGTTACTGAATTCTCTGTATCTATGTGTCTGTTCCATAGATGGCCATTTTCCATTGGGCTCGCTCGGGCTCGCGCTCACCTGTCTCAACTGGGCTCGCGCTCACTCGCGCTCGCGCTTACTTCTCTCAACTGATCTCGCACTCACTCGGGCTCGCGCTCATCTCTCTGGACTGCGCTTGCACTCACTCGGGCTCGCGCACACTTCTCCCAACTGGGCTCGCGCTCACTCGCGCTCGCGATCACTTCCCTTAACTGGGCTCGCGCTCACTTGAGCTCGCGATCACTTCTCCCAACTGGGCTCGCGCTCACTCGGGCTCGCGATCACTTTTCTGAACTGGGCTCGCGCTCACTCGGGCTCGCGATCACTCGGGCTCGCGATCACTTCCCTCAACTGGGCTCGCGTTCACTCGGGCTCGCACTTACTTCTCTCGATTGGGTTCGCGCTCACTGGGGCTCGCGCTCACTAATCTCAAGTGGGCTCGGGCTCGTGCTTAATTATTTCATTGGGGCTCGGGCTCACTCGGGCTCGCGCTCAATTATTGAGCCCGAGCCCGGTTGAGCGTGAGTGCCGAGCTCACGAGCGTCGGGCTCGCGAGTTTGGACACCTATGATACAGACACAGACAATGACACGCATAACCAGTCGTATTAACAAATGCTGAAACAAATCTTGAATTATTCGCTTATTCACCTAAAAATCACCTTCACTAACATGTCTGCTCACTAGGAGCGAATCCCCAGCGTGTACGTTAACATATACTTACGAGAAAATACCTATATCTCAGATTTTGAGTACAGTCTCAAAAGTTGATTTCCGTAAGCTGTAAAGACAGTAATTGCTATGCTAATTATCACAAATTAAATGCAACTTTTGAGTTGCATACACACAAACTACTAGGGAATGACGAGCATGTACTAACAAAGAGTACACTGGAAAATGAAATAACATGTTATAACAAAAATTAAAATAAGATGATAATCGATACAAATGTAGAGGATGAATATGGCATGTCCGAACTTCGCCAAGTACGGTGGAAGAAGCTATTTGTTTACTTCTTCTTGACCAACTGCTAAGAACATTTATAAATCCATATGTGGCTTTGTTATACGCAATTAATACATTCAAATTCACGAACGGTGACGAACTAAAGGGTACGAAGGTACAGTTGCAAGTAACAACCATAGTCATAATAATATAGTTCAACTAAACAACGTTGAAAATAGTGGATAATTAGGTTGTAAGTAGAAATGAACAAAACTGAATAGTTTGCATCGATCATTCCGAAGAAATTTGGAGTTATACTGAGCATAGTTTGGGGGAGGAAGCGAGCATCCCCGGTAGGTATACTTCAGCTGACTTCTTTGAGGGGGAAGAAAATGCGATTGAGGGGAAAATTCCCCCTCATCTCTCCCGGTAATTCGCACCCTATATATATATATACCGTGTCCTGTGGAAACGAACTAAGCGCCACTTTCATACTTTTAAGAAAATTACGTTTAAAGGTTGATGTCCAGGATTAATGTAGCCGTAATCAAAAGTGAAATTATGTTTCTTTTTTTGGAAAGGTGTTGGTTTTCCTCTCTTTTCGATTGTGCAAACCGTTCTAATGCTAATCAGGAACCAATCGTCGCATTTACTTGAATTTTCAAAGTTTGGCGCTTATTTCATTTTTCATAACACTGTATATATATATATATATATATATATATATATATATATATATATATATATATATATATATATATATATATATATATATATATATTAGATAGATAGATAATTGGCTTGGGGCAATATAGTGCTAAGCCGCATTTGTAAAAGCAAAATCTACCCGTTGCTGTTGACAAATTTGCAAAAATTGAGATTAGATGGCAGTAAATATCGTAAATGGTGTTCTTGCCTTCATTAATTTGTATTGTAGTGCAGCGATAAATTTCGGGTTTTTTTTCGGAACAATACGTATAAATGTGGCTTAAAGTTATATTACTCCAAGCCCTTTATATATATATGCAAGTTCGTTGGAAACCTGGGGCCCGTAAAATAGTGTTTCCAATCGAGTCCCACGTCTTGTAAGTCCATTAGGTTATCTTTTCTCTCTCACTTGAAGAAAGAAAACTTTAATTTTTTAACGGTGACTTCCCTCCGGAGCAGCCTTTACTTTTAAATATGTGTTTGCTGTTTGAAGGCATATTGTCCTGTTACAATACAGTAAATATGAAAATTTCTTAATTTAAGTCAAATTTAAGAGTATTAAAACTGAATTTTTGAAATTGTGCGTTGATTACAGCCTGTAATTTGTTAAAACAACACCTATCAAAGAAAATTACAAGTTAATGAAAGGTCAAGCAAGATGTTTGTGAATATGAAACTTACGTCATAATATAACTTTGAGTCAAGAAGTTATATATGATAAGCATAATGATAATGATAAGCATAATGTGGTTCTAGTTTTCGATTCATCTTTACATTTCTTTAAGTATAAAAATGTCAGTTTTTAAATCGCATAACATAACGGAAAAAATAGTAGCTACATTATATAAAATGAGGTAATTTTACGAAGTGCGTTAAAACAGGAAATACAATTATGTTTAAATATTGAGGTAGTTAGGGATCTCTTGCCTGTCAGATGTCAATTAACAGATTAATAATTTCCTTCTACAACAAGCAAGACTTTATTTTACATGAAGTAAAGACCAAATACAAATTCAATTTATGCTCTTTCGCAGGAGACCAATTCGACAAGCTTGGAGCCTTATATAAATGACAGCGAGTTGGTGCAAATGAAAAATACAACTTACGGTATAAATGTTAATTTTCCACCCATGTTGTGTAGATGCTGGTCGATTACTCGACGAGATGCTGGTTGGTTGCTGAGATGATCCTTGGTCCTCTCCCTTACCTTTTTATATTGTATAAATTTCGTCAGTCAGACCCTGAGGTTCTCCATAACAGCCTTGTTTGTTCACTTAATTACTTTTTACGCTACGTGACTGCCGGAGAACCTCATTAGTCCACGATGAGTGTGACTGTTTATCCAAAATTCCTTTGTAACCTAATTTAAGTACACATATACATTTTTTTACATATAATTACTAGAAAACAATGTTAGTTATTTGACAAAAAACTTTTTTTGATATATTCCTTTTTGCAATATCTTGAGCTTTTTTTACTCAACTCATGTCATAGTTCCATTACAGTCCCCCACTGATGAGGAACTGTTCCTGAACATCACCGTAGTGTGTGCCACTCCTTTTTTTTCTCATCTCATGTCATAGTTTCATTACACAACTGTGAGTTGAAAAAAAAAGGAGTGGCACACACTACGGTGATGTTCAGGAACAGTTCCTCATCAGTGAGGGACTGTAATGGAACTATGACATGAGTTGAGTAAAAAAAAAGCTCAAGATATTGCAAAAAGGAATATATCAAAAAAAAGGTTTTTGTCAAATAACTAACATTGTTTTCTAGTAATTATATTTAAAAAAATGTATATGTGTACTTAAATTAGGTTACAAAGGAATTTTGAATAAACAGTCACACTCATCGTGGACTAATGAGGTTCTCCGGGAGTCACGTAGCGTAAAAAGTAATTAAGTGAACAAACAAGGCTGTTATGGAGAACCTCAGGGTCTAACTGACGAAATTTATACAATATAAAAAGGTAAGGGAGAGGACCAAGGATCATCTCAGCAACCAACCAGCATCTCGTCGAGTAATCGACCAGCATCTACACAACATGGGTGGAAAATTAACATTTATACCGTAAGTTGTATTTTTCATTTGTACCAACTCGCTGTCATTTATATAAGGCTCCAAGCTTGTCGAATTGGTCTCCTGCGAAAGAGCATAAATTGAATTTGTATTTGGTCTTTACTTCATGTAAAATAAAGTCTTGCTTGTTGTAGAAGGAAATTATTAATCTGTTAATTGACATCTGACAGGCAAGAGATCCCTAACTACCTTACTATTTAAACAATTATGTCAATTGACGAAGCTATCGTAAAATTTAGGATGTTTTGTGTTCTTTTTTTTAGCAATTAGTATATGATACCTCATTTGTCCGGAAGACGAGAATACATACCACTTAATCACATTAAATCAATGTGAATATAAATGCCTGGTAACCGTTAGCTGTTTCGTTAGGTATGTGTTAAACTTCACTGTAATATCATCTGATAAATCCGTATGAAAATATTGTGACAAACAACACCAAAATCGAGTAGTGGCAAACTGAATGCTATCGTTTCAGAGTAGATTTCGAAAAAAAAATAATAAAAAATAAAAAGACTTTAAAGGAAGGAAGTATATATATATATTCGGCTGGTCCTTAATTTTTGATTTCCGAATTTCTTTGTACTCACCCCCTAAAATGGTTCCATATGGGACTAAATTAATCCAGGAGAAAAATTAGCTTCATTGAACAATATTAAATGGTGCCCGAAGCGACCTACAATTTTGAATCCGATTACAGTACATGGTGTATGGGAAAAATCTGGAATAAACTCATGTAATTTAGAAACGGCTAAAGGGGATGCGAAGATACCCTGAATAATAGAAATAGAGGAAGGAACATACCTAATTTTGTATAGTACTGTCATAGTGGCCATCTTAAAATCCGCCATCTTGGATTCAGGTCAAAATTTTCAAATAGGAAGAGGGTCATATGACATATCATTTTGAGGTAGCGTTTTACCAGAAGCACAAATCTGGCACTATTTTAAAGATAGCTTTAGTAATGTAAGAATTATTACCTGTGAAAAGATTTCTCCCTTTCACAGGTAGTAATTTTTACACGACTAAAACCAAAGACATGAGTTTGGCGCGAAAAGAACTAAAGGGATATGCACGGCTTCAAAAGAAAGGGGAATGCGAAAGAAAATGCACTTCTGAAAAGTATTTCTTTTAACTTTATACACCAAAAGACATGGAGCAATTCAAGTAATGAAGAGGAAAACCCAGTTGAGAATGTTAGACAAAATGTAAATTTGGATGCGTCTGTGCCCGGACCCTCCAAGAGATGTAAAAGGGGAAAAACTAATTTTATTACTTAGAGACTGGTGTTGTTCTTGATCGATAAAGGGTCACTGTTAGAGCAGCAATACATATTCTGACAGCGACGACAGAAACATTAGGCCATAATGCAGAGGAACTAGTAATAAATGGGTCTTCCATTCACCGATGCTGAGAGAAAATCCATAGCGAAGTTGTACAGAACCACAAAAAACAATTTCAGAGTGTATCAAGTGCGTTAGTTGTGCATTGGAATGGATAATTACTGCCTTATTTGACTGGCAGAGAGACTGCCGACAGGTTATCAATAATTATTATAAAAGATGGTCATGAGAAGCTAAATGGTGTTCTCATTTTGTCATCATAAAGAGAAGAACATATTACTTCTTCTATAGTACATTCGCTTGAAGAATGGAACTTGATAAAGTTCGTGCAGTCAGTTTATTGTGACACTACTCCCTGTAATATGGGTCATGTGAATGGTGCTTGCACTCTGCTAGAGCAGTAGCTCCAAAATAACCTTCTATACCTTCCTTGTAGACACCACGTTTATGGATTAGTTTTAAAATGTGTATTTGATAAGTGAGGCGTTGGATGGCAAAGTGGCGTCATAAAAAAAATTGAGATGTAGTCATTTCTGTGAACTTCAAACCATAATCTAATGGATGGCAACGTTGTGTATCTCAGAGTTAAAAGAACAGGCCATAGGCCAAAAGATGGCAGAACAAAGAACCGATTTTATCCGCTTTTACTATATCGATTCTAATAAAAGTATCAACATCTCACAATGTCTCAAAACTGACTTGCGCCACTTTGCCACCCAATGCCTCAAGTGTTGTGTTCCGTTTACATCTGGACCAGATATTCTATTGAAGTGTTTTCAGAACGAGTGGTCTAAAATAGACTGCACTACCTTTATTCCAGGAATTGATGGTGATGATGTAATGAACAATATTTCCGATGTAAGAAATGAAGTGTTGAATTTTGCTATCAAACTTGTAGAAGTAGGACACCGCAGAGAAGATTACTGGGAATTTTTAGAACTGACCATCATATTCTTGGGTGGCATACCTCCTAAGGTGGATGGGAAAAGAAATCTACTATTTAAAAACATTTCTCTTTCGCCAACAATTTCGTTTAACGAAGCAAATAGAAACGGGTCTTCGGAGAGTATGCGATTCCTGATACGACTATATGTTCAAGCTTGGCTTAAATGTAATCAAACATCCCATTCACCATTACAAGATCTGCAATTTTTGAAAGGTTTATTCAGTTATAGACAAATACAGTCTACAAGGAGGTTTATTAAAGAAAAATATGTACATATTACATACGCATTTTGCATGAACAATATACACAGTACACAAAGTGTGCTGATGATTGTTGAAACACAGCGACTGGCGGCTTGGCCGGTCAACAGCGCCTTATGAAGGCCCCATTAGAAGCAATGTTCCGCCAGCGGTGACTCAGTGCGGCGACTACTGTGGGACAAGGTCCGTCGACCCTACTGTTCCTTTCCTCTTTTAAGCTCGCGTCATAACTACCCTTCTTTGAAAACCGAAGATGCAGTAAAATTGTGACGTCACGGCGGGCGCAGAAACAGCTTTCGCCCAAGGTCCTTGTCATTCACCCTTGCTTGTTTCTTTGATTTTTGCAGGAAAGTGAGTGATTCTTGCTTTCCTGTATTAAGAAAACATTAATTACTGTAGTGCTGGTGTTAACCTATAAGCATGTCGAATTGTACACTAAGTACTTGTCACAATTATAGTAGAAGTACTACGGGTTCCAAAGTTATTTATCATGTATTTCCCTCAGATCCTTTTCGGAAAGTTTGGCGAAAGAAATGCTGTCGGAAAGACGTCTTTAAAGTTGAAAACGCCAGCATCCATTCCGATCATTTTATTCTCGAAGCTTATGGACATAATTTAAATGTGAACTTCTAAATATTCTATCCAACAAAAAGTTTAAACAAGATATGCCTTCACTAAACTTGACCATTACCATACGGAACCGTGTTGATGTAAATAATGAAAGAATTAAATGTACGGAAGTTAGGTGTTTAAAGAAAGAACAAATCAGACATTGGGATGCGCCAGATGAAATAAATATATTGACTGAAACAAAAAATAACTCTTTGTTTATGTTATTTTCCGTTTGTTCTGTGGAGAGTGAGGGGCATAAACCAAAAGAAGAGCTTTTCTTTTTGCGTAAAGAGAACGAAAAAATGAAGTCTAACAGTGTGTACAAAGCCAAAATAATATGTTTACAAACAATTAAACAAGTTAAAACAATTGGAAAGCAAATATAATAAAGAATTAATTTCAAGGGCCAGTTCTAAAATATAATACTGTGATCGTTTCAACAAAGTGGTTAATAACCGGGTGATGATATATTACGAAAAAGTTTTATACTAGGCAAGTATATATGCTAATAAATGGCAAGAAAAAACTAAGATGGATTGATTAAGATATCATTCCTGTATTAACGCAACACGCCTCACTGATAAATTATACAATCATCTGCGGTTACAAGTTAGAATTCCCGTACCCAATGTGTCAACATTTCGACGTTGTATGCAAAATTTACCGTTTTTTTCTGGTATTCTTACCCTAGTTTTGAAAATTTTGACTTAGCAAGGGCGCTACTTAAAGAGTGTGGAAAAAATTACGGTGAATTGAATTTTAATAGGCACGTATGCTATGACTAAGAAGTTTATTTATTTTTAGAACCCTACAGAAATGTCCAGGTGGCAATAATTCGAGGCTTAATAGATGTGTGGAAACAGCCAGTACATTATGATTTCGATAAGACTATGAAAAGTAAAAAATTACTCTTCGAAATCATATCGAAAGTTGAAGTCTCAGGATTCAAGATAGTTGAGATTCTTTCGAAGTTCAATGGTGGCAATATGAGGCTATGTGGTGGTCTCGTTTCACCTTCTTCCAGGTGGATGGAAGCAATAAAATAGTATAAAGTTATATTTCGAACATTTCACAAAAAACTGTGAATCGAAGAAAATAAAAAGAATGTGATTGGCCGACCGTTTTATGTCCTAAGAAAGACAATTCGCTCTTGAAACTATTCGACAAGGCTAAGACATACTTCAGAATTCGGTTTTTGAATAGAAAAACACAGGAATTCCGCAGGAGGAGTGTTCTTTAAGATAGTGGATGCAAAGCTATTCTTCAAGTGCCACTCAATGCTATAGTGAGTACATATTGTATCTGTATGTAGTCTTTATTTTTATTGCATTTAAAAATGTGTTTTCCTCTGCAAATCGCTACGGTGGAACATAGACTTAGCACACGATATTTGTCCCTGCTTCACCGCGGTGACGTCACACTACAGCTGGAGAAAGTGGCTACTCAGAAACAGGAGTTATGAAGGGACGTGTAAAAGCGCGGAACAGTAGGGTCGACGGACCTTGCTGTGGGAAACTTGGTTTGGGAGTGACGGGGTGATGGACGGTAGGCTGGGAGAGTAACAGGTGCGAGCGAGTACACAGTTCGGTTAAGCGGTCGTTCGGTTGACTGACGTTCGGATAATCGACGCTCTACTGTATTAAAATTACATAGTGCAGTAGTTAAATTTCGCGTAAAATACATTTAAAGATCTCAAGAAGAATTCAGTAAAATTGACTTGCTAAAACTGTAATTTCTTTTTGAAAGAATAAATAAAATGTTTCGTAATATAAATTAATAAGCTAAGAAAAAATTATGTTGCAAGTATTTAACACTATTAAGAGCTACTCTTGTTTATTGAGATTTAAAGAACCTACAATTAAAATAATACATATTTCGCTCGACTTTTCTTTGAACATACAGCTTCACATTAGTTGCTATATATAAATTTCCCATCTTGTAGAGTCAAGCAGTTTCCTTACTCTATGATCTATTAGAAAAAGAAAATGGCCATGGAATTTGCAAAACAAAAACAAATGCCAGCCTCAAACACCACTGATAATAAGTATGAAAAAATGGGATTTTCATTCCCAAAGTTGTTTCGACAATGAGATCACAGGTCAGATGTCAAACATTCGTCGAGTGGATAAATATAATACACTTCAGATAGTACAGAATGCACTTTTTCTTCATTTTCGTTTGCATAGCGGTTAAAATCTTGCAGGTCGCTATAATCTGGATTTGGAATACATTTCTTATATTTTATTCCTGAAGCAAACACCTGTTTAATGTAGGTCTGCAACATAAGCTCAGCTATACACTACCGTATATTTAGGCGCGTAAACTAACGATGTGAGTTTATGCGCGTCATACAGTTCATGCACTGTGCATGAATTTACGCATATAAGCTGAGGAAAGCAGTTGCAGAATGGATCGATCGAAAGCAAAGTTTTAAGTGCGGGTACTATCAATGTTATATTGTTGAGAAAAAGAATAAAGAAAAGACGCTAAAGAAATAGGTATATTTGGACAAGGAATAGGATTTTAATATTAGACAAGGAAGGATAATCCAACTTTCACTGATTATATCAAAATTTTTTTTAGATTGTGATGGCTCAGTAGTAGAAGGTTCATCTCTGGTGCGTGAGGTATCTGGTTCGATCGCAGCTCGTACCAAATGGGTTTTGTGGTTGACAAACACTCTGAGAGTGAGTTTTCTTGGGTTGTCCTGTTTCCTCTTTCTTTCTTTATTCTACCACTTCGTTCATAGTCATCATTGTCTTCCGTAGCCTACATGGCATAACCGTGGAACGTAAAACTCGATTATTTAATTTTCTTCATTTAGAACACACAATGTAACAAGACTAATTAACATATGTAATTTTTATAATTGCGAAAGTCTTCTATTCTGTACTTTTCTCCTGGAGATGTATTTTGGTGGACGATCTTCACAAGAAATACTCGAAGTTTACTTCAATGCAATGTTCCTTCCATACTAGTCACTATAGGGACAGCGTTGCTATCATGAATTTAGGACAGAATGGCAGGAGGACAAAATGGCAGGGGACATAATGGCAGGAAATAAATGCAGGAGGACAAAATGACAGCGGACGAAATGTCAGGAGGACAAAATGGCAGCGGACGAAATGGCAGAAGGACAGAATGGCAGGAAGTTAATTTGGCAAAAATTATAACTCCTAGGGCTCGTATTTTTAGGGCTCACATATTGTGTTTGTTAGTAGGTAACGGTTCTCGATTTAGTCATTTCTGCCTCGAATGTCCAAAGCATATAAATACAGCTAAATTGAACCAAGAGCGTAAAAGAGGGTAAATATCACATATCCAAACTTAACTTAAAATCTTAACTTTAAAAAAAAAAAAAAATATTTCTTTGTAATCATCTTCCAATTGATATCTTGGTCTTGTAACAATTCTATCTACAAGAAAATATAGATTGAAAGCAAACAAGTACAAAACTGAAAGAATGGTTACTATTTATTCTTCAATACCAATACCTATCACAGAACAGGATTACAAAATTCCTTTAAAGTTATAGGAATGACAAAGTTTTTTTTTCTAATTTCCTATAACATATCCTTTAAATTATAAAAACAGCTTGCAGTTGTAAGAATGACTAATTACGTACATCTTTCTTAATTCTCAATAATAACGGATATCATAGAACAGACTATCAGAAACACTGCAGTCGTCGGAATGACCAATTACTAACATCGTCATTAATTTTTATATAACAAAGCTAGCCTTTGGCTAGCTGGGGGCTCCGCATCCAGACTCCCAGGTCTGCTCGGCCTACGGCCTCGCATTTCTTATCTATCCACATTTGCATCAACAATGAATTTCGTGAACTTGCTCTTCGTATTTCCTGAATCTGTCCATGCGGGGGCTTCGTCCCACAACCACTGTCTTTGCTCGGCCTCGCATCTCTTAAACCCATAATTCTATCGTTTCTTTTCCTATTTCAACTATCTAGAAGATAAGGTTTGTATCCCAAGAAAACGTCCGCTTAAATAACATGGAAATCTCTTCATCACCGTTTACACCCCTAAAAAATTCAAAATATTCACTTTTGGCAATTTTTCTGTGGGTTTGTCCCGGAAAGCTACAATCATGCCAAATTTAATCATGCGGTTTTCAAAACGGAAACAGCAAAAGCGGTTTCCAACATCGAAACCGCAAAAGCGGTTTTCGGTTTTTGAAAAACCGATTTCGACAGCACCAGTTAAAACCCTTTGCGCTCGTAAGAATGACTAAACCATAGTCCTTAATTTTATATAACAAAATATATCATAATATAGACTATAAATACACTTTACAGTCTTATGAATAACTAATTACATACCAGACAGACCCGTATCCAGGGGGATCTAGGGGCCTGGCTCCCCTAAATTTTTGCAGCCCCCCCCTAAAATGTTCACGATGGTGATGAACAATAATATGGTTGGATCGGGCCCCCTCTAACTTCAGCCGGGTCCCCCCTACATTTTTGGGCTGGCTACCGGCTTGATACCTGGTCGTTAACATCTTATGACACATATACCTAATAATTACATCGGCTTTAATTTTATATAACAAAATATATCATAATATAGACTATAAATATACTTTGCAGTCGTAAGAATGACTAGTTACTTACAGTGTCGTGAACATCCTATAACACATATCCTAGAATATGCTATAAAAACATTCTGTAGTCTTAAGAAAAGAATTGCTAATTATTAACACCGTCGTTAATTTTATATAATAAAATATACCGTGAAATAGACTACAAAGCAATTTGCAATCATAAGAATGACTAACTACTTTCATTGTCGTTAATTTCAAGTTGTGATCAATTCCCCGCAAGAATTCCTCAAGAGATCTTTTGTTTGTGTCATAATCCACACATAGGATCCTCAATCTATGCTGCAGATCAACATAAACCTTTTTAGTTTTCTTGACGGGGTATTGTCCTCTTTCGCACTAGGAAATGGTAGAATGAACTATGGAATTTTCTTTCTGTAGGCTTTGTATGAGATTCCATACCGTTGGGTGGCGTGTCGCCATGTTTGGCCTAATCCTCGTTTCGCCCAACCAATTATCTGACACTTTTATAACTGATAAATGATAAGATTTGTGTCCACCATTTTAGGCGAAAAAAGGATCCTCGTTTGGCCTAACCCTCGTTACGCCTAAAATGGCGGACAATAAGAAAAAATGGTATAAATTCAACTAGAGGGAAATTATATAAGAGAAAATTCCCTAGTATATAAAGAATTAAGAAATGTAAAATATATAGATTAATATTATATTAACTATTTTCGAGGAGTTAGGATTACCAAAACTCCTTTATGTATTTACTAGGACCATGGATATATACGAATATATATGAGTAGGCGAATAGCAAAACCCGTTAAATGCACATTTTAAAATTTGTGACAAATCGAGAAAAACTGTTTAAACACGTCATAATTGTAAAATAACATTAGAAACTAGAGAACATTAAAAAATTAAGAATAATGTGAGTGTTGGTCTGTCGAAAGCTGTATAATCACACTAGTCTGTGAATTGCGTTATTGAAGAAAATAGTTTGGATTTGACAGGTTTTGCGTATGTAAATGGAAATAACAGCTTTTGCATCTGGACGAGCGGCCATTTTTGTTAAGAAAGAGGTTCTGCTGAAGCTGAAGAGACTGTTTAGAGAAGAACCTAATCCAACAATGTTCTGTTCAAAGTAAAGAGTTACCCTGAAATACAAAACAAATGACTTTTAACCAAAGGATAGTCCACTCACCTTGTCTTTTTGGCTACATTTCTTTTCCAGTTTTTCATGTGTCTTGTACGTTTATTAGACAATTTTGGTGTTGTCTGATAACAAAATTATGATAATCGCTGCCTAGAGTGTCGTTTTCTTTCGATTCTGCATGCATTTGTCTAGTAATTATTAAAGAAAAGCAAATAAGCACAGAAAAGTTTCACGAACAGTTAGGTTAAGACTTATAGTGTCTCCATTTTCAGTCCAGGGTGCGCGGTGGCTCAGTAGTAGATCGTTCACCTCCGGTGCTTGGGGTCCTGGTTCGATCCCAGCTCGCGCCGTGTGGACTGTGGTGGACAAACACCGTGCTCGTGGGTTTTCTCGGGGTTCTCCCGTTTCCTCCAACTTTCTTAATTTCATTCATTTCTCATCATCACCGTCTCCTTTAGCCTAACCGGCATAACCGTGGGACGTAAGACTAAAGATATCATTTTTTTCAATTTTCAGTATAAAAATAAAAAAATAATGAAAGCACACTTCAAATTCTGCCAAATAAAATTTCGAATGATTTACGAAGAGTTGCAATAAATATTCAGATTACTAAACTAATCCTATACAGTACGAAACCTCAAATTATTTGAAATATGGAGTTAACCGGGTTTGATTCTGCTTTTCTCATGAGGTTATTTGCAGGTTTGGGATTTAACAGTTCATGAAACTGAATATGGAAGAGGGATTTAACTGGTTTTGCATCCCTTATCATGATGGATTTAACAAGTTTTGGTAATTGGCACATGTTTCAATCTCAATTTTCAACTAGTTAAAATGGCTTTTTCTACTGAATACTATTTGGAAATAATAGCTTCCCAACTAAGGTTTTCAGAGCAACCACTATCTCATTTTTTTTAAAAGTGAATTTAACGGGTTTTGCCATTGGCCTACTCATATATATCGACACGTTCTCTAACGATTCAAAAGTTTTATGGTATGGATTCCAAATCTTAAGAATAGATTTCATCTCAGCTTGAGTCTTCTATTAAAGTAAGAACTAGTACAACTTTCGGTTTCAATATTGATTCCTAAATATTAAAAATCGTAGGAGATAATGAGAAATCGTTTTTGATGAGAATTCAGCTTCCGATAAACAAGTTGCATGTTTCACACTATCACTCTATTCCTGCCGTAAGTTATAGATATATTTCCGGTTTCAATATTGAATCTGCATAATTTGGAAATCTACAGTAATTTAACAGTGTAAAAAGAAACTCACATGTAAGAGAACAAGGTATAAATGTTTTCATAACTTTGCTTACTGCACTGAACACCAGTAAACCTTGGAATTATCCAAAGAGCAATTTGTCAGAGGAGCAATTTGTCACAAATCACTCATTTCGATCACAGTTGTCCATTGTTAAGTTATGAGCAAATTTAGGGATCTTTTGTCAGATCTAGCTCGAAATAGTTACAAATTTAATACGAATTGTAATTACAATAGAAACACAATATGATCCCTTATAATTAGAGACCGGATGTTTAGGCACTAAAAACCTGGAAAATAGACAGGCAAATAGGCACTAAACATTTAAGAAATAGGCAGTAAAATAGGCACTAAAATGTAACTCGAAATAATGAAGATAAATACTCAATGTAATTAAAAAATAGATTCAAGTCATAGATAATGTTCAAAGAATGTAGCAACATACTTCTTTGTTAATATCTTCTTTTATTGTACATATAAAAACGAAGCTTGTCATGCATTCCATATATACTGGGAGAACCTGAAAGATATGCACATACGTCAGGAGGTGATTCATGATATCAAAAGAAGACAAAAAGTCCTTTTGTATATTGTTGAATTCCACGTCGTGTAGGAGTGACAGGGGGCGAACTTGGAATCCAAAATCAAATCCTGATAATTGGAACGAGACTTAAAGGCATGCACATACTTCGGGAGGTGATTCCTGACATTCAAGAGGAATTTTTGTCTTCTTTTCATGCCACGAATCTCCTCTCGAAGTATGCGCACATCGTTCGGTTTCGTTCCAATTGTCAGGATTCGATTTTCAATTCCAAGTTGGCACTCTGTCATTCGTACAAGACATGGAATTAGAAAAAATACACGAGGACTTTTTGTGTTCTTTTGATATCACTAATCACTTCCCGAAGTATGAGCATATCTTTGAAGTTCACTCTGTGTGTATACATATATTGCAACGTACCACGTGCTTGTGTTTACAAACACCTAATATACACCATATATGTGTGTATTATTTATGTTATATAAATTACATTTTTTCCAATGAAGGCTTAATTTGAAGAAAATGTATAGAATAGGCAACATTAGGCACTAAAGCAATTATTTATTCAGTAAAGGTCGAAATAGGCAAAATAGGCAAAATAAAATTGGCTGAAATCGAAACTATAACCCCCATATAAACTTTAAAACGTTATTTTTGATCATATCTTTAATATTAAAGAATAGGCATTTTGTCTAACATCCGGTCTCTACTTATAATGCATTATCAGTTTCAAAAAAGCGTTGAAATTGGAATGAAATCGTCTGAAAGATCAGCAAAACCTACAATAAAATAACTTTTGCACCTACATAAGAAGAAACACACAAGCCATATTTCCTTTAACATACCGATTAGCAGTACCATTTGATTATATCAGATATTTCGAAACAAACTGCAAATCTCAAATATAGTCACTATACACAATGTGGGGGCATTAATATTCTCAAAATGGAACGAAAAAATAACTGTACAATTGTCGAAACATTTTTCCGAAAGCAAATAGTCCTATTACAAATTTGTTATGGGAAAACTAATTTGTATTTCTCACTTCTTCACATAGTAGGGAATATTTTTTTTCGAAAAATTTCCCTCCAGTTTTATCTCCACGAGTTTTTATAGTCCACCATTTTAGGCAAAACGAGGATTAGGCCAAACGAGCATCCTTATTTCGCCTAAAATGTGGGACATAAAACTTATTTTTATCTGTCATAAAAGTGTCAGATAATTGGTTAGGCGAAACTAGGATTAGGCCAAACGATGCAAGATCGTTGGGTGGTTATGTCCAACCAAATGGAAAAACTTAAGATTCCACCCCTCACATAAGTTATTTGTGCGAAGATTGTTAGACAGAGTTGCTTCATGAGAATTCCAAACTTCCGGCGGAAATCTTAGTGGCACTCTCTTAATTCTTACGACATCAGCATTCTCAGAATTGAAATATTATCAGCAGTTCGAATTTTGGAACATAATGAACAAGTCGAAAATTTATGCTGAAATCTTCATTTACTAAGTAAGAAACAAAATAGTTTAAAACCCGAGAATTCAAATTATACTTTCTGCCTTTATGTCCTCCTGCCATTTCGTCCGCCTGCCATTTTGTTCCCTGCCATTTCGTCCTCTGCCATTTTATCCTCCTGCCATTATGTCCCCTGCCATTTTGTCCTCCTGTCATTCTGACCGTTCCCCTGCTATCATAGTATTGTCCCCTAGAGAACCGTTGGACCAAAGATAAGTTTCTCTGAGACGCCAATGATACCTTCCTATTGTCTCCAATTGATACCTTATTTGGACTGTCTGTTATGGTATTTACTCTGATTCACTGAGTAGCTGTAAGTGATATCATACTTGATTAAATGATGTTATATGGATGCTGAGTAAGTAAACATCTAAAAATTTGGAAGTTTGGTCAATATTGGTTGAGTTCATCGGACGCTTTTAGTGATTTCTTTTTTATATATATTTCACTTAGTCAAAACTCCAAATTTATTTCTCAACAAAACGGAAATGGAAGATCTGCACATCATAACATGTAAAATGCGTACTCAGTTCATTGAGATATAGTTTTTTGAAGATTGAATGAGTTTCATTGATAGCGTGATATATACAGTAATATGCTTTCAATAGGTTCAAACCCAATTTTGCAGGCCAATGGCTCGAGAACCATAGATCTGCACACACCAATCGGATGTGTTTCTTTTAGTGTTGCTGACGAGACGAAACACATGTACGTGCACGTACATAACATATGGAAGACTCTTAGATGTTAGACATCCTGCAACCTGATATAACATCTAAGGGCAATACATATGTAGCATATGAATAACGTATGCTCAATACTGATTTCTATAGTAAACGTAACGATTCCGTATATATGTATACCTATAATATACCCGCTCTCCGGATAACTGATTTTTCTGTGTGCATAACAACATATATATATATATACAGTGGCGGATCTAGGATAGGATCGAGGGAGGGGCTAAACCATAATTTGCCGTTTTATCCAGTGTAAAGCAGAGTTGAAGCCCATTTTATCCAGTGTAAAATCCGCCCTTGTATATATATATATATATATATAGGCCTCTCTCTCTCTCTCTCTCTCTATATATATATATATATATATATATATATATATATATATATATACAGGGTGAGTCAAAATAAGTGTTACAAGCCGATATCTCCCGAACTATACATCATATAAGAAAAATATTAAGAGACAACGTACAATACAGAGGGGCCTAAGAAATGAGTCAAACATTAGGTTTCCCCCGCCCCCCATGTTGGGGTGAGGGAGGTGAACGTGAAATTTTCAAATGGTAACATAGGTCGAGTGATACCTCGTTCGAAAGAGCTTAAAAAATTGAACAATTTTTGTAGGAAACAATTTTTGTTATGGGGCACCGTTTTCAAGATGGGCCCCAAAAATGGTCCTGTATCCGATAAAATTTCCAGTACTTATAAATAAGTGTTACAAGCCAATATCTCGCGAACTATACATCATATAAGAAAACTATTAAGAGACAACATACAATACAGAGGGGCCTAAGAAATGAGTCAAACATTAGGTTTCCCCCGCCCCCCATTTTGGGGGGAGGGGGGTGAACGTAAAATATTCAAATAGGAACATATGTCGAGTGATACCTCGTTCGAAAGAGCTTGAAAAATTGGCTTGGAGATATTGGCTTGTAACACTTATTTTGACTCACCCTGTATATATAAAATTCCAGTATATTGTGTACTGATTTGCGTATTATTAAACGTTGATAAATACTCTTCATTACAAGTGTTCGTGCTGTATGGCCACTATTAATTTATAGGTTTTATACTATGAATTATTTAACACTAAAACAATTTTTTGAGATTTAAGGCTTGAGTAAATTACTGTAGCCTACCGTGTACTCGTGAAATTTCTCGTTTCATCTCGACATATACTCGTGATTTTAATCAATTGAAGGACAATCGAATTATTTATGACATATTTAAATTGGAAATATTGAGTGTTAATGTGTGCACGAAAAGATCTCGTGGTAAGGTGTCTTCAGTTGGGCTTTTAATACCCAGCAAGACTGATGACGGAAAATAACTTAATGGTGATAATATAACAAGTGTATGCTATGATCTGAGCTCCTGTTTCCTGCATGTGGGATGTGATGTTTTGGCCTTATTAATTACCTACTTTGAGCGTAAATCTTCATGTAAGTGTAAGTAAAGAAACATGTCTATATCATGATGGAGAACCTCGTTTGGTCTAGTGGCTACCACGCTTGCCTTCGATGCGCGTGTTCCGAGTTCGATTCCCGGTGGGAGTGCGTTGAATGAAACAAGTGGTTCGGATTCCAATATAATTATTGGTTTACGTTTCCTTTAGCCGCCATGGCGTAACGCGGTATGTTAAATTCAAACAAACCGAAAAATTCCATCATGGTAGGAAATATCAAAATGAAACAAAACCTTATTAGGCAGGTCTGTACCCGAGATTCAACCAAAACACAAAAGCAACACCAATATCGCGTGGCAGGGGTACAGCGGGCGGGTCCTAGGAGTCCGGACGATCCTTCCCTAACATTGCTACTTTTTTCTTAGTAAATTTAGCCTACATTTGGAGGTTATTTTACAAATTTTAATATAATTGATCATCGTATTGAATTTGACCCCCTGATCAGCTTTGGATCCCTCCCAAAATAAAGTCCTGTGTACGTGCTTTGACCTTTGTATGTAAACATTGGAGCTACGGCGGCTACCTATGGTCCATTGAGTCCCTGGTTCGATCACAGCCGACGCCCAGTGCGTATTGTTGTGGACAAACACCATATCCGTGGGTTTTCTCGGGGCTCTCTTGTTGCTCCCTGTTTTATCATTCTTCCATTATCATCCATCATATCATCACCGACTCTCTTAACCTTGATGCATTGTCGTGAGGCATTAAAAAAATGCGAGTGTTAACACGTTCGCTGTGGCAGCGTAAAACTTGAGTTTGGATCTCAGTGCTATACGAGTAACCGTGTGTGTCGTTGAAGGTTAATTCGTGGATGCTAGTGATGTTAAAAATCAGTACAAACGAAAATACCACAAATACACAGAGGTAATCATATGTATAAAACAGCACCGCACGGAAATGATATATCGCACGAGGAACCGGTGACTCGTAACGCAGCGAACGTGTTAGGATTTTAATTAGATTTAGACATTAACAGCTTTCTAAGTTTTAACACAGGCCTGTGCAAGATTTCGATACGTAAATAGATATCAAAAATTGTACAAACCCGTGTGTCGAAATTTTGATGTTCGATATTGTGATATTTTTCGACATTACGAACTTTCAATATTTTCCATTTTCTTATAAAACTTAGTTATGTTTGATATTGCCTTATGCAAGATTACAAGATCAAATAATTCAATTTCTCAGTGATGTTATGACTGAGGCTCTCTGAGTACATAACATAGGCAGATCCAGAGGGGGCGAAGGGTCGTTAGCCCCTCCAGCGGCACAGCCACCAGTTTTGCAAAAGCCCACATTTCTTCATAAATAAAATTAAGCTAACTAACCAGCAGTGTTACCCCCAACCACCCCCTCAGGGGTCCGTCCTGGATCTACCTCTGCCTCTGGCGCCATCTACTGTTAAGTAAACTTTGGTTGACAAACACTGTGTGAGACAGTTTTCCCGGAATTCTCTAGTTTCCTCCCACTTTCTTCATTTCACCAATATCATCCATACCATTATCACATTCTCCCTTAGCCTCTGTGCATAATCGTAGAACGTTAAACCCCCAAACAAGAAAAAATGTTGCTCCAAATAACTGAAGACCAATTTCATTTTTAGTAACTTTGACACTAACAGAAAATGTATATATATAGGGTGTTCACGTGCATGCAGACGACTTCGGCAGATTGTAACTTAGAAAGTAATTCCGGGAAAATGTTTACAGAACTTTTTTCATGTTTCTGTGAGTAAATTCACCTCCCAAGCGTTGTAAACTGGGCACGTGAACACCCTGTATAAAAGACACCTTTTTATTTTGTATTGAACAAAATGTTTTAACAACAAATCAGTATGGTTTTCGAAGAGACAAAAATTCATCAAATGCTGTACATAAATTAACAGAATTTATTAGTAAGAACATAGACAACAAAATGGTAGTAATAAATATCACAAAATTATCCTATGCAAACTTGATAAATGTGGAATGTAAGGAGTAGTGTTATCTTTGCTTCGTAGCTACTTAAAAACAAAAACAAATTTTGAAAATCAGAAACGTTCAAAGTGAATTTAGGACCAGTTCCATTTTTCTAAAGGGTGTCAAAAAATTAAACTGAAAAATTTTGGGGGGAGATTCCTGACATCAAATGAAAAAAAGTAAAACAAACAGGAGAAAAAGCCTCTTTCCAGACTCAAAAACCACCTAAACGCGAAAAAAAACATTTTAAAACGCCGTAGCTTGAAAATTATGGGACCTATTGCAGGCAGTTAAATCAATTTGACAGAAGCTACTAAGCGCTCTATCTAAATACCCATGTTTCACAATCCTCTGGTATCGGCGGAATGAATTGTATAGAGGAACTACACTTTTAAGTACTACATGAGCATGAATAAGATAATCAAGTAGATGCCATTTAAAACTAATTTTATCTCACTGTAAGTAATCGAAAATTACTAACATAACTTTTCCCTTTCATAGAACTGTTATTAGTTTGGAGTGTTATGCAACCACATAGCATATCACAACTTAAGAAAAAACATTTTCCAAAACCAACCTCCTTTGTGTTACAATTCGTTACCCCGTAACCGGAGCATTGTGAAACATGAATATTTGTGTAAGTCTATACTTGTTTCGGTGTAATTCCTTCAACTACTACCGATAGGTTATGTAGTTTTTATGCTACAGCTTTTCTAAAATGTGATTCTCCGCGTTTTTTGGCGATTATAATACTCTGAAAAGAGGAATTTTTCTTCCAACGTTACTTAGAATTTTTCTTTCATTTGATATAAGGAATTATCTCCCGAATTTTGCCTGTTGAATATTTTAAACCTTGTATATATTATTGATTAATTGGTTATTTTGGATATCTCAGTTAATATTCATGGACATATACGTAAAAGGGAAATACATGAAAAATACTCATAGCGTAACATGAATGAAATTGATACAGATAAAGAATTGATAATTATCACATATACCGTCCATCTTAGATATCCCACTTAATAGTCATTGACATATGAATATACATAAAAGAGAAATACATCTAAAACACTACTCAGCATAACATGAAAAATATTGATACAGGTAAAGAACATATTTATATCATATAATAACATAACATACATAATCGGCCCTCTTGGATATCACGCTTAATAGAAATTGATACATAAATATATGTGAAAAAAATACATCGGAAAATACTACACAACATAATACGAAACAAATTGTGCAGATAAGGACTAGACATACATCACATAATATAAATCATCTTGAATATCTCAGTTAATAATCATAGCTATATAAGCAAACATAAAAGAAAAATACATGAACTAATTAATACAGATAAAGAAAAGAAAGATTAATATGACAAAAAAGTAGAAAATAGCGAAGATTAAGATCAGTACAGTATATACAAAGGGACGTAGATCAAGTGATGTAAGCATGAATAATAATACAGGAAATAGTAAAGATTACAACAAAATTTCAAAACTTCCAATTCAAACTAACAATACTATTCGTTGTTTCCTTTCTGTTTCTTTATCTCAAAAAGCCTATGTTCCCGATAATAAAGGATATTCTGCAGAGTTTCTAAGGTCATTTTAGATCTCCTTGCCCGTTTGATTGATCCAGCAATGGAAAACAGTCTTTCAACATCTTCTGATGTTGCCGGAATGGCAAGATAAGTTTTTGCTAGAGAGGACAACACAGGAAATTTCAGGCTGTTATTCTTCCAAAACTTCAATGGATCTTCGTCCATTGCTGGTTCGTGCAAATAAATGTCTAGTTCGTCTTTCTTAACATTATTTACAGGGGGACAAATTTGGTCCAAAACGTCAAACGGGTTGTTGATACTTAACTGGGAAGGTTTGAACTCTACATTTGAATTCAATACTTCATCACCTACACAACTGTCCAATGGTTGCAACACCCTATTATATTTTATGAATTCACTTCTTATTATTTGTTTTGCCCTGTCCACAGAAGGTAGGGAAGTACGAAATACACTTGCAAATGCATCCTCGAAAGTTCTTAGCTTTAGCCTAGGATGAAGGATTGAAGCAATTATGAAAGCCGGTTCAGCCATTGTGCTGCTGAATCGCTTCACCAGATTTTCCACTATTGCATAATGCAGTGAGGCGAACACACCTGCATGAGTTTTGGAAACATTTACATAAGCTGTAACTATCGCCAAAATAACTAGTGATGAAGTTACACCGTTGCCTTGTAGTTGGTCGGTTGCCACTGCCGATGGCTTCAATAATCCTATTAGGGATATTAGCTTCTTTCGATTTAGTCTGAACATGATCCTAGTTTTAGAATTCGGTCCCATGGAGTTGTGTTGAATTACCAATTCTTCTACTGCATTGAATACGGTCTCCTAAGTAAGAAAAACAAAGGAGTTGCCGATTAGAAAATGATCAATACAAAACACATGAAATACTCAAATAAGCATAAAAATATTTTTCACAAAATTTTTGAATTACAGTAAAACATGAACGAATACGTTGAATAATAAGAAAAAGAGGAAAGTAGAAAAAATCACGGTAATATTCAACGTTTCTCACACCATTACTTAAATACGTATCTGCTTTGATCCATAATCCTCCGCAGTACTTTTACCGTAATGCAAAAGTTGAATAATCTACTTCACCTATAGATGTAGCGGGAGTAATTAGTACGAGAAAATTTGTTATTGAAATGTTTATCTATCCACTCATTTCTCTACTACTTGCTTTCCATTTTTCTTCATTTCATCAGTTCTTTGCATCTGTTTGTCTTTCAAAAATTCTTCTATCAATTTTTCTGATATCCGGGCCAAAATTAAATAATTTATTAGAAGTCACTGACCTTGCACTTGCTTTTCAGATCATGTTAAGTATGTTCCTTTTTTCTCTCTTGCTCTAATAGTAGCTTGCCTCCCCTGCCCCCTTTGACGAAGTCACTGTACATGGTGTTCATTTGGCAAAACCCTCCAAACAATAAAGATTTATCTCAGACTGTTTTTATCGTTTATGGTTTTTATCCCATAGTTATCCTTCGTTTTTCATTATCATTTGGCCATGAAACAAACTCCTGAGAGATATACAACCTCTGTATACAAATATGTACTGTATTAATGTATAACTCGTAGGAGATGTTCTTTTTTAAAATTTCAACACTTCCAGTGTACCCCTAAAAATGTAATAAAGAAATAATAACCATGTTTTCTTTTTTTTTTAATATTCAATTAGAACTGGGCAATCTGCACAAAATTTGGAATTGACCAGTGGAAACGGAACGGCACGTTTCTAGCACTTGTGGTTTTCAAGATTTCATTGTCGAAAGGATTGGAGACAAACGTATAAACTTCTCTTTTGAGACAAACATATAAACCTATCATTTTAATAATCTTCCTTTTCAAAATCCCTTCAATGCATTGAGGGAAGAGGAGGCGAGGTACAATTTCCATAATATTAAAACTTCCAATTCTTTGTTCAGAAAATACATAGTGTGAAGTGTTGCTTAAGTTAGAGGTTTAAAATTTGATATATAAACTTAAAAATAAGGGACTAAGGTTTCAGCGTTTACGACAATTCTCTTCCCAAAGGAGGCAAGAGAGACAATATATGCTGTTATATTAAAGAGTAAAACTGACTCACTCATCTACTCTCAGGCCATACGTGGAAACGTAAAATTTGTTCAGAAAACTCCTTTTATTACAAGGGATATAAGAAAGAATATTTTGTTTTAGAAAAATTAAAAGTACATATGTTAAGTGGATAAAAGGGATTGATTAAAAGAAATAAAATACTACGAATCTCTGAAGTTCTAGATATGAAACTCAACATATAAACTGTTTATTATAAATAACTGTATTAGTTTTACCGTTTTCGAAAACTTTGCTGTTTCATCATGCATTAATTACCTTAATATTTACTTAATTTACGTACTAAACATAATTACTTGGCCGCAATGTGATTTGGCCATGCAGATGGCGCAGTTTCAAGTGAAGGTCAGTGAATTGGTTCGAACACTACTAATTTCTGGCTTTGTATATACGACTTCGTTACCTCTTGATTCCGATATTTCCTCAATTGTCTCACCGGAAAATTCGGCACTTCATCAGCAATCGAACACAGCGCCACGCGCAACGTATAACAACAAGGAAGCTAAAATTCTCAAGAGCTCTATATGTTTTTGTTATTAATATATTATTTGCTTCTTAAAATAACTTTTAAACTACTCCTAATTTCCCTGGAACTTCAAATTCAGTGTATTTGTAACATCGTTCCGATTATTTCCGATTTTGCTTTAGGTACTTACTGAACATCTAAGCAAGAGCACGAAATTTATTACACAACTAAAATCGAAATCACTTGAGGCAGTGTCGGACTGGCCAAGTTGAGGGCGCTTGCTGCGGGTCCGTAAAGTCCCCCATATATATTTTCTGTATTGAATAAATATGTAGTACAAAACAGATGGCAGAAAAATTACAATAATACTGATACAATTAAACGTATTCGTGAAGTTACTTCAATTATTTTGGCAGTTTTTTTACTCAGTTCTTTACTTCATGAGGCAATCAAATAAATTGCTTTATCCTTGTCTACATTCTGGAATAAATCTTTTTCTGTAAAGATAAAAAGTAAAGGAGACAAATGGTTTTGACTTATCGTAGATCTTAGTCTAGTTTTAACAATTTTCAGTGTAGAAAATGCCTTCTCACATGTGACTTAAGTACATGGGAGGCTAGGAACAAATTTCAAAGCAGTGTACAAATCACTTTGTTGCGAAAGCTGAAATAAAAGAGAAAATGTACATGATAGACTTTTGATTGTTTACATTTTCATTTTTTTCATACTCGGAGGGCCCAAGAAGACATCTTTCGGAAAGACGAACTTAGGCTTCTGCAACCTTTTTGGTAGGAAGACTCAAGGAAGCATTTGCGATCGCAAAAATTCGACCAAGGCCTACAGGTCCTGCGCCTCGTGATCCCTGCGGGGGCCCTCGGGCCTTTAGCAATAGACAAGTAGCCAATGTAGCCAGTCCGGCACTGACTTGAGACATTGTTTCTTGAGTAAATTATAACCGCAAATATCGAAGGCTGAATACTCTAGCAATAAGGCTACAGGGACCCAACATTAATTGCAATGTTACTGTCAATTTAAACTAAGTTTTCCATAATTATTTTTCTTTCTTTCAGCATTGCATTTTTCTAACAGTTCTCAAACAAGTTGTTTTCCAACAATTAAAAAGTATAGTTCTCTGTGATTACACATGTTATGAGCTCTATCTATGGTTAGCTTACGCGCCTTTTGCGAGAGACAAGGTTCGATTCCCGGTAAAAGCTCATGTCGTTCGGATCCCACATTAAGCTGTAGGTCCATATCTTATTTAGCCTCGCTGCTGAAGGGGATGCTACACTCTTTATTCCATTGTCATAGGGAATAAAACAAAGCATTTTGTTCCTGACCAAAAGTGACTTACGTGCCTCGTAATGTGTGCGGAACGATTGCTTCTGATAAAGAGCCATCTCGGGTGTAAAGTTTCCTAGTCGTTTCTTGATAAACTGAGTTTACGTTTTTGTGTATCCTAAAGGCATTTCAAGGTTATACTGTTTAAATTTAAAGAAATAGGTGTAACCAAAAGTGTGGTAAGTCACACGTGTTTATTATCCATCTCCTTTAGAGTATACAGCACAATCGAGAAAAGTAAGTTTTATAGTTTCTGCTTTCATCAGTGTACAGTACCTTGAACTTTTATTTAAATAAAATATTTCAAAATCATCACTTTGCTATTCCCAATACCCCTACCTTTGGTTCTACAATAAATATTCAACTTTAGACAGAGAGCTCCTTCGTGGCTAAGCGGTTAGCGTACGCGCCTTTGGCGTGGGAGACCCGGGTTCGATTCCCGGTGGGAGCTCATGTGGTTCGGATCCCACGTTAATCAGTAGGTCCACATCTCATATAGCCTCGCTGCTGAACGGGACGTAAAACTCAAAATCAATCAATCAATCAATCAACTTTAGACAGGTGACTAACTAATGGATTAATAATAATAATAATAATAATAAATCATAGACGGTGGTATTTAGAACACTTAATGCAATACTTTTTGATTATTATTATCTGTGTATTGTGAATTGATCAGAAATTTCAATCTCAGCTAGTTTTTCAGTAAACATGGCCACGTAATGGTTCTCAGAAAATTTATGTCTATACATCACTAACTAGAGAATGGGTAAACTTTTCTAGCATTCTTATTTTTGAAGGAAGGAGTAGAAACTTCTTTTAAATTTCCAAACTATTCTATAAACAAATGTGAGAAGTCTTATATTACAAGTGCGTCCGACAGGTATGAAAGCGAAAACGGTAAGAGCTAGTTAGTTTTTTTTTTCCCTTCAGGATCCACATCTCAGAAGCAGGTTCCATCTCTGGCCTTTTCCCTCTATTGAAAGCAGAAGTAACATAAGTATTACTTCTGGTTTCAATATTGAGTTCCCGTACATTGGAATTCTTAAAGTGTCATAATGTGAAATACAATTAATTCTTTAAAAAAAAATCTAGAACAACAAAACTCCACTACAGACCTAATGACTCAAGAAAGTTCAAGGTTGATCTTTGCAAATATGAATGCCCGCTATTACATCTTATTCTACTGTACAAACACAATTCTTTCGGAGTACTTGTATTAGTACCCACTTCGCAAAATCCCTATTTTATATTATCTTCTTCATCTACCTAAAGTACTGCGAAGCACTGAAATTACATATGCTTATAATTTGCCCTTATGCAACAAATATGTATCTCTTGCCTCGTAGACATTTCGGTCTTATTTATCATGTACAATTCGGTGAGATTCAAATTGCGAAGTTTCGCGTTGTATTACATCCTCCACATACCCGTTCGTTTCTCTCTTATTGTACTACTATCAATTTATTTTTAAAGATTTTATTTTCGAAACTTCTCACACTCTGTGTTTCTCCACAAATTGGCCTGCAACTTTAGTATCCATATAGCAAAAATAGGCTTTTATACTCCTTTAATTTTTTCACTTTTAGTTACAATGATAGGTTTTGTAAGTAGTAATGCGCATTTCCCCCTCTTTAGTCTACTTATCTAGTACTTCCGTTACTTTTTCTTTTACTACTGTTCTTCATTGTAATAATAGTAATAAGAACAATAACTTACCTCAGACAGCCTCTCCATTGCAAAAACTATGGAACTCCACCTAGTCTTCCCTGGAGCAATCAAACATTTGTTTGTCTTACTTTTTAATTTAGAAGTCCAGAACGGCGAACGCCGGAAAAATCTTATGATCTGTTCTGTTTCCTTCACTATAGTCTGGGCGTTGTCATCACTTTTTATTGCATTTTTTAGCACTAATTGTAGAGAATGTGCACAGCAATGTAGCCGTTGCCATCGCTTATGTGCTTGAAGACCTAGGTCCAATTAGTCTTCTATGTCCTGGTTAGGCTCCATGGTTTCGTCTACATCGGAATAGTCTTCGGAAATAATTTCTAAATCATTTCTTAGTTGCAAATCGATCAAATCATCTTCATTTGGTTCTTCGTTTGCAATTGTCCAGACATCTTCGAACATATCGTCCAAATTAAAAGCTTTCGTTATGTTCGAAGCGTTGTCTGCCATTACGTTACCCATTCTTTCAACAGTTATTCCTCTGGATAATAAAGTTTCCTCCACTTTATTTGTTATGTTTTCGCCTGTATGTCGCTCCGGACAGTGTGAAAAATCCAATATCTTACTTTCTAATTTCCATTCGTCGTTAATATAATGTATCTTCATACCCATGATTGATTCGTTCGATCGACTTGTCCACATGTCTAACGACATGTGGATTGATTTTTTTGTGCATTTTGAAGAGTAGCACCTAACGAAGAAAAAATGTTTTTCTCAACTTCCTTTCTTAGTTTTCTGTGCAATGTGCTTCTGCTTGGTAAATTTAATTCGGGTCTTAAATCTGATATAAACTTTCTGAATCCAAGCCCTTCAGTTAAATCCAGAGGTAATCCGTCAGTGGGTATAAGGTCTAATAGACCTTTTTCAAATACTTGTTGTTGTGAGCTTTTTTTTTTTTTTTTTTTACTTTCTTTATGTGAGACCTTGGGAGAAGATCGTCCAGAGTTTGTTGCGTTACTTTACTTTCTTCAAATTGCTCAAGCTTTTCTGGATGATTCGCCTGCAAAAAAGAAGAAACGGTAAGAATAATCATTTTCCCATAATGTGTATATCCACTATGAATTGTTAATGTATATGTAGAACCATTCACTAGCAAAATACAGAGGTTGATTCATGTATATTGAGCCGAAATCAATGTGCAACTGTACAGC